>NW_017805002.1:2886298-2894813 GCF_001891065.2 Hippocampus comes
CTGCTCTGTGCAGAGTGCTTTTCTTGACATCTGGCTTTGATTCCCTCTCCAAGCGACCATCCCAGTGCATCATTATGATTGTAGGGACGGACTCTTCCACAGCTGGCCTTCCCCGAGCGCTATGTCCGTCATATTTTAAAACCGCTCAGCTGCACGGATGATGCTATACTGACGACATTGTGGATTAAAGATCAGAGCCCCAGGTGGAAATGTGTTTATGAGTGCAGGGTAATTAAATCTACAAAGAGACAATGTGTGTAAGCATGAGTGCACACAAACTAGAGACCTCTGCCAAGGCTTCAACATGTGTCAGCAGCTATGCTCTTAGGAGCGGAGATACGAGATCAACACAGGCTCGACAAATGACTACGTGATTTGACGAGATTTGATATTCCTTTCCATCAAATGTGGAGTCTGGATCCGAACTGGATCAGATGTGTTTTGACGTAAGGGGCCCTAACTTCATGCTCAGCACAAGTGTAGCTCAAAGTGCTGTGTAAGCATGCACAAGGGAGGAGTTTTCTTTCTTTTGGTATTTTGGTAAACGAGCGCAGGTGGAAAGGGGCGTTTGCGCCGTTGTGGGAGGGAACATAACCGACTCGATTGCCATCCAGTGGAAGCGACTCCACTCATTCCCTTTAACCAGATGCTGCAGTCGATGTAAATAAGTTTATAAAACGCAACATACAATTTTACAAAAATTGTAAAAGTATTATTCCTGAATATTTATTTTACTTTCAACCACTCGACATGTTCAGTGGCATCAGTGCTATACATACACATATAGTTCTTATTTTTTTCTTTGTATTTTTGCCCTCTATGGACAATTAAAGCGGTAGCTATGACCAAAACATTGGTATTGTGCTATGACCAAAACATAAATATAAATCTATATAAATAAAACATGAATTGGAATATTTCATATCACACAATTTTTATGCTTTGTCTTTGATTTAAAGATGACAATACGCAAAAATCTACAAAAATTGTAGAAATCGTAACACATGGGTTACGGAGACACACACCGTCTACATAGGGGCATGCGCAAATTACGTTGATAAAAAAACTCCAAGAAGATCTCTCTGAGCAAATGATGACATTCTACCACAGTCCATATTTATCTAACCAGGCATCATCTGCCCCAAAAATACTCATCCTCATCCTCATGAGGGTTGTTGGCATGCTGGAGCCTATCCCAACTGTCTTCGGGCAATAGCATGACACACAAAGACAAACAAACATTCGCACACACAATCAAACATATAGACGATTTAGAATGACCAATTAATTAACCTCCCATGCATGTTTTTTAATTGTGGGAGAGAACCGGAGTACCCGGAGAAAACCCACGCAGGCACGGGGAGAACATGCAAACTCCCACATGTGAAGGCCGGGGCCCAGAATTGAACCCATGACCTTTTCACTATGAGGCGGACATGCTAACCAGTCGTCTACCGTGCCGCAAAAATAGTCATTAAAAATTCATTAATATGAACAAATCGTACGTGTAAATTTTATTTTGCAGTGCAAAATATGCTTCAGTTTATTGCAGCCAGCTGTTTTTCTATTGTTGATGAAGCCTGGTGACACATGCTGCTGCTCTCTTTTTGTAAATCAAATACAAGAAAAAAAAAAAGAGCAGCCAGACACTAAAGTGACATGAAATCTGATCCGCTCATCAAAGCACTCAAATATGCGTCGGTCCAGACTCCTGACAGACACACTTAGTCTCTGGTCTGGCGTCTCCCTGGGGAACATCTCAATCATGATAATTAAGAAGATGTATACCATAGGTTTTTGTTTTTTGTTTTTTTTTTAATGGTCAAGTCATTCTCGAACATAATTTTCTCAACCACTACGTCATGTTTTTTAAACCGGTATTGCTAGAACTGTTTTTTTCAAACAAGAACTTCATACCGCTTGCATTCACTTTGAAATGAAAACAAGTCTTACCCGCTACACATAATATAATGACATCCAATTCAACATATAGTGACAGCTGTGAAAAGACTGATTTGTGTTTCTGGTGCTAAATCTGCCTGGCAACAGTCATTTGGAGTGTGATTATGATGCTGTAAACTTTTCAAAATATGACATACTTTCTTTGGGTTTTCAAGCATGAAAACAGATACAAATGAAGGCGGCGAGCAGAGCTGAATGAGTCACCTGCATCCCCTTTTTTATTGGCAATTCCTCAAAACGATCCTAAACTTTGACGCCAAGCAAAAACACATCACAATTTAGTGTCGTCCATCTGTCTGGAATACCTGTTTCTGATTGGAGCTCATTTGGGCTAGTTCCTTGGACGAAATTTGTCGAGGTACGACTCCTGGATTTCACAAGTAATAATACTGCTGCTTGTAAGCAAAATGGCCAATTTCCTGTTAAATTTCAAGCAGGAATCTTATCGACTTTTTTATGCAGTCTGTTTTGATGAACTCGTCTATTCCATTTTATGTCGATCAATTAAATAGATGGTGGGGACATCCTGCTTTTTTTTTAAAACTTTCCAGAGGCTGCTACTAAGTGAGTTTTGCGGTGGTCATGTTGGCGACCTGGTGAGTTTTGGGGCATGGCGTAATAAATGTCAAAACTAGGGAGTTGTCCATGGGTGGAAATAAAACAATTTCTCAACTTTGTAAGGGGGCACTACTTCATGTGGTTTTGAAAGTTGTGCTTAGGACCCCTGAAAGCGCTATATAAATCAGGATGTATTGTATTGTTTTGTAAAATCACGCCATTTTGGCACCTTGAAACCTCCAAAAAGGCCATTAATTCGTCTGAAGAATAAATAATGAAAAGTAATCCATGAAGTTGCTACTGAGCCCACGAAACACCGTGTGTGCTAATATATGCTCAAGCGAGTGGCAAAAAAGAGCTAACTACAAGGTTATTTTAACAACTTTGCAGGAAAACTCCCTGCATTACATTTCTCAAGTTTTACGCAGTGTGGAAATGGACTTGAATGGCGTCTCGATGGCCCCCCAGACACCAGAAACTATGCTCATGTTGACAGTTGGGGAAAAAGTAAAGACTCTAAGGAAGCGGTGGAGATGTGGAACAGTTGATGCACAAAACAGGTGTGGGTCGTGCACAATAACGTGAAGCTTTTATTGCCAGTTGTTCTCCTGTGACAACATGCAGCCCGTGTGCGATGCACAAGCTCAGCTGGAAAGATGCCCAACAACCACATTGAACTTTGTGGGCAATAAAACTTTGTTTCTCCTCATGTTTTCTGAGGATGCAATGCCACCAGAGGGAGACAAATTCAGTTTGTTTGTTTTTTTTTGTTTTGTTTTTTTACTTGGCCATAGGTGTGCATGTGAAGTGTGAATGGTGGTTTGTCTTTCTGTGCCCTGCGATTGGCTGGCGACCAGTGACAGAGGGTATGCTGCTTCTGGCCTTGACGTCAACCGGGATAGGCTCACTTGCAAGTCGACTGAGGATAAGTGCCGGTATATAAAATGACCGGATGGTATAGGACTCACCAAGATCGTCACAGCAGACCTCCATGGAGTCTGAGGAACAGTCGCTCAGGTCCTCTAAGGTTCCCCGTGGCTCCTCCTGATCCTGACACCTACAGTAAAGTATCATTTGTAAAAAAGATGCAATTTTGCCTTTGTTTCAATTAAAACAATTCCTTAATAAAACTTAATGAAACTTAAAAAATGCTCATAGGGGCCGTGCTGTTTGTCACTCCTACCACCACCCATTCCACTGCAGGGAGCATGACCATGACAATTACAAAGCATGAATTCTTGTCGAAACATCCATCCATCCATTTTCCGATCCGCTTTATCCTCACAAGGGTTGTGGGGGGTGCTGGAGCCTATCCCAGCTGTCTTCGGGCGGTAGGCGGGGGACACCCTGAACTGGTTGCCAGCCAATTGCAGGGCACACAGACAAGAACAACCATCCGTGCTCACAATCACACCTAGGGACAATTTTGAGTGTTCAATCAGCCTGCCATGCAGGTTTTTGGAATGTGGGAGGAAACCGGAGTACCCGGAGAAAACCCACGCAGGCCCAGGAAAAACATGCAAACTCCACACAGGGAGGCCGGAGCTGGAACCCGGTCCCGCTGCACTGCGAGGTCGACGCGCTAACGACTGGACCACCGGGCCGCCCTTTTCAAAAGAATACATTGGAGAGTCCCAAATCGAACAGGATGTGGCATGTCCGTTAACTTCAGTTGAGTTTTTATGGTAGTTGGTGGATGTATCCTGTTAGCTAATCTGTGCAACCAAGAACAGGGTTTAGCTTCTGCTTTTGATGTGAACATGGATCCATGTAAAATGCATCCTTTGTGAAAGAAAAAAAAAAAAAGAAAATGGCAGCTCTTCAGTCATGGGTGGAGAAACTCAATGGGAGTGCTCAATTATTTGAATTAGTCATATTGTGACATTACTGTCTGGTGAATATCTGAACGGCTTGCTTTGAGACCCATTTAGCGACATAGGCCACGTATTAAACATTTCAGCATTTTTCAGCAAAGGCTATTGGTTCTCTCTGAAAGATGTTCCTGATTTGTTTATCCAGTGTTCGGTAGATTCAGTGCAATTTCAATCCAGGTATTTCCAACGGCAGATTGTTCCATTTCTTTTTCTATTACAACGATATTTGTTTCTTGGTATTTTCCAACAGTCTGAATGCCCTGTGTCACTGGTGCTGCCTCTCCCAGGTCATTCTTATATAGTGTATATAACAAACATCGGGCTTGGGGGTAAGAGCATGCATGTACATTATTTTCGTAGTCATATGTGGGGTCTGGCATTTTTAAAATTGGTTAAGATCGTGTGGTATGTGTGTATGCATCTTAACTTGGTTAATTAATTTCCCAGTTGATGGGTGGGCAAGCACTCTCGAAAAACCAAATGTGTATTATCGTCAATTGTTCTAATAATAATACTGTATAGCTTTCCTCACCTGTACCTGAATGGGGCGACAGCAGCCATGTTGACCCTTCCCGGAAGTTTTGTTTTGGAAGTACTCCTTCCCTGGTCAGAGATGCTCCTCACATCTCCTTGAAAGCTCCCTACTCCCTCCAAAGATTCCACATTCCTATTTCCTCTTTTGGCGTGATGTTTCCGGGAAAAGGCAGCTTCGTCCGCACTGTGAGCGTTGTCCACATTTCTCTGCCGGTATTTGCCAAAAGTCCAGTTCTTGTTTGTGTTCCTTCGAATCTGAAGGTCTCGCAGAGCTCCTGTGTGGATGTCCAAGGTGTCCTTTGAACGAGAGGCTTCCCTCTTGGG
The DNA here is from genome assembly GCF_001891065.2 of Hippocampus comes. Classification (NCBI taxonomy): domain Eukaryota; kingdom Metazoa; phylum Chordata; class Actinopteri; order Syngnathiformes; family Syngnathidae; genus Hippocampus; species Hippocampus comes. Next base: position 2,891,551 of record NW_017805002.1, read on the forward strand.
AATGCGAGGGCTGCTGTACGCTGAGCACGTTCCATCACTCCGCTGCGTGGCTGCTGCCGGGCTCCTTTGCGAATATACGCTGGAACTTTGGTGCAGAAGGTTCCTCAGAGACGAACCTCTCAGCAGTAGCTCGGAGGATCCAGAGGAACGGGACGGAAGTCGTCTTGTGGAATGCTGGAAGTGCGTGGTGGGATTTGGGAGGCCACCGTATGGCATTTTGGGGTCGGCTTTTGAGAGAGGCATCCTGCTTCGGCGTAGACGCTAACCAGCTGCTGCTCTAAGATGGCTACGCCTGCAGAGACAAAATAAAATGGATTCATTACATTCAGAATTATCCATATTATTTGCTTGGGGGTACAGTGGGCTCGTCGTTAGCACTAAACCGTTCAGAGGTTTGGGTTCAAATCTCAAGTCAGGTCTTTCGATGTGGAGTTTGCATGTTCTGTCCGTGCTTGCGCAGGATTCAACTTTGTGCGATTGTTTCATCAGATGTCAAAACCTTTCAGAAATTCCCAAGACATTTGTTAAACGGTACAGAGTCAGCTTGCTAACTGAATCATTTGCCAAGTCAAGATCCACCATGTGCTCATTAAATCCTTAAATTAAGATGTTATTAAATGTAATTACTCTGGCAGCAAGCTCGCGTTTTGCTGTTTGCATGCACATTGTCTGCTTGCGATGAGTGTATTTTAAAAAAATGTGGGAGCTTGAACAATTTGCATTTCTAATGGCATAACATTTACTTAACACAACGAATATGAAGTTCAGTGGAAAACCTTTTGGGGATGAAATGCTCAAGTCTCAAAAGAATCTTCTGCTGATTTTGACTCACACTTCAAATGACGGTTGGATTATTTTGGGACAAAGTGGCAGCATGTCAGATAAAAATGGCACCAGAAGTATTATTTAGTCATAATAAGGGTGATGGTTTACCCACTAATGGCGACAGTGCAAAACGGGGCGTCTGGGCCACGGACGGAACGTTTCTGACCGCAGACTTGCTGACGGAATGGGACAATAAACGACAGCGACGGGGGGAATTGGAGCGGATGCTTTTGAGGAGTCGAGCCACAGAGTCGCCAGTCGATGAAACTTGAACGCTTGCTTGAGGGGACTTAATAAATGACACAACAAAGGTAGAAAATACACTTCAAACGGCGGCATATGGTTGTAATGCAGACGTGGTCCTCGAATGTGTGAAACATGCTGTGACTGACACGCTTCGGCTCACGCAGCATGAGGAGGATGGCCCCTTTAAGACCGTGCCAACACTGCAGTCTGCCACATTTCAAAGATGTAGTGCGTGCAGGGGGAGAACGGGGGCTTCGTCGCCACATATTCCACAAACATGGTGTACATCCATCCATTTTCTATAGCCCTGATAATGGCCTTGAGCAGCTGGAATTTATTCCAGCTGACTTTAGACAAACTACACCCTGAGAGTAGTTGTCGGTTAATCACAGGTCATATTTAGAAACAAACAAGCATTGACACTGTCACGGAGTAGGAACTGAACCCACGCTGTCTACACCAAATTTCAAATGTTGCTAGGTACTCTGGCTTTCGATCACATTCCAACAATAGATGTCAGGTTCATTGGAGACTCTAAATCAGCAGCCACGAACCGTTTTTGAAAGTGAAAGCTACTTTTTGGATACTGATTAATGCGAAGCCTTCCAGTGTTATACACACTTCTGAAATTGAACAAATATGCTCCAAACTGAACACATTGTCTCAAATACTATTTATTATATGTTAATAACCACAAATTATATTCATAAATGTGAAAACATTGATCAAGTAAATCATTTCTCACATTTATCAACAGTGATTTAACAAGGTAGGAAACAAATAAAGACGTAACACTCAGCACAAAAACGGCCATAACTTCATTTTTGTGACAGTGCAAGTCTGGTCTACTAGTTTTGTGTCATGGATATGCAAAGGTAGAGGGCCCAAAAACAGCGAGACAGGAGAAGCAGGGCGTACTGAACAAAATGCATTAACAGAAACACTTGCACGGGTACACTGAAAACAACTAAGTCAATTCCACTGACAAAGTCCTGAAAAAATTCCAAACTCAAAGTAACAACAAAACAGCAGGAAGTAAAACACACCACTATGACAAACAAATGAACATGACAGCAACAGAAACAAAACAACATGATAGTAACACAACAGTCCGACAGCAAGTGGTCATCGTGGCAGCCCTTAAGTAGTCAGGTGATGATAATGGCAATGACAAACAGAAGCTGCGCCTACTCAGAGAACAAAAACAAACAAATCCTGAACACCCCCCACCCCCCACTCCGACTCAAGGGACGGATCCCAGACGTGCGAAAATGGCTCAGTAACAAAGCAGGAACGGATGACGGCCACAGGATGTGCGCCACCTGAACAGGAACGGATGGCGTCTGCATGACATTTTGGGGCTATGTTGCACCTTTCTGGGAGTTCTGGCGCACTGAGTTGCCTTTCCCTCCACTCATCCGACAATTTGCTAACAAAGTAGTCTGCGCTCAACATAAAAAAGAGAAATGTCACCTCCCAATTTTTTTTGCACACCATTATCTATTCACAACAAAAAATGCCACTGGTTTTATCTTGAACCATGTCGTTTGCATGATGACAACAAATTTGCCCTCTTGAAAGGCATGTCGTGGGTTCACAAATCAAAGGTGACCCTTCCCACCAGAGGATAAGCGCGAAGCAGTACAATGAGCAGCGACGGCTGCTGCTGGGAACCTATAATCATCCACAATAAAAAAAATAAATAAATAAATAAAAATATACTTGCACCAGGATCCACTCACTGCAGCTCATAATACTTCAGAGGAGTCCATTTGCTCAATGCTATAAAAAGCTCTTGTTATGAAATATAAATGACCAAACCTGGCAGAAACATTTCAGACGTTATTCTCCTCTCTGAATCTTCAGCATGAAGTGACATTGTATTAAAATTTGGATTATTCCATGGCCTCTTACGCCAGAAGAACAGTTGAACAGGTGCATTGTTATCACTGTGTGTTTCCATTTTCTCAACAATTCTTGATCCACTTTTTATATATAGCAACATTGCTCATTTCCTTTCCCAGTGGCCGAAAAGCTTTGTCTGAAAGGAAGTCTGCAAAACACATGGAGGATCACACACAAACACTCACATGCTCGATGCGTGCACGCGCGCGCGCGCGCACACACACACACACACACGCACGCACGCACGCGCACGCACGCACACACACACGCACGCACGCACACACACA
>NW_017805002.1:2894831-2945170 GCF_001891065.2 Hippocampus comes
CACACACACACACACACACACACACACACACACACACAGCCCAGTCAAAGTGTTGACAAAAAGAAATGTGGGCTGTTGTTCATTTGTTTCTGTTGTTGGGTGTTGCTTTAAGAGATTGATGATGTACGATGTTGTGGAAGGTTTTTGTTGGATTCCATTTGTGATGGTCTCATATCATGTTGATCCAACTGGATCGGGTTTGACTTATCATCTGCCGTCTTCTGCAGCCAAGTTAAAAAAGACAAACAAACAACAGCAACAAAAAGAAATAATAAATCTGCAGTCGATTCAGGTTGAATACAACACTGCTGCTGCTGCACTTGTGATGCGAACGAGTTGCGAACTCAAAAGTTTCTCACAAGGATCTAACAAAAGCAAGTCTGGAAACCGTACACAATGGTGTTTTGTAAAATTAAGAATGCTGCAATCAGCAGTGATGCAGTGTTGCACGAGGAGGAAACGTTTCTGATACGTCACAGCGGGGCTAATTTATATCATAACCAATGTTACGCATATACTTGCCGGCAAGATGCCATGCAATGAATGCTCAAGTGAAGAACTAGAGTGTCAGGTCGTGTCATTCATACTCCTTGGGGTATTTCAATGAAACAAACATGTTCTTCAGACACATTGGTTGGACCCATCTGCCTCACACTAACATGGTTTGGTGTTCAAATCTTGGATTCGGACTCCATGAGTGGAGTTTGCCTGTTCTCCCGGCACTTGCGTTGGTTTTCTGCATGCATGTTAAATTCATTAAAGGCAGAAAACTGCCCTTTGTTTTAAATCGTTGTTTGCCTATAAGTGCCTAGCTATAGGTTGATGTCTGTTCCAGGGTGTTCCCTGCCTCTTGTCAGAACTCAGCTGGGATAGGCTTCAGCTCACCCAGGACCCTAAATAGGACAACGGGTATTTAAAAGAAAAAAAAAGGATGGATAGATGCATAATGTGTCATGCTTACACTGAAAAAGCAGCTTGTGTGGCGTCTCTTGCTCTCGAGTCAACAACGCTTGACTGATGCCCTTCTAGAACATACCGTAGCAAACAAAGCAGTGAAAAGCGCCTGGAGAAGCTCACTCGGGCTATAATAGTCAGCAGACATCTTCATACGATAGAAGTGCATTACGGGACATGCCTCTGCATCCAATTACACACTTAATGACTGCCATCCGAAGAAGTTGCAGGCGAGGATAAGAACTTACCGTAGAAGCTCTCAAATGGTGGATACTGGCGTGATCATGAAGCATCCTCCTGACAAGTCTTTCTTTCCACCCCGGGCGGAACATCCTTCAGTCGCCTCGGGGTTGGGTGTTCCCCTCCCCGCTTGCATAATCACGCTCCAGTCGCATCCTCCGCCGTCACGGTCAGCGCCCTCTCTATAAATGCCAAACCAGACTAACTGCAGCGCTCCCTCCAAGAGCTAAAAGTAGCACCTGGTGAAAAGGTTCCTAATTTTAGCCAATTGTCCATCTGCCGCACAACGGCTTGGCCCAGTCTCTTGCTCACAGCCGGAACCGTTCAACTGGGCTGATTTTAATTGTCACGGCATGTTTTGGAGCTCGGGCTCCCTCTGCACCACCCTCATGGGCTAAACATTATACTGTATATAGACATCGTAACTCCGTGGACATTTCCTTCAAATAAATTGTAATGAAATAAAAATTTTAAAGCATATTATACTATAGTGAATGTTTTATTGTGTGTATATACAGTATATATATGTGTGGTCCAGTGTTGAGCGCGTCATCCACATAGTGCATCCACAAAGTTTCCTCCCGTATTCCAAAAACATTCATGACAGGCTGATTGAACACTACAAATTGTCCCTAGGTGTGAGTGTGAGCATGGATGGTTGTTCGTCTGTGTGTGCCCTGTGATTGGCTGGCAACCGGTTCAGGGTATCCCCGCCTACTGCCCAAAGACAGCTGGGATAGGCTCCAGCACCTCCCACGACCCTTGTGAGGATAAAGTGGTTCGGAAAATGTATGTATTGATGGATATACATACATACACACGCGCACACACACACACACACACACAAACACAAAAACTCAAAAAATGATAACTAACTTAAAATAAAAATAAAAAAATTAAAAATTTTTAAATGAAAAAAATAAAATTTAAACATGTTTCCAAAATCAAGAATAAGAGGCCAAGCATGCTCATCAATGTGTTGGGAGTTTGCAAATATTACAATTTATTCGAAGACGGATGGATCAAGACCAAATTTAACATTGGCCGCGAGTCATGTGGCAACATGTACATTGGTGTGAAGATGGCGGGAGGTGCATTGGCACCTTTTTGTTGGGCTGTCTTGCACATTGGAGAAAATTGCATTTCTTGTGGATAGACTTTTGCCAACATTCATCGTTCTATTGACTAACTGTCAAGCAATAAGTAAAGAGGATTATATCAATCCATCTGTCCGTCAATCCATAAATCACTTATCCTCACTAGGGTATAGCAGCATGTACAGTTAAATGACCACAGTATACACGCGCAGCACAGACAGAGCTTGACCTTGACACATCCTAATTCTTATCTGTCATATTACATCCCAAGCCCGTGAACACAATCACAAGTTAATAAGAGCTGCTGCTCAGATAAAGCAGCACATGGCAGGTATAAGAAGATGACAGCACTGACTGATAACCAACTTCCTCTCTCTCTTCAGTTGTTCTTATCGTTATCATCTAATTAGTAACTGTGCGGGTCACACTCTGCTGCTTGCACGTCCTACTTTGGCTTAAGCACGCACGCACGCACACACACACGCGCAAGCATGCACAGTCAGGGTGTGTCACTAAGTCTGTTGCCTGGTGCCCTCTAGTGTCACAGAGGTGGAACTGCATCTCTCCACAACCAAGCCCACCTTTGAGGTTTCAGCAACACATCATCATTTCCAATCACAGGCAACCAAACTTGATGTGGATCAGGGTCACCAACCTTTTTGAAAGTGAGAGCCGACTGAGTAATGTATAGGGCTATCAATTGGATACACATTACTGAAAAAGAACATTTTCTCAAATCGCCTTAATGATTTTTTTTTTTTATTAATAATGAATGCTATTCCTTAATGTGATGACATTGATCATATTGATACTCTCTCATTATCAATAATGATTTAACACCGTTGGAGTCAAACATCAAAAAGCAACATTTTATATCTATAAATCTCTGTACGTGCTTACAAATGATTGATTCGAAAACATTCCTCGGAAATCACAATTTCCTACCACTAGTGACCTGTTTGTAGAACAGGCCAGCCCTGTAGGGAGCATGTTGGTGACCCTTTCTATTGTGAAGACAGAAAAAAAGAGGACATTTTAAAATTTTAAGTTGTGTTTTTATGTATTAGGCGATGTGTGCTATCGGGTGTATAATTGTCACTGAATTTTGTAAGGTATGAGTTTGATCACATACAGTATAGCGGGCTGTTCTGGTGTTTGAGGGCAAAAGCTATTTCTAAAAATCATTGAAAAAATAAAGATGACAGTAATTAAAATGCGTGGCAACTGTAATATATAGGTTAAAATATTAAAACATTTAAAAACATAAAAAGATTATTAGTGACTGTTTATGTTCCTGCCTGCCAAAAAGCCTCGAAATATAACAAAACTAAGCGTCATCATCTTTGGAAAAGGCTGAATTTTTGAAGGTTAAATATGGAAATGAGGAAAACAATAAAAATGTCAAGCAGTCGGATTCAGTCAGCTCACCTCTTCCTCCCTTATCTTGTCCTATCTTCCGGTCGAGTCGCACGCAGGAGAGAAGCTGCTGAACGCCGCAACCTCCTTGTGCCGGCTGCCTTTTATCATGCCTTGCCTCCCATCGTCTTCCTCTTCCTCCGGATTAATCCACCAAGCGCCTGTCACTTGCTTCTCTCTCGCTGTCTCTGTCTCTCTCTGTCCCTCCCCTATTTCATAGATGAGTCCATGCAGCGCCAAAGCGAGGGTGAGCGCTGTCCGAAAGGCTGGCTATAAATAGATGTCTTGAGTTTGTTGTCGTTGTCTCTTCGTGTGATGTTTGAAGCGAGAGGGAGGACGACACAGGCGGGTAACATCACTTGCGCCAACATCTTGTAGCAAGTCTTCCTCAAAGAGTGGAAGCTGTTCTATAGCTGCAAAATAAGGGGACAGAATCTAGAAAAAAAAATTATGTTATAAGAGAGAAAAGTTATAATCTTATGAGAGAAAATCCGAAATATTACTCGAAGAAAAATCACAATGTTGAGAGAAGTCGTAACTTTAAAGAAAAAACGTCAACACGTTTCAAGAAGTGGCTATGTCACGAGAGAGAAAAGTGGTCATGTTACAAATTAACTAATGAAAGAGGAGGGTAAGCTTTTCAAGAACATATTGCAGCGAACCTTCACTTGTTTTATCTGGATTGTTCCAAACGTTTTATAATATCTCACAGTCTTTGAGACCCTAAAATGCTCCGAGCACCTAAATCCACGGTCTCACTTTTTAAACTGGCAGTCTGAGAGTGGAGAGAAGTTGACCAAGCACCTCCTTAAGCTGTCACCTTAACTTGGTCGAGGTTTGTGTGTTCCAATAATTCTAGGAGTTAAGGCGTCTGGGGCTGTGTGACCATGGCAGGGTCCCCTATGGCAAAGATCCTCGGTGAGTGACCAGGCAAGTAAAGCTCTTAGACCCGCTATGATGATTGAAATCTTGATTTCCCCCACCCAGATGCGGGTCACCAGGGCATCCTTCTAGAGCTAGGCCTGGAGATTGGGTTCGTTGCCGAGCGCTTGGTGGCCAGGCCTAAACCCATGGGGTCTTGCCAGGCACAGCCCAAAGAGGCAACATGGGTCCCCCTTCCCATGGGTTCACCACCTGTGGGTCGGGGCAAGAAGGTCAGCTGCATAATAGATTGGCGGCGGCGGCTGAAAGCAGGGACATTAGCAGTCCGAATCCCGCACGTCTCTAGCGGGGAAGGAGTCCAAGGTGGTGGGCAAGATTGAGTAGTTCCGACTCGATCTAATCGGCCTCACCTTGACAGATGGTTCGAGCTCTGGTACCAGTCCACTCTAGAGTTTAGAGTCCTTGGAGGGTGTCCTGGATAATGGTCCCTCTGGCAACTCCTTCACTCTGTTGGGGGACTTCAATTCTCAGGTGGGCAATGACAGTAAGACTTGGAAAGGCGTGGTTAGGAGCAGCGGCCCCATCGATCAGAACCCGAGCAGTGTTCTGTGTTTGGGCTTCTGTGGTCATCATGGACTGTTGATAACTGTCAGGGTTATCAATTAGACATTAACGAACACCTTTTCAGACATAGGGATGTCCACCTGTGCACTTGGCACCAGGATACTTTAGGCCGCAGCTTGATGTTTGACTTTGTACTCGTGCCATCTGACTTGCGGCTGCATTTCTTGAACACTCGGTAAAGAGACGGGCGGAGCTGTCAACCAATTATCATTTGGTAGTGTGTTGGCTCTGAAGGGTGGGAACATGCTTATGGGTCCTGGGAGACACGGCCATGTTGTCAGGGTCTGCTGGGAACGTCTGGCAGTCCCCTGACAGAAGCAAGAGGCAACATGGGTCCCCCTTCCCATGGGTTCACCACCTGTGGGTCGGGGCAAGAAGGTCAGCTGCATAATAGATTGGCGGCGGCGGCTGAAAGCAGGGACATTAGCAGTCCGAATCCCGCACGTCTCTAGCGGGGAAGGAGTCCAAGGTGGTGGGCAAGATTGAGTAGTTCCGACTCGATCTAATCGGCCTCACCTTGACAGATGGTTCGAGCTCTGGTACCAGTCCACTCTAGAGTTTAGAGTCCTTGGAGGGTGTCCTGGATAATGGTCCCTCTGGCAACTCCTTCACTCTGTTGGGGGACTTCAATTCTCAGGTGGGCAATGACAGTAAGACTTGGAAAGGCGTGGTTAGGAGCAGCGGCCCCATCGATCAGAACCCGAGCAGTGTTCTGTGTTTGGGCTTCTGTGGTCATCATGGACTGTTGATAACTGTCAGGGTTATCAATTAGACATTAACGAACACCTTTTCAGACATAGGGATGTCCACCTGTGCACTTGGCACCAGGATACTTTAGGCCGCAGCTTGATGTTTGACTTTGTACTCGTGCCATCTGACTTGCGGCTGCATTTCTTGAACACTCGGTAAAGAGACGGGCGGAGCTGTCAACCAATTATCATTTGGTAGTGTGTTGGCTCTGAAGGGTGGGAACATGCTTATGGGTCCTGGGAGACACGGCCATGTTGTCAGGGTCTGCTGGGAACGTCTGGCAGTCCCCTGACAGAAGCAGCTTCAAGTTTCACCTATGGCAGAATTTCACCCATTCCCCAGAGAAGGCGGGGGTAAATTGAGTCCGAGTGGACATTGTTCTGTGCATTCATTGTTGAGGTGGCAGCCATAAAGTAGTCGGTGCCTGTCATGAAAGCAACCCTCGGGGTGCATGCGAGTTCGCCCAACCTGTCTAGATGTGCTTTGTGGACATGAAGAAGGCATTTGACTGTGTTCCTGGGAATCTTTTGGGGGTTCTTTGGGAGTACGGGGTACCGGACGCACTAGTACAGCCTGTTCCCTGTTTGAGCTGTTTCAGGGTTGCCGGCACTAGGTCAGATTTATATTCAATGAGGGTTGGACTTCACCAAGCCTGCCCTTTGTCATCAATTCAGATCATAACCTTGAGTAATTTCTAGCCAAGATGCAACCAAGATGTTGAGTGGTCCAGTTTTGTGACCACGGTTTTACATTTCGGCTTTTTACAGATGATGTGGTGCTGTTGGACTCCATTCATCCGGGATCTCTCACCGGAACGATTCGCAGCCAAGTGTGAAGCAGTTGGGATGAGAATCAGTACTGCAAATCTGATGATTGAGATCTTGCCCCAAGTGGAGGACTTCAAGTACATTAGGGTCTTGTTCACAAGTGAGGGAAGAACGGAGCAGGAGGTTGACAAGCAGTGGTGAAGAAGGAGCTGAGCTCAAAGGTGAAGCTCTTGCTCTTGATTTATGTTCCTACCATGACCCATAGTTGCGGGCTCTGGCTCGTAACCAAGAGAACAAGATCCCGGATCGTGACCAAAATTAGATTCTTTGGCAGATTTCCCTAAGAGATAAGGTGAGAAGCTTGGTCATCAAAGAGGGGCTCAGATTAGAGCTGCTGCTCTTCCGCATTGAGAGTAGACAGATGAGTTGGCTCGAGGACCTTGTTTGTATCCCTCCTGGACACCTCCCTGGTGAGCTGTTCCGGATACGTGCTTCTGAGAGGAGGCTCCATGGACGACCCAGGACTTGCAGGAGAGACCTTGGGATGACCCAGGAAGAGATGGGCGAGGTGGATAGCGAGAAGTGTTTCCCTGCTTAAGACACACACACACGCACACGCTCATCTAACTCCTCCCTCTGATCACATCAGTGTGCTGTGAGCTGCTCACTCTTTGCCCTAATCATCACAGTGGATATTCTGACTGGACGTGAACCACCAGAGAGACTACATTCATGCAGGTAGGTTTTGTTTTTGTTTTTTATCTTAAAATACACTACTCACACAAATGTAGGGATATTTGGCTTTCAGGTGAAATTCATGGAAAATGTGAAAAGTTCACACTACAGTTATGTTTTTTTTTTTTTTTTCTGTGAGTGGTGTTTATCAAGGCATTTGTTCGAAGTAAATTTGCCCCTTGGAAGTAACAGAGGGTAACAAAGTGTGGTTTTAATTCTGCACTTCTTTTAAAATGCTCTTCAAAGACAGGAAAACGTTATCGTCAACTGATGTTGCCGCAAAGGAATGTCCTGTTTACAAAGACCGATGCAGTAGATTTAGGCCATTGACATTCTGCCAGGTTGAGCGGCTGTGAGTTTTCCGAGCGTATTCGGGCTCTGTTCAGAGACTTCTTTTGCATATTTCCACTTCGAAACTTTTTCTTTTCCACGTGAAGGTATTCTGTGGTTGCACCGAGACACCCACTGAATGTTTAACTTGCATGTACATAGGATGCCTTTCGGAGGAGGGAACAAGTGTGGCTGCTGCCAGAAAACTGTCTACTTTGCAGAGGAAGTGCAATGCGAAGGAAAGAGCTGGCATAAATCCTGTTTCCTGTGCAGTAAGTCCATCTACTCAAAGATGAGAACTGTCAAATGTCAGTGTGGAATGCAGAGGATTCTGGCAAGCAAATTTGTGCGTTGACACATCGGCGCCTTATATGGATGTGCTGGAAACATGTGACAAAGTTGTCCTTTTATGGATGGGTAAGGCGCACACGCTCACCCTCGAGCATAGTGTTTATCTATGACACACAGTTGTTTTATTTTATAATGCCAGGAGCCGTTTACAGTGATGTAGGCTGGGCTTACACAGCTTGGGTTCAGTGACACAATTCATTTTGTGGCATAATTGGGATATTCGTCAAGCAACATAAAGAGAAGGAAAATGATTGGAATCAAGATGGCCTCGTCCAAAAATCCAGTACATATCAGATATCTGACGATTTGAGTGTAAACCCACAGATCAGATATCACGTATCAGTTCCAGCTTGATGTCATCGAAATCCAGCGAGAAACCATTTGGTCGTTCGATGGATTATGAAGGCCACTCTGAACAATAATGAATTTTAAATCCCATTCTTTCAAGCACAAAGTTTTGAGGGAAATGTTATGAGAGAAAACGTCAAAATATAAGACAAAAAGCCAATGTTGCAAGAACAATTGTCATAATGGTGCATGACGGGGGGGAAAAGTGCAATTTTATGAAAATTTACTGTTATGAGAACGGATATCAGCAATCAACCGAAAGAACTGGCAGCCCTCAAAATATATGATGATTTGCAGCATCGTGTTTTGTTTTTTTACACGGTTAGTAGATCATTGTTCATATATTTTACTCAGAATCATTACATTTCCCATGTTGCTTTGCGTGAACCTAGTACAGAATATGTAAAAAAAAAAAACATACATTTTAAAAAGTCATTTAGCATCATAAGCAAATTTTACCTTCGCCATTACTCCCCCCGGAGTGACCATAGCATCTCGTCCAGCCAGCCACAAAAAACTGCTCGGTGTCCAGACTTACAGAAGCTTTTAAATAAGCTCCAGTGTAAGAGGATACACCATTGAAAACATAATGATAAAGGTCGTTTGCATGAACACAGCACGCAGCAGTGGAAGTGGTGGATGTCATGGCTAGATGGGCAAAATTAACTGATACAGTCCTTCAATCGCTCCGTTTTCCGTCCACTTCAATTCGGTCGTCATTAACTTTTGCCGTACGTCCAATGCACTCACGTGATCACGTGACTTGGCTGCAATGGGTCAATTGGAAATAGGCTTTAAATCGGAATCTGACACTTGGACCTTCAGTGTCAGATACAGTCTTTAAAACATTTTAACGACCCTCTCATTGCAAGTGGTGTGCAAGAAGAACCTGGACAGCACAACTGTGGCCGTGCACGCAGACGAGATCTACTGCAAGTCATGCTACGGCAAAAAGTACGGTCCAAAAGGTTACGGCTTCGGCGGAGGAGCGGGGACCCTCAGCATGGACACCGGAGAGGGGCTTGGAATTACGCCTCCAGTGTAAGATGAAACCTAAATGCATTGTATGTATTATTGTTTTTGTGCAATGAATAAAACCATAAAACACAGCATCCTTTTAGAAGTCAAAAGAGGTGTCACATAGTAAAGCCCTAACAGCAGAAAAAATTGGAAATAAGAAGATATTTTTTGTAATAGAAGGGTAGAATCTTAATTTATCTTAACTTCCTTATAATAAAGTCATAATATTAAGAGAGAAAATGCAAAAAACAATGAAGTGGTAAGATTCAAAGAAATGTCTCAATTTTACGAGATTACAATTATAACGTGAATAAAGGTTACACCCCACAGACGACTAATTATATCAGAAAAAGCATTACAGTGAAAATCTGATCTTATATGGAAAAAAGTTCTGCTAAAATTTCATTGTAAAAGTAAAAAAAATTAAAAATCATAACATGTCTGACAGACTGTCATTTTAGGAGCATAAAATTGGATTATTTCAACAATTTCATGACAGAGAGTCATAATATCACAAAAGTTAAATCAAAGTAAGTTTTGGACTATTCTCGTAATATTACCTAATATTTTCTTGACAGAGAAACTCCGCATCATCCCACCAACAACCCCAACGCCTCCAAGTTCGCCAAGAAAGCTGGCGCCTCCGATATTTGTCCACGCTGTGGCAAAACCGTCTACGCGGCGGAGAAGGTTATCGGGGGCGGTAATGTAAGAAAAATCTCTTATATTTTATGACAATTAAAATGTTCTGTTCAAGATTTGACAATTTCTTTCTCTCGCAAGTCATGGCATAAAGGTTGCTTCCGTTGCGCCAAATGCGGCAAAGGACTGGAGTCCACCACTGTCGCAGACAGAGATGGCGAGATCTTCTGTAAAGGTATTAAGGCATTCCCGGCCCAATCTTTGGAGATTTTGGCAAACGCAGCGCTTCCACTACTAGAACTACAGTCATAGTAACGGTACAATAGTGAGTAAGAGATTGAGTAATGGATTTGCTTATAAGCTGGTCATCAAAATATGTGTCCCCCATGCTGACGCCCACTGGAGTTGGGCCCATCAGAACTTGGGCCCCTCAGAACAGGAGGCAACACACATGGCAACCTTAACATGCCTTTGAGCCTCTGGGACTCTGCAGCCCCCCCAAAATGGCCCATCACCGATACCGTGAAAGACCGAGATAAAAATAAAAGACTTGAATACAAAGAAACAAACTAAGCAAACTCCCCCGGTGTAAACGAGCCTTATATGTGTCAGTCAAGGATTTGAATCGCTCTGCATTATTGGCCTGCTATGTGTTCACAGGTTGCTACGCCAAGAACTTCGGACCCAAGGGTTTTGGTTATGGTCAGGGTGCAGGAGCTCTGGCTCATTCCCAGTGAAGTTCAGTTTGTCTACATCATCAACTAAGCTGCTTCTTTCCGTTCATCACGCTACATCATACATCATACAGCTACACTAAAAACAAAGCACATTTTTGACAGTCACAAGTGTTTCCAAAAATTGTAAATGTTCGTGTAAATAATGAAGTCATGTTACAGTTTTGTTTTTAGTTAAACCCTTAAAACGCACACCTTAACCCTTCAGACACCAGAGTTTTTTCATTAAAATATTCAGTTTTGATATACAGTATCACCATTTCGAAAGGTTGTCATTTGAAAATAGTTAAAGGCATAGTGCAATTGTTGCTTGGTGCAGTTTTGCTGCTTAAGGGTTTACGTGGGTGTTAAGTAGACTGTTTGCTGCAGAATGAACAGAAAACAAAACATTACATGAAAAACAAATTTTAACGTTCTGAGAGAAAAAATGTTTTGACAAAAAAAATGTTTCAAGAGACAACATTGTGCGTAAAATGAAAGGACACATTTAAGAGGGGAAGAAAATCACAATGAGAAAAATAGTCATCTAAAAAAAATCATTTGGAGGGAGCTATAATATTTAAAAGATGTATCTTTTTCAAGTGCAATACTTTGGGGAAAATATGTTTTATTGCTTCTTTTTTCACAACATAGGCCAACACAATTGTTTGTGAAACATGCACTTAAGTGTCATTTTTGTAAGATTGTAAAGTACTGTAGTTATTACGATTAAAACGTTGACTTTTTTTCTCAGAAGATTACAACCCTCTTGATAGTATGACTATTTTTTTCATATCATTAATATTCTTTTCTTTCTTTGTTCAAAGTGACCTGAATACTCACTTTTTAGAAACGGACCAGTCGCAATGAACCTGTAGAACCTCTGCTAACAAATAAGTAGTGATGGGAAAATGATGCTTCAAGATGTTTCATGAGCCAGTTGTTTTCTATTTTTGATTCCTCTAGATGGCACTGTTGGTGAAAAGAAATGGGTTTCAGAAATGCAGAGTGGGTTGTACTTTTCGCCAGATGTTGAACAGGGAGTGCTAGCTAGAGGTGTAAATAAACGCAACTGCTTCATGATGCATCTTGAAGCTTCATTTTCTCATCACTACACACAAAGCAAAGAATAATAAACAAAGAGTTTTGAAAAAATAACCCATGATATCGCTATTTCTTTCAAAGTAACGAACTTCACTGCCAGCATGTGTATGAGAAGAATCAGAGCAAACATAAAGAGGTCAATCGCCACATACAAGCACACTTGAATTTTATGGATTTTGACATTGCTGCCACTTGAACGCCAGCTTGGTGAGATGCAAAATAAAGATCCAGTACCCCCATCACTGCCGCCTGTTTTATTGTTGATGGAAGTCGTGTGTGTGTGTGTGTGTGTGTGTGTGTGTGTGCGCGCGCGCGCCTGTGCATTCAAATCGAGCGAAAGAGGAGGGACAAAGGCGGGTGTGGGATAAATATCCCGTCTGTTCTTCTTCCACGCATCACTTGCTGTGTGTCACTTCATCTTCCAAAAGAGGTATGTAAGGGCTAAAAAAAAAACACTCTTTTGTGCTTGAAATAATACATTCCTTGGGTCACTTTAACAGGACATTTGATTAAGAATGTTTGTTAGTCTTCAAATACTTTATTCAAAAAAACTTCAAACATTTTGCTTGTTCCATTTCATTGTGACAATGGAGTTCGGGATTGGCTCAACGTATTTATCATTAAGTCGATGGTGATTGAGTTCGATTTGTCATCTAATGTCTGCGTTGACTGACTTTTTAGGAAGGTTGAAGCATTCCTGGAAGAAGGAATATTGTTTAAAATTGTCAGTAACTGCTCCAATGTTGTTGTGTCATGTCTGCCATCACTTGGCTGTTTTTGGCTAAGGCAAGAATGCAATGAGCACTACAACAGGGGGTGTTCCAGGGATGGTGGGTCAGTTGACAGCTTGATGTTACCCAGCAAGCCTTTTTTACAACTAACACACACTAATGCGAGCTAAGCATACGCATAAAAAACAACAACAATGGAATCGCACGTACGCTAAGATCCACATGTGAGTAATTCAATAAATACTCGCTGTGGGGGGGGGGGACATTTCCATTCTGGGAAAAGCCAGACGCGCATCAATGCGGTGGAATGTTTCTGAAGTGGAAAGTGTATTAAGATCCTTTGGGGGGCCCCCAAAAGGTGTTATTTTTGTCTTTCAGGGTCAACTCAGATAGTCAAGATGCCGGAGAAAGTGTAAGTGTTGTGTTTGGCGTCTCTCATCTGTGTTTATTTTTAGATCCTGATTAGGAAACAGAATCTCTGCCATGACACTAATGCCGTTGTTTGTTTCCAATGCTTCCATTATAGGCCCGAGGTAAGACTTTCAAAGCCGCGTTCAACATGTTCAACCGCGCCGGTTCGCTTGTGACGCATGCACCTTTCTTGATTTCTGCAGAAGAAATCTAAAATCTCAGCTTCTCGCAAGCTCATGCTGAAGGTGAGGCTTCAATCGCGTGTGCACGAATACGAAAGAAGTCAAGTATTTCAGTTGGAGTTGTTGTGCTGCAGAGTTTGATGGTGGCCAAGGCCAAAGAGGATCTAGAACAGGAGCTGGTGGAGAAAGAGAAGCAGAAGGAAAAGTACCTGGAGGAAAAAGCACCCCCGTTAAACATCAACTCAATGAGCTTGGAGGAGCTGCAGGTACAAAGACGTCAAGATGCCGCTTTTCCGTTGATTTTAGTTTGGTCTTTAGAAATGTTAAATTCTTGACAAGTTTGGGTTGTCCATCCCTATAGTTTTGTTTAAAATTTGGTAGCAATCACACAATATTTCCAGGACAAGCTTAGAAATAGCCCAAACGACAGTGTCTTTTGTTCTTGAGATTGTTTTCTACAACTTAAATTCATGACAATTTTGCATCGCCCATCTGCTAGTATTTATTCGTGGTTAAAGTTTGGAAGCGATCCAATGAAATCTCAAAGACAAATTTGAATTTCAAGGAATCCTGGAAACGGCCAAAATGAGCCTAAAATTGCAGCAGCAAAGCAAAATAAATTTTTGCACCTTCTGCAACGTGGGTTCTGGAGATTATTTTCTGCCACTAATCATGTTAGACATGTCGAACAAGTTCCGAAGTTTAAATTGGCTTCAGGGGCTGAATTTTGGAGTGGCATGACTATTTTTTGTTTTATTTTACGAGACGCCTCCTGCTGTGCCCACACACAACGATGAAAACTCCAACTCTTGCCAAGCTTCCATGACCCGTTTGAATAGAATGCATGGTTCAAGTTTTCAAGCATTTTGATAAAATCGAGGGCCAGTTCTATTTTCGGCAGAAACCTTGGAAATGTCCCACATCACTGTGGAATGCCAGCTTCAAACGGCAGACTTCCAGTGTCTTTACAGGCTTGGCTTCTTGAGACGTTTTTTTTTTTTTTTTTTTTTTTTTTTTGGTGAGTCTACTCATGATAAACGAGGCTGAGTTTGGGGGCTGGATTTCAAGAGCGGTCTTATGATAGTTTTGCATTTTATGGCAAGTTATCAAAAATCGCCTTGTCCTTCTGTCTTGTGAACCTGTTTCAAATTTGGTGCCAATCAGATAACATCTTCAGGAAGAGATTGACATGAACTGTCAATGGCTATAAATGGCCAAAATGAGCAAGCAAAAGGGCAGACTGCCTCTGTCTTTTGGTGGCATGGCTTATTGAGACTTTTTTTGGACATCTTGTCACGATAGACGTGTCAAAACAAACAAACACATTTCAAGTGAATCTGGCTCCAGGAGCTGCACTTTGGGGTGAAGTTATGAAGTTAGAAGTTTTATCGAGAGTCTGCAAATTTTGCCACCGTGCCACAAATTTTGTCGCCATGCGCCACCCGAACCCAAAGACGAAAATTGATGTTCATGGAAATTTTGTGTCATGTCACACCCCTGCTTAATACCCTAATGTGATAGTAATATAGACAAAATCCAGACGAAATGTAAAAGGCCCTTGAAATTGCCATTTGTGTATTCAGGCAGTGACATCCTTGTAATGTCTTTGTAGAAGCTATGCGAAGAACTCCACTCCAAAATCGACGTGGTGGATGAGGAACGATACGACATCGAAGCCAAAGTCATGCACAACACCAGAGAGGTAAACGCCACACAGACGATGTCGATAGTGATCCGTTTGTTCACAGTTCTTCTGCCGTGTGGTTTAGATCAAAGACCTGAACATCAAGGTTGTGGACCTACGGGGGAAGTTCAAGCGACCCAACCTTCGGCGGGTGAGGGTCTCCGCCGACGCCATCCTGCGCTCGCTGCTGGGCTCAAAGCACAAAGTGTCCCTGGACCTGCGAGCCAACCTCAAGTCGGTCAAAAAGGAAGACACGGAGAAGGTCAGTGTGCAAGAATAGCAATGCAAAAAAAAAAAAAAAAAAAATCCCCCCAGCTGACTGTGTCTTGTTCAGGAGAAGACAGCGGAGGTGAGCGACTGGAGGAAGAACGTGGAGGCCATGTCGGGCATGGAAGGCCGCAAAAAGATGTTTGATGCCCAGGGTCCTCCCCAGTAGATCTTGGAACAGAATAAACCCTCTCCATTCATTTCAGTTCAACAGAAGGCAATACAGAAACACTCACTGAGCTTATGTCAGTGTGGTCTCTTTCATTGCCTACCCAATAAACACGCAGCACAAACTGAGCTTGGCTTTTGTGTTTAATGGCAAGGCATTCAATGTCACTGCCATGCTCCACCCACACACAATGACAAATGTGAGTTTTATACAATATAGAGTTGCAACCCTTATGTTCATACTTTTCCCAATAACAACTGTCCATCCATCCATCCATTTTCCAATCCGCTTATCCTCACAAGGGTCGCGGGGGATGCTGGAGCCTATCCCAGCCGTCTTCGGGCAGTCGGCGGGGGACACCCTGAACCGGTTGCCAGCCAATCGCAGGGCACACACAGACGAACAACCATCCGCACTCACACTCACACCTAGGGACAATTTGGAGTGTTCAATCAGCCTGCCATGCATGTTTTTGGAATGTGGGAGGAAACCGGAGTACCCGGAGAAAACCCACACGGGCCCGGGGAGAACATGCAAACTCCACACAGGAAGGCCGGAGCCGGGATCAAACCCAGGACCTCTGCACTGTGAGGTCAACGTGCTAACCACTGGACCACCGGGCCGCCCCCAATAACAACTACTCTTCAAAAATGTTTCGCAAAAAGGGAGAACACAGAAAAAGGGATCTTTGACCATTCCTCTTTGTACAATCATCTAGTGACCTGGATCATCTCCTGTGCACTCTCCTCTTAAGATCAGTTCACAGGTTTTCAGTGGGGTTGAAGTCTGGGTACTGGGGATTGTTTTATCTGGTGAATCTTGTCTTCAGTTTTCAGTGTGAGAGTATGCTTCCGTAATAAAAACTGAATTTGCTTTACGGCTTTTAATACATATCATCTAGGGTTGCCAATAATTATGGAGGGCACTGTAAACTGTTCAAATTTTCGTAGCAGTCAGACTAAATCTCTAGGACATGGTGTCACTTTGTATGTCCGCTGATCGTTGCCTAAATCACCATAAAATCGCTGAGGTTTTTCATACCACTACTTTTGATGGACAGGCTGACCAAATTCCATTTTGCTTCATAAAACTAGCCTCAGAGGCTAGGAATGGAGTTTTACGAGTTTATTGATGAATCATCAAATCTTGCAACCAGGCTCTGCGCTCACGCAGTGACTATTAATTACAATTTGGCATGATCCAAATGTCAATGTAAAATATGCAGTTAAAATTTGTTCCAAATAAGACAAAATCTTTGGGAAGCGTTTGACATGAATGGAATTCTGGAAATGGCCAAGATGAGCCGAAAATGGCCACTTCAGAGCAAAACTGGAGAGTTCCCCTGTCTTCAGCAGGCTGGCTCCTTGCAACTTTTTTTTTGTGGTTCTACCCATGAAGTCTCCCCAAATGTCATTTTGCTGTTACTGGCTTTGAGGGCTGTATTTGGGAGTGGATGTATTAGTTTGTGTTTTATATCCAGTCACCAAATTATGCCACATGTTCAGCCCACACACAATGATAAAACCTCTTGGTAAAAATGTGATCATCTGTCGAGTACAGCAAATTCAAATTTGGTAAGGATTTAATAAAATCTGTCAGATTAACATGTGTCTTCAGGATGACTTTTCAAAATTTAACAAAACTTCAGGGAATGCTGAAAGAAATGTAGGTCTTTCCACACTAATGCTAGTCAATGTATCATAGCATGTAGCGATTTTAGGATTGTGGCTTTGAGCACTTCTTTTTTTTTTTGACCACTTTCATTCCGGCCAAGTGTTTGTCAGTTTTCATCTTGACCACATGGTGGTGTTGTCAACTCACAATGTCGACAGCGTGATGCTTAGATTATTGTTCTTCTGTGAGGTTCTCTTTCTACAGAGGAACGTTGGAGTTCGAGCAGACCTCTCTGAGGCCTTTTCTCTTCCAATTTCTCATTTTAAACCGGCTCGACCAGGTAATGGAATACTCCTAGTGGTCCCCAAATGCTTCCACTTACTGACAATGGAGACCAATATGCACCTTGAAAGCAACTCACTTTTTCGACCTGTGCACTGTGAGGCGGACGTGCTAACCAGTCGTTCACTTGATCAATTTTTCCATTTTTCCGAACCGCTTTATCCTCACTAGTGTGCTGGAGCCTATCCCAGCTTTCTTCGGGCAGTAGGAGCCCTGAACCGGTTGCCAGCCAATCGCAGGGCACACAGAGACGAACAACCATCCGCGCTCCCACTCTCACATAGGGACAATTTAGAGTGTTTTTGGAATGTGGGAGGAAACCGGAGCACCCGGAGAAAACCCACGCAGGCAGGGGGAGAACATGCAAACTCCACACAGGAAGGCCGGAGCTGGGATTGAACCCACGACCTCTGTACTGTGAGGTCGACGCACTACCCACTCGAGCACCGGGCCACCCTCATTCACTTTATTAATTGCTTAATTAGTTGTATTACAATCCATTTGATTCATGTTTTAAAATCTGAATTGTATTAAATGGTATTGTTGTAAGGCCACTAAGAGGCTTACAGAGACATGCACAATATGCAACAACAAATACAAAAAAAAGACAAAAGGGCACTTTGATTGCACAAGGAAGCACTCGTTCCACACCCCTCCGCATGTCCCTTTAAAGTGCATCAAATTAACACGAAATAGAGTCTAGCAGTTCCATGCTTTTGCTGTCACATCATCAGTTTTTATCTGACCAAATCTGGCATATGAACAATGGTGTGTCGAAAACCTACATAACTGTGTAAAAGGGGCTGCGCCATCTGCACTTGTCTCTGGTACTAAGCAGGTGGACTTCACCCCCCGCCCCCACCCGTCAATGTCGGTGCCATTCATGCAATTAATAATCCAGTTATTTTTTTCCAAGCTGTGCGAAAGGTTCTTGCATGCAGCTGTGTTTCCGCGTTGATCAAAGGTTGATGATGGTCCATTGAGGCGGCTCACGATTGGATCATGGCTCTACTTTTGGTGGTGATTACACAACCGTGGCACTCATTCAGGAGCCAAGGCCACAATAAAAGTCTTCTTGCAAATCAAAGAAGCGGGCCGGGGGAGGGCTGAGAGCCCACTGGAGTAGGTTTACACGTCTCACTAAGCCCGTCTTCTAATCTCCCCTTGACCCTTTATAGTGCCCATGTCCAGGTTTTTTGCAGTGTAAAAATAGTCAAAGCACGTCCAGTGAGAATGTACATTTCAATGCCTGCCGCCATCTGCTTGCAGGTATGTGTCCGCCGCCATTGTGCCGCCATGTGATCCGGCGCCCGGTTTAAAAGCTTACGGGGAGGGGGGGACAGCGTGGAACGTTTCACACTCCGCCACATCTCCAGAAGCGTCCGGTGAGTCTGCAGTTGTTGTGTTTTGTGATATTCTTCTTCGGCATACAATGACTTTTTTGGTCTTTATAAAGGTGCAGGTGCTTTGTGGTGCAATATGTGGGAGAGCGAGGAGGCCTCGTATGAGTGAGTACATTGAAAGATGGCGGTGCGATGACATGTTGGTGACATGGGTGACTAATGCATTGTTTTGTGTGTGTGTGTGTTGTCTTGCAGGGAACACCGTAAGTTGATTGACACATAGTAAATGCAAAATGATGCATGTCCTTACCCTAATAGCATAATTGCTGAAGTCATTTTGGAAAATTGGCAGAAAACATGAAGAAAGTCATGAAACATTTCAGAGTCAAGTTGCCTCCAAGCAACTTTTGCGGATTAACATGACTTGGATAACTATACAGACATACACACAATTTTCAACATAATGGTATTTTTTTTATTTATTAATATTGTGACAGTGTGCTAAATAGGACTTTAACAATTATGCTATTAGGCTCATGACTTACAATGATGATCATATGTTTTGTTGTATATTTAACAAATGTGAATTTTATTCATTAAAATGTAAAGGGATGTACATAGAATGATTCTTCCATCCATCCATCCATTTTCTGAACCGCTTTATCCTCATAAGGGTCGCGGACATGCTGGAGCCTATCCCAGCCGACATCGGGCAGTAGGCGGCGGACACCCTGAGCTGGTTGCCAGCCAATCGCAGGGCACACGAATATGAACACTCATTCGTGCTCACACTCACAACTATGGACAATTTTGAGTGTTCCATTAACCTGCCGCGCATGTTTTTGGAATGTGGGAGGAAACCGGAGTAACCGGAGAAAACCCACACAGACACAGAGAGAACATGCAAACGCTGAATTCGAATCCACGACCCCTGCACTGTGAGGCGGATGTGCGCGGCAGTCTATTTGCTAATCTAATTATTCAGTGAAATTTAATTATAAAGATTATGTATATGTGTACATATTTATCTCTCATACAGCATACACATATATAGACAGACAGATAAACAGATATAGATATATTGATAGATTTATATATAAATGTTCAATGTCATTTTAGGGTAATGTTACAAATGACACTATTACAACTGTAAATAAAATAGATGAAACATAAAATACATTCTTAATTTACATTAGGTAAATAATAATATGTTCCATACTGTGAGTCATCAATAAAATGTGCAGCGATACACGTTTTTTTAAATTGTCAAACAGGTGCAAAAAAATAACCACTCGACTGAAAGTGCAATGGCATAACGTAAAGTGGTCTCATGCATTTACTGTAGCCCCATTATGTATGGCCCCATTATGTCACATTTGCAACTTCCGTTTCCTGATCTATGGTTCTCAACATATGCTTTAACATAGAGTGTTCGCACAATTCGTTCAAACGACTGCTCAGTGATTTGCAGTAGTTTGTTGTCCAGCCTCAGGGGGCTTTTGCGGCGGCAAAGCTCACCCCTCCAGTCAGCTGCTTGTTTTTCCTGCCACTTTAATGGCTGCTTTGCGCACCTAAGCCTGATGCTTAGCGCGCCACGCGCAAAGCCGCCGGCTTCTCTGTGCTTCTTTGCTCTTTTGTATTTTTGTCCTGTTGCCACTGTATAAGCAGCTGTGCCTGTCCACCGTGCTGACCTTTATCCCCCAGTGGATGCATCCTCTTGGTTTTCATCCACCATGTCGCATACTTTTCAGCATTAAAATAAAGCAGCGTCGCAGAGGTTTGCGAAAGTATACGGCCCGCTTTTTGACCTTTTGCCACATTTCAAGCTTTAAACATTAAGATTAAACAAATTGGATTTTTTTTTTTTTTTATGTGAAGAATCGTCACCATGTAGGAAGTGGCTCTCAGTTTGGGATTGCCTGCTTTAGAAGCATCGTGGTTCATGAAGTTGGATACAAACTTAGAAGTTGCAATTTTATTTGACCCTTGAGTTATCCGCCATTGTTGTTGTCAAAGATGGAGTTTTTATTTTTTTTATTTATTTCTTCTCAATGTGTGTAAAGCCCCAAGGTGACTCAAGCAATCGATGTCACGATGTGTTTTTGTTTTGTCTGATGTTGTCTTGCTATCTTGTGGTTCATTATTTTCCTTGCTTGTTCAATTTTTTTTTTTTACTTCCATGTCTTCCAATCAGCTCATTGCCACTCGTGTCGAGTCCAGATGTTATTCGTTGTTTCTTCAGCTTACTTGTATTTTGTTCCCTGGTTTCTTTCTGTCTTTGTAGGTTGTCCATTCCTGTTAGTCGTCACGTCCCCAGCTCATCTCATGTCATGTCATGTCAAGTCAAGTCCTGTTGTAGAATTTTTTTTGGGGGGGGGGGGCGCTTTTGTAAATTTTATGTTTTTGATAAATCCAGTTCCCTTGCTTTGCTCTTTTGAAAAGATACTTTTTGGATTCCATGTTCTCCCTGGTTTTCCTTACCTGCTTCCCTGTTTTTGGGTCTTCTGACGAGCAAGACCTTGACAACTGGAGGATTTGAGTGAATACATTATTTGTTTTATAGCTGTAGAGTGGTACATGCAATCAGAAGAAACGCTAAAAGAGTTTGAGAGCGGAGACAGTGGCGTGATTTTTTTAATGATTTGGAAGCCTCGTTTCATGTACTTGGCGATCTCTTTAATCATTCAAATTTGGTAAGATTGTTTACAACATTCTTCTCTTTGGTGTGCCAAATGTACAAGATACGGTATTTCTTCTTACTTTATAGAGATAAATTAATTGCATATGAGCTGAAATTAAAAGTTAAATGCAACAACTTTACTTATTCTATTGCACTGAATAATAATAATAAAAAATTAAACTCAATGAAACTGCACAATTGGGACATTTAAATCAATGACATTTGCTTGCCACTGGAGGGAACCAGTCCACCACTAGTGGTGCTCGTCCCAAACTTGAAGAATCAGGGCCCAACTGCATGCAACCTGATGATTTTCATTCTTGCAGGACACGACCTGAACTATTTCCCAGACCTTTCCTCTGAAAAAGCACATTCACCACCTTTATTTGCTCCCTGGGCCACCCTTGAGTTAAAAGACAACAACCGCCAATAGAATTACCCCCAACTTAGTGCGGGGACTTCTGGCATTCCTTCTCTTGAACAACCCTCTTCAAATCTGGCTTGTATTCTGTTGTTGCCACTCAAAGCAGGCACTGTCTGCAGGCAAGCTGCAGCGGTTACTTACTACTCGGGTCAGCTTGCGGCTCCCGGTCAATCGCGATAGATGTATTGGTCAGCCCTGCCTTACTATCAGAGGTAATTCGCTGACTAGCTTAGCACCGTTGTTTGCTCAGGAGCGGTGACATAAAGGTCAAAATTCACTTGCCATCTGACTGGTTGCCCTGTATGTCAATCAAGTAACGGGATTGATGATAGGCTGATATCGTAAATTTTAGTGTACCTTGCGCCGTGTTGTTGCCACTCAAAGCAGGCACTGTCTGCAGGCAAGCTGCAGCGGTTACTTACTACTCGGGTCAGCTTGCCACGTAGGGCAGGGGTGGCCAAACTTTTTGACCGAAGATCAACTTTTGACGCGACCAACCTCCCGCGATTGACCCGATCACGCACACGCACGCATATACACACGCACGCACACACGCGGGCACCCAACTATGCACTTGCACGCATATGCAAGCACACTCGTACGCCACGATGAGCAACAGCCAGTCAGGAGCGGTGACATAAAGGTCAAAATTCACTTGCCATCTGACTGGTTGCCCTGTATGTCAATCAAGTAACGGGATTGATGATAGGCTGATATCGTAAATTTTAGTGTACCTTGCGCCGTTGTTTGAATGGCAGCGCGTTTTTGATGCTTGTCATGTGAAAGCCCGGGAGCCGCAGTGAACCAGCCAAAGAGCCGCAGAACAGTCAAGAATTTTCGGCTCACGTGTTTCTGTGTGCACTTGCACTGCGCGCCATGGGCAGGCTTCCATTTTCTGCTCTATGGTTATCATCACAAAATAATTATGTCCATGCTGCTTTGTTTGCTGCTAACTCTTCATGCTTGCTTTGCACAGAAGAGGAAGAGGAGGGGGCTGCAGAGGATGAAGGGGTAGATGGAGGTAGTTTCGCTGCTGCAGCTTATATTTCTTGTCACATGCACAACATGGTAACACCCGGTGTGTGTGTGTGTGTGTGTGTGTGTGTGTGTGTGTCAATTTTATGTACTTACAATAAAATATGGCAGATGAGTATTCTTCACTTTTTATGAGATGCATTGAAGAATAGATTATGAAACATTTATGAAATGCATGACAATTATAAATCGGCAAATATATTTAGCTGTTATTTTCATCAAAAATCATATTACACGTAAACAAAAAAGTAATTATTATTACAAAGAAAAATAAGAAAAATCACTGCAGCTTATTGAGTCACTGACCATCGTGACTCGGTAAATAGACAAACGAACTTGGGCCATCTCTTATTACATGCATGAGTGCGTTATACTGTCCCCTGGTGGACAAAGCCGGCACAACAGAAGGAGCAGCAGAATGACTCGAAGTGAGGCGGTAAATAATGCACAAACTGTTTCTTTTTTACGTTTTACATTTTAAAAAATATTTACTTAATGTTACAATATTATAGAGTACAATTTTCATTGTTGAAAAACAAGTAAAAAGCGTTTTTTGTAGAGTATTTGTGTTTTCATTTAAACGCAATTAAAAAAACTGAAAATATATCAAATCAGAACAAATAAATGCCTCGTGCAAATGCTCACTCTCCATCTATCTATTTTCGCATCGATGTTGCCTGAGTTATTTTTAATGGCGTGCGCTGAACAAACACGCGCGCACACCTTCATTCCATCATCACTGACAGCACTTGTCGACATGGCAGCTGCTTCCTTCTTTTCTCACTCAGCTGTCTTTTGACTGTTGTCTTTCCACCCCATCAACTGGAAAAAACTCTTTGTTTGAAAGTGAAACACTTAACACGCAAAAGGCAACTGTACTGTCAGTTTTTCCAAATGATAGACATCCACCAGGCCACTTCATTAGGTACACTTGCACAACCTAATGATATCCATTAAGAGAGCGGTGTCAACCCCTCAACCAAAAAATAAGTAAAATAATTTATTCCCTTTAACTGGTGAAAGTTTTTTTTTTTTTTACTTACCAGTACTCAAAAAACACTAACAATTACTTCTCCACCCCATTTAAAGACTAATTTTCAAAAAAACTGACGAGTAACAAATTTTGCCGAATGTTATTGGAGACTTTGGAAATATTTACGAGCTTTGTGTCCAGACTGTAAATGATTGCCGCTTGTGCAATACGACCACTACCAAATTTAACAAAATCACCCCCATAAAGCGAGCACTCATCAAGATTTGATTGTATTTTCACTGGCACAGGCAGCACTTCATCATCAAAGTGACACAATTCATTCTGTGCATTAGCTTAGCAGATCCGTGCAGATGGCGCATGCAGAGAAAACATTACAGTATGTGCAGGACTGGCAAACTCTTTAACAAGCATGAGGAAATGTCTCCAAACATTAGATAGAGCGGGACCGCACCTTATGAAAATGTTAACCACTGTTTTTTTGTGATGCTTTTGTGACGTTAATTAGATGGGGACGAGTCTGAGGACGGTAAGAAGCGCTCACAATATCACGCACAATGTGTTTTTATTGATGATTTTTAAACATTTTTGCATCTTTATTTTTTTTTTTTTTGCATGTCAAAGATGCCAAGAGGAAGTCAAGGTAAGAGATGTTTCATTCAATTATATAATTCAAAATGGTATGACTGTATGTACTGTAAATATATGTCTTGTTGTTAGAGATTGATATTTATTCCATAGAGTATGTCATTACAAAACATTCTTATGTATTCCACATTTTTTGTAATGATTATAATTTGTGGTCAGGCCTGGTTTTGTTCCCTGTATGGCTCCCCCCAAAATCCCAGATGGGGAAAAAGTGGACTTTGACGTGAGTTGATATTATTGATGGCTTTTCTATGATGACATTTAATCAATGCACCATTTCTAAGGCCACGAGTGATTGATTGACTGACTGACTGGTCACAAATGCGCATCATCTCAGGACATCCACCGCAAGCGCATGGAGAAAGACCTGACGGAGCTCCAGACACTGATTGAGGATCACTTTGAGAAGCGCAAGAAGGAGGAAGAGGAGCTCCTCAGCCTCACCGACCGCATCGTGAGGCTCCCTGTCGCCTCCAGGTGACATCATCAATAAGCGAAATACTTCCATTTCTCCCCTTTGTGACTCTTTAGGAAAAGCGCAGGTCCGAGAGAGCCGAGCAGATGAAGATCAGAGCGGAGAGGGAAAGAGAACGACAGAACAAAATGGCCGTAAGTTAAGTCCATCGCCGTCTGAGTCTTTTCTTTTTTTTCCTTCGATGGGGTTTGCTTTGGAAATAACGTCGAGTCAACGACAAACAACAAAGTATATTATCAGTGCTATGCAGAATTATGGCAATCTGAAAAATAATGACTGACTAGTTAAACATTTTAATGAACTCATGAATACGTTGCATTATTTTTTTCCTCAGGAGGAGAAAGCAAGGAAGGAGGAAGAAGAGGCCAAAAAGAAAGCTAAAGATGACGCCAGGAAGAAGTTGATCCTGAGCAATCTGACCTTTACCGGCTATAAAGTAACACAATGTCATTATTTCTGATGTGTATTTGGTGTTCCTAATATTTTTGGTTGGGTTTCGCCAGACACAGACGGGAACCACGCGACAAACGGAGCGAGAGAAGAAGAAGAAGATCCTCAACGAAAGGCGAAAGGAGTTAAACATTGAGCACCTGAGGGAGGACAAACTCAGGTGGAAATCAATTCGCCCATCGGTCAATCAAACAGTCGATCAACGTACGTGCGTTTGTGTCTATGCAGGGAAAAGGCCAAAGAATTGATGGATTGGATACGGCAGCTGGAGTCGGAGAAGTTTGAACTTCAGTACAAATACTCGAAGCAGAAATATGAGGTGCGTCAACAAAACAAACATTTTAATATATTACAGCACAATATTTTGCACTTTATAAACGGAGTACCTTCGTGTATTTTGTACCTGATACATTGATTAGTTTGCTACATGTTATACCCAGTAAACAATGTTGCAACATGTAACAACACTGGTGCCTTGAGATACGAGTGACCCGACTTGAGAGCTTCCCCTGTGATACGAGCTGTTGTACACTGTAACAATAGTCACGTCATTTTTTTTTTTTTTAATTCTGTGCGATCTTGTCCAACAATGCCCCCAAGCGGGTACACCAGAAGGAGCGGCAAATTTGTTTTATTATTTCCAATTCTAATTATGCCATTGATCAATTTAAAAAGGTGCTATTTTCTCTTAAAAAATATTTTTATTTTTATTTTATTCATTGATCTTGGGGGAAGCAGGAGTGTAATACTGTAATGGCATCTCCATTAATTTTATTTGTAAAAGACGATTTGAGATACGGGTGACTTGAGAAATAAGCGTGGTCAAATTACCGTAAACCCATATCTTAAGGCACCATTGTAATAAATTAAACTGTGTTTTCTCCCTCATAAATTAAGAAAACATTGTGCACCGACTAAACGACTAATCCAGACTACTCCAATTTGTGGCTTATTAAACTGACATTGATTTATTGCCCGTACATTGTCTGTAACAAACAAACTGTTCAGTTATTCACGTTTTTTTACAGCCCTCGGAGTAGGGATCATCAGTCAGCACGGAAGGATTACTCGCTATGTACTTTTTTGGTCATTTATTGAAGCACACAGCAGGTAATAACCTAAAAGTACGCATAAATACAACAAAATAAATTATCTATCTTCATGCGTCATGTCACTGTATATAATTGACATGAATTAGTCAAACTTAATACCTTCATCTTAACAATAAATCTATCACCCATGATTTTACGTGATGTATTGTAAATGCCATCATTACTTCCCGAATTAGTTTATATGTAATCAAACTCATTTATAACGTCATCAAGATTGTCTAAATATAAGAAACCATAAAAGTAGAACCGAACAAAAGGACTACAAATCCCAGCGGTCAAACCCGAAAGCGGAGCGCCGGTACTATTAACTCCAGCTGTAACGCAAAATGATCATTCAAACTTTCCAGTACAGCCAGACAAACATGACACGGCAACACTCCAATAAAAAAAGAACTTAGCAAAGACACCGCTGTAATTGCAAGACTTGACGTTTGCCCACGTTGCTTAAACTGCCGACTGCGAACAGCAACTAATTGTGATTGCGATGCAGCGAACACAAAGCGCTACGGACACAAAGCAGAGCAGACAAACAAAGCAAGCAAGCATTATTGAATCTAAATGATAACTCGACAGATCTGACAAAGAAAAGCGGACACAAACGTAACTTACCATTGGGGCCATGTTGACGACGAAGTGAGTGATTTTCATATGAAAAACACTGCAATGCCGCTTTTTAAACTTTAACGCGAACGGTAACCTGTCAGCGTCAGCCCCGCCCCTCTTAAAGCCCCAGGTAAATGCAACACAAACTAAGTGAACTGTACATAATTGTGAACTGTGGATTTTGTAGTAAATAAGAACACCATTTGTAACTTTTGAACTGACCACTTTACTCCATTTAGTGTCCAACTGAACTTGCCAGTTTGGTATATTTTCCACATCTACAGTGTCAAATGAGCTACAACTTAATTGTCTAGAAAGCTGCTTTTGTTGCATATTGACACACTGACCCATTCGCAGGATTTTGTACCCAATAATTGACTAATTTGCAGGATTGTAAACCATTTCATTTTTTTTTTTACAATTTGCACTCCAAAAAATGTCTACTTAACCACAATAACTGACAAGCTCTTTGTACCATCAACTGGCAAATCTGCAGAATTTTGCATCTCATACATTAAAGATTGCCATCTTATGACGTGACTAACATGGAACTGCACACACGCAGGTGACTGTGCTGAGGAACCGTGTCAGCGACCATCAGAAAATGTAAGTAGAGTCAATCAATATTCCTGCTTTCCACACAAATAATGAAACAAGATTCAGAGATGCTGAATGGATCACTTGATAATCTCAATGCCAAATAAACGGTGTGGGGGTTTTAACAAGGCAGTGAGCCCCTTAGCAGCTGCAAGGATCAGCTGCCAGCCTGCTAAGTGGGGGCTACGAGGGGGACAAAAAGTTGAGACTGTGTGACAAACACAAGCATAGCGAGGATGGTCCCAAAGTGGGGGACAGAGGGGATGAGGTCCAACAGCTGAGAGATCTTGAGTGCAACATGATCATTTGGTGACCCCACCGCCATCCAAATCACGCTAGACTCCCCCTCAGACCACTGATACACCACCTACTTAGCTCATTGAGTCATTGTTGGATGTGAACAAAGTGTTCGCTAAAAAAAACACAGCAAGTTTTTAGCCGCTAACTGTTAACAACTGTTAATCTATGCATTAAATTCCTGGATAAGAAACAATCCCACACCAATGATTAAATAAGTAAATTAGCTGGCAGCTTCTCTTGTTCCTCGGTAAAATTGGTGCGGCATTAAAAAGTGTGTGCACCAAACCTACCAAAGATTGGAACATTGATACATTGTTTGCGTAACCCATGGAGTCATTGTTGGTTGTGAACAAGTGTGTTTGCTAAAAACAGCAAGTTGTTAGCTGCTTACTGCTAATGAAAACAGTCAATGTACGCATTTAAACTTCCGTGTGAACACAATTATAAACCAATTAATAAAATGCGAGCAAGCTCCTTCACAATCACGTCACATTTTGTGAGCTATGTCACTTGTGGCGAGGCAAAATTGGTAGGGGCATAAAAATTTGCGCCACAAATTGACTGAGGATCGCAACGCTGATAAGCCACCTACTTAGCCCGTGGCGGCAATGTTATAAATACACAAGAATCTTTACTAAAATGACAACGGGTTGTCAACTGTCAATGTACGTAGTCACTCATGTACAACTACAATCACAAACTAACACTGAGTCACTTCTGGGTATAAATAAGAGTCTTGGCTAAACAACGGCGGGTTGTTAGCCACTAACTGCTAACGACAGTCAACAATAAATGTATGCATTCATGCTTGTTTAAAGATTAATAAAATTTGTCCATTAAATGTTAGTTAGCTAGCATATTCAGCAATGTACGTCAAAGGCATCGTCCCATTTCTTCCACCCGGTCGCCTCACATTTGTGAGGTCACTTGTTGCGAAGCAGAATTGGTAACGCATTGCTGATCTGTGCTGATTTTAACTATGTTTGTCAGTTCAAAGAGCAGCAGGAGCAAGCGAGGCCTGAGGAAGTAACAACAACACAGAGTCCTCATGTTTCCTCATCGGTCGCCTTACTTTCTAAAAATAATAAATCATCACCATGATTGTCTGTCAAGTCAAGTTCCTGCATGAATAAAAGTGTCAAAATGACATCATTTCTGTCTGCGTGTTTCTTTAACTTGTGGGAACTAAAAGACTCTAATGATATATCATCAACGTCATTACTCTTAATTATTATTGTTACAATTTAGCCTCACCCAGTTTCTAGAGTGCCAATCAGGTTTTCTTTTGATATCTGCTCCACTGTAACTTACCTGTTGGGTGTTGTATTGACTAAATGGACGACTATGTTCTATTCTGGACTTACGTAATGAATTGACTCGGCTGCTGCATTTAGTACTTAAAGTGCAATTTATATATTGACTACTTTGAGGCATTTTGTATTTGATCAATCAACTTTTGAAAATGAAACCAATTCTTTGAATTTCATACCTAATGAACTGACTACTGAGCAAGATTTTGTACCCCAATTTGAAAAAAATCAAAAATCAAGTATCGCACTACACTTTGGGCCTCATTAACTTACTAATCCAACAGAACAAATAATGCCTCATTAATTGCATGTTGCGTAATTGCATATTCATTTAACCTTAATTTATCCGGATATGGCAATTGAGAACAGATTCTAATTTGCAATTCTGAACTGGGTGACACACGGTGCCATCCGAAGGGCCCAACGGGGCACTTGCCCACTTGCCCCTGCCGACCACAGTCTCAACTGATATGTCACAGCATTAGGTCAACATGCTTTTTATAGGCTGCATCCATACAGGCTGTTCTTTTTTTACGAGTGCCTGAATGTGTTTGAAATAAGGCCTCATAAATTGTAAATGACATCAGTGAGGCCTGCCAGCGCCTCAGAAGGTAAGCTGAAGTCAAAAGTTCAGCAATCAACCAGGTGTGCAGAGTGGAAAGAATTGTTTTTCTTTTTTTCCTGCAAGCCAGACAAAAGCAACTTGACAGCCAATGAAAATGTCAATGAGCAGCGTATGGCTCCGAAAATTGCCTTTTGTATATACTAATAAATGACCAACTGCTACCTGATAACATGACTAAGTTTATTGCATTTCATTAGAAATGGTTTATCTTGCTCCATTTTGTATCAAATAGTTTTTTTTTTTACTTCCCTTTACTTTCTGCCAAATTTCTGTTATCTGTTTATGTGTTCAATAAACAAATAAATTGAGCTGTTGGATGCTTGTTAATATAAATTGACTGACTGACTGCATTTTGTACCCCATAATTTTGTAACTGATAAAGTGACAGATTTAACATATTGTGTACTTTAATAATAATAATAATAATTATTATTATTATATTGGTACCTAGCTGACTAGTTAAAAGCATTTTGTACTTCATAAACCTGCTCATTATTTTTCTTTTCTACCCAATAAACTAACCAACTCAATTCATTTTGTGCCTAGTATTGAATTATTTCAATTGTTTTTTTCACCATCATCCTCATTGCTATTTTTATTATTATTATTATTGTTATATTACTATTGTAGAGAATAGTCATTTGCGTAATCATTTGGAAATTAACTGAACAATTTGCTGTATTGTGTATACTGTATCGAAATAAACTCGATAGCCTGCTGCATTGAATACGTAATAAATGGAATCAGTGACACAATTGTTGTATTAAGCACCAAATAAAGGTAAGCTGAGGTCGAAAGTTAAGCACTCAGCAAGGAGATTGTAGTGCAAAAGTGTGCTTTCCTTTAGTTTTGGCAGTAGGCTCAGGCCAGAGACGATCAGTCAATGTATGACGATTTTGCCCCTGAAAACTTTATTGACATTTTCTTTTAAAAACACTCACTCACCAATCCACTTTTAAAAGGAGTTGAAGAACACAAAATGAAATGAGAAAGGTTGTCCCCGCGCACAAAGTAGGTGGGGCCCCGCACCCTAGTCGATGACTTGAATCGACCTGTGGGCCGCCGTGGTGATGTCGTTGATAAACGACGACTTGTTCATCCCTTGCTGTGGGACAAAAATGAAAAAGACAAAATCAGTGCAACCGCCGCAGAAAGCCTCCTCTATAACCTGCGCCGCCGCATTCCTGGGAACTTAATCCTGAGAGCTGTTTCTCACGAATACCAGTGAGAGGCGTGGAAGCAGGGAGGCAAACTCACCCTCTTCAGGAGGTTTTGGATATCCTTGTCAGACCACAGCTGGTAGAGGAACACAGACGCTGACTTGCTAGTTTTGGGGAAATATCTGCGAAAACCAGTCGGGATCAAGAGCAAATGTTAGAAAATGACGCATATATCAAAAGTCAGCTCAAAAGTAAGGATTTCCCCCTCATTTCCGATCAAATTCAGCAAAGGCCCAATTTTCGGATGTCTCGGAAACAGGGGTCACCAACTCTGGTTGTCGAAGGCCCCTATGCTGCATGTTTTTGATGTGTCCCTCCTCTAACACACCCGATTCAAATGATCAGCTCATTAGCAAGCTCTGTAGAACCCCGATAACAATCCAGATCATTTGAAAGCATTTCAATAGGTACATGTAGATTTTTGCTATTCGCTGATCGACCAGGTCCCGACACCAAACATTATATGTGCAGTAAGTCAATTCAATTTTACTTTGTACAGTCAAACCTCGTTTCAACGTACCCCGTTTTCACCCCTGTAACGTTCACATTTCAAAGTCCCCATTTCACGAAATTAATTTTCCATTTGCTGATTTTGCTTACCGCGAATACCTTTATAACGCAAACTTCCTTATAACGACCAGATTTTTTTCCCACAAGAGAGTGAAAAGGCCTTCGTTACGACGAACCGTGGGAAGCTAATTGCCGCGGCGGCCTTGCTTAAAAACAAAATGTATAATTTTGCCGGATTCCCCTCTGTTGCTTAGCAACACCACTGATCAACTTGGTACATTGTTGTCCTTCCTGCCCGCGCCGTAACTCACGGAGGCACGGCGCGGTCCTGAGCATGTGGTCGGAAAACATCTCTGGTAAACAGAAGCGAATCTCACTGTCTGCGAAGGCTGAAATTGTCTCTCACTTTGGAAAGGGAGTCGCCCAGACGTCTGCGGCACAGGCAGTTGCCTATGGCGGGTAACATTTGCTGACTGAATATTTTCAGAGATCAAGTGAGAATGCTACAGTTGTTTGTTTCATCCATCCATTCATTTTCCGATCTGCTTTATCCTCACAAGGGGTGCTGGAGCCTATCCCAGTCGTCTTCGGGCAGTAGGCGGGGGATACCCTGAACCGGTTGCCAGCCAATTGCAGGGCACACAGAGACAAACAGCCATCCGCGCTCACACTCACACCTCGGGACAATTTAGAGTGTTCCATTAACCTGCCATGCATGTTTTTTGGAATGTCGGAGGAAACCGGAGTACCCGGGAGAAAACCCACGCAGGTCTGGATGGAACATGCAAACTCAACACAGGGAGGCCAGAGCCAGAATCGAACCCTGCACCTCTGTACTGTGAGGTTGACGCATTAACCACTGGTCCACCGGGCCGTCTGTTTGCTTCATGTCTTATAAAATAATTTTTTTCTTCATACTGTATCCACATATTTGTAATTGACATGTTTATACTGTATTACATGTTCATGTTTTTACATCTATAAATGTTCATACTGTATTATACTTTGTGGTAGGCGGCCATTTTATTGGAAACGGTTAGGACGAACTACCGTTATAACGTACAGATTCGTTATGTCCCTCGAGGTACGTTGCAAAGAGGTTCAACTGTATTTGTTATTTGTGGGGTCTCTCACATTTTAAGAATCGTTTAAGATGCTAACAATCGGCATGCGACATTACTGGCCTGTTCTGGCTGAGCTCCTTCAGCGAGTTGATCAAGCCGCCGTTCAGCAGGCGCTTGCTGGTCTCGGGCTCCTTGGCCACCAGGAAGTTGGCCGTCTGACACGCCATGGCCAGGGTGTCGTCAGACTCGTTGCCCTCCTTGGTCCCCGCGCTCAGGATGCCCAGTAGCTCAGGCAACACCTTGCGAGCTGCGACAACAAAATGTCTGACGTCAACACATCTCGGAAAAACTTTTATTAAACCGTAACTCACTCATTAATAGCCACATATAAGTTTATAAAACCTGAGTAACTTTTCACTGACCTTGGAGGAACAAATTATAAACGCTCGATATGTATGCAGTTGTAAAGCAGTTTTGTTTGTTCTACTTAATTGACTCTTTAGCTAAAACGTACCTACTAATCACCCCCTTGCTCCATTTAGTACCTAAACAATTGACTAATAAGCTCATTTTTGGACCAAATGAATGAAGTAGTTTGTGTATTTTGAAGCAAATAAACTCACTACATTTCTCAACTCAACTGTATTTATTGAGCACTTTAAAACAACCACCGCTGCATTCAAAGTGCTGTACATGGAGCAAAAATAATTCACACAACAAACGACAAAAAACAATAAATTAATAAAGACAGTAGAAAGTACAAAAACAGTCAAGTTAAAACTCAAGGCAAGTCTGCCAGTTGTACTGACGTTTGATTAACGTTGAACATCCTTAAGCAATTCACTCCATTTTGAGTGAAATAAACTGACTAATTTGTTCCATTTTGTCCCAAAGAAATTTGACCAATTTTCTGCGTTTTGTACCTAATAAATCAATAGAAGTGCTATATTTTGTTTCGAATAAATTAACACACACTGCAGAAATCAGATTATTTGATGCATTTTGTACCTGACACGCATGCAATACACTGTACCGCATAAAATATATTAGCTTTTTTTTTTTTTTGTAATAGAATATTAGGCTTTTTGGCATTTGGTTGTATCCTTTTTTTTTTTGGTAGGAAATCCTTCGAAATTGTGATAAATTGGCATTGATGTGATTTCTCACCCAAGATGCCTTGCAGGTTGGGATTCTTGCTGAAGTTCCGAATCAACGCCACCGCGTTCCTCTGCAGGGTGACTTTGTTTGACTTCAAAAGTGGCGTGATTACCTGCAGGCCATTCAGCTTTTGCACCACCGTCTGGCTCATGACGTTGGAAACCTGAACACAAGGCAGGGAACGCAAGAAGACCCATCTTAAATTAATTAAAAAAGAAAAATCAGTTATGAGTCCGCACGTTGTACTAATATTAGTACTTTGTAGTAAAACTTTGTATTACTGTTTAACTTTGTTCCTCGTGCACTTCATTGCAAAGGACTTTGCGTCACACTTTGTATTTTGTAGTTCTGAATTGATTGTTTTTATTTATTTATTTTTCCATCCTCGTTGGCTTATTTGTTTTAAATTCATGAAGGTTTTGTCACTCAAAGTTTATATTTTGAAAAACACATTTAAAAACATTATTTATTTTGATTATTATAATCATCCATCCACCCATTTTCCAATCCGCTGATCCTCACGAGGGTAGCGGGTGTGCTGGAGCCTATCCCAGCCGTCTTCGGGAATGAGGCGGGATACACCCTGAACTGGTTGCCAGCCAATCGCAGGGCACACACAGACAAACAACCATCCAGTCTCACACTCACACCCAAGGACAATTTAGAGCGTTCCGTTAAACTGCCATGCATGTTTTTGGAATGTGGGAGGAAAGCGGAGTACCCAGAGAAAACCCACGCAGGCACGGCAACATGCAAACACACAGAAGTGAACCCTGCACCTCTGCAGGGTGTGGTGGACGTGCTAACCAGGGCAGTCGACCGATTATTATTAATATTACTGTATTATTATTATTATTATTATTATTATTAATCAAATAATGCGTATTGCCATAAACACATATAAAAGTACATTGTTCCGGTATAGATTCCCATGTACCAGTAATCAGAACTGAACCAGTTCAAATGTGAAAAGTACCTTTTCCGACCAATGATAAAGGGTCACTTTAAAAAACACGGTGTAGCGAAAACGAAAACCAAAAACAGTGATGTCGCGAGAGAACACCATACATCTTCAATACGACTGGTCTGGTGCTTACGATGCCGTCTTGTGCTGTGAGGTTCTGCAAAGTTCCGCAGCAAGCCTCCTGGGTTTCCTCCCGATGACTTGAGTCTAATAAGGACAAGTAGTTCTGCAGGGTTTTGGAGTGGATGAGCCAGCCGGCCCCACTCGGGTTGGGGTCCTCCACCACTGGGAAATCAAAGTAGCGCTGAAGGCAGAGGGGGAAGCTCACCATTGGATAGGATTAGATAGTTGATAGAAATATGCCGCCTTACCTTGTTGTCAGAGCCTTTGCTTTGGGAACTGAAGCAGCTGATGGGCCCGGTGTCACCCTGACTCTCCACTGGGCCAACGGGCTTGGCAAGTGCTGTAATGCGGTTGAACAAAGCCGGGGCCTCGGATTCCAACTCAAAGGTGAGGTTGTGCAGAATGCACGCGCAGTTCTCCACACACTGTTTGGAAACATGCATTTTAATTGGGGCACGCACATATCGACAATTGACAGTTGTCTGAGTTTCAAAAGAGACTTTTTTTCCTCCCGAACTGCTGGGAAAATGATTAGGGTTATACAGTAGTCAGTTTTAACCTGTTCAATAGTTATTGTCAGAAATCTTGATGCGTGTGTGGTCAAAACAAATTTCGGTGGTCACTCTTCACTAACAAGGGGTGGGGTGGGGGTTGGGAATCACAATATGTCGTTACCTTATCATCTGTCCTGCCAGCATCCACACAGTCTTCAAGGTAAGCGACCAAGGAATCCACCAAACCTCGACATTTCCTCATGGTCTGCCGGTTGCTCTGGTTTCCACTGCTGAGGTTTCTGTCACAAACAAAACACACATATACATATTGGAATACAGTATATACACACACACACACACGCACGCATGCACGCACGCATGCGCGCGCGTGCACGCGCGCACACACACACACACACACACACACACACACACACACACACACACATTAGAAGATGTCTATAAAATGTGAAAAACATTCATATTTCTTGCACTTGATGTAACTTTGCCGTTGAGCAGTTTTATACCATCCTTGAATCGGAATTTTTATGGATGAGAGCCCTTTGCATGGGAGGATGGGAGGAATCACAATTATTATTCAAACCCTTTGTTTTCTGCATGCAATGAGAAATGTATTACACAAATGAAATACAATAGGATATTGTGATGAGCCCAGTGTGCATTGGCTCAATAAAAAAAAGACATTTGCATGTATTTTGTCCGTATTTAAAATGGCATTTTTCTCATAAATCTGGTTCATCAGCACTATTGCGGGGCCGCATTGATGAAAATTTGGGGCCCCTTCCATCATTTAAGTTGCCTATCCCTGTGCAAGGAGCATGGTGTTGATGCTTTATGATCCTCTCCGTTTTAAATGCTTTGCTTTTGGCATCTATAAGCAATTCAAAAAAAACTCTTTCAAAGGGCATTAATTATTTGTGGCTTTTTCGCTATTTGCGGCAGAGTTCGGTTCCTGTCCCGCAAATAGCATAGGTTCATTCCATTTGTTTGATGATGTTTCCATACTTAAACACAGTGTAGTCTATGAAGTGCTGCCTCCATGAGTAAAAATACTGCTCTTGTCTCATCAGATGTTTGTGCATTCCTCACAAAATGGGCTGTGCTTCAGCAGTATATGGGGGTGTATACATATAGTCACTCAGTTGTATGAGACACGACCACCCACTCAGCAAACACGGTGTGAAAATGGTACTACACCTCTTAATCTTTGCGCTGCGATTAGTTGGCGACCGGTTCAGGGTGTCCCCTGCCTCTCACCAAAAGAGACCTGGGATAGCCCCCGGCACGCTCACAACCCTAGTTAGGTTGAGTGGTTTGGCAAATGATTGAATTCTTAATCTTTGGGCTATTTTATTGTCAACATTTGTCTGTAACAAAATTGTTGATTTTGCAAAATTGTTTTACCGCAGACAGCTAGTGGCGTGAAAGAAGGACTCAGGATCCGGACCGCTGGCTGTGTCCCGCTCTGGGCTTGCGGTGTAAGGCAGGATGATGCGTTCCATCAGAACAGCCAGCGTGCTTTTTAGCAGGTCCGTCTTCAGGCTGTTGGCGGATGACAAATTCCACAGAAGACCTGGAGGGACATAAAAGGAATGTTGTTTCCTAAAACATTCAGAAGCGAATCTGGAAAATATTCAATATTCAACACACGTTTTGCTCTTATAGCCTACTTTGCGAATGCACTGTATTAATGTTCAGTCATTGGTATGTAAAAGCAGCATCACCCAGAATTTCTGCCTGATGACTGATTGACAGCGGGATTAAGGAGCAGGATAAACTGCGTGATCTACCTGTGAGCTGTTTCTGGGTCTCAAGGGAGTCGGTTTCACGAAGCAGGGCCACAGCAGACGCGATGCCACCACATCGTTGGATCTCCACTTTGTTGTCGTTGTTCTTGAAGGCGAGGTTGCGTAGGGCGGCCGAGGCCGTCTGCCTCAGGGTCGGGTTGGGGCTGTGCAGCAGCGCCACCAAGGGAGCGATCCCGTTGCGCTTCATCACCTGGTTTGTAATATTCAAGTATTCCATCCTCAATCACGCATACGTCCATTGTTCATAGCGCTCATTAGCTCAAACTCACCCTCGATTTATGAGGAGAAATGAGACAGAAAATGATAAATCTGACAAAAAATGGATAGGGTAATACACTGGGGCATCGGATTATTCAGTCACACAGCGAAGATCCTTCTTCGTTTCCTCCCGTGTTAGGCAACACACTTAACACCTCTAGTGACAATGTGAACTTTGAAGCTATAGCGCTAATCTCTTAGCCAGTGAGATAAGTCACCTCTTCCTTGGCCTTGTCGTTCATGAAAGTGTTGTGCTGGATGTAGGAGGCTCCGCGGTGCTGGTATTCGATATCCTCGTTGCACAGGAAGTCGACGGCTTCTTTCATGGTGATGTCAGCCACCGCGCTGTTTCCACTTGACCTGCATATTTAATAACATGGATGTTGACAAGCGTTTTGATTTGCTTTACATTAACCCTAAATCGACAAATATGGTTCTAGTAAAGTGGTGACGAACATCACCGTGTCGTCCTCCCTTACCCAGAATCCATTTTGCCGGGCAGCTTGCTTTGCTTGGGCAGACTGTCCAGCAGCAGAGGCTTGGACTGTGTTTTCTTGACGTCAAGCGGACTGCTGACGAAATGCTGACTGTTACCCGTGAACTGATTACTGCTGCGGAGCATCTCCGTTTTGTAGGTGCTACGGTTAGAGAGGAGCCTATGCGGAAGCTCGCGGCGTTTGGGTAAGGAGGACTGCCAGCCTAGGTCGGGCTCTTCGCGGTTGGGGGCCACCCAGCCCATGGGAGTGT
Source organism: Hippocampus comes (assembly GCF_001891065.2). Classification (NCBI taxonomy): domain Eukaryota; kingdom Metazoa; phylum Chordata; class Actinopteri; order Syngnathiformes; family Syngnathidae; genus Hippocampus; species Hippocampus comes. Next base: position 2,933,162 of record NW_017805002.1, read on the forward strand.
AGCCGAATTCATAGCGACGACTGAAGGTATTGGTGGTCTTGGCAATGGCGCTAGGGGTGCTGTTGAATGACTGGCGGTTGAGGCTTTTCTCAAGAGGGACCTGTCGGGACAAAACACAAGTGTGTTTGGAGGAGAACAAATGCATTGCATATGCATATGCACGAACCGTAACCATATGGATCATACTTCTGGACTGTCACTAACTCAAAACCCTGACCTGGCCAACCACACCCCTACAAAACGTTACATATGAACCATACGAGCATTTGACTAACCCTAAACCTAACACAAAAATGTTTATAGAAAAGTGGTAAAGTTCATTCACTTAGCCAGCGCTGCATCCTAATTTTCATCTGCCTTCCAGGTGCGATATTTAAAGACGCACACACTTCATCTTAAGTTTCATAAATAATATTGAGAGTGCTAAATTCATAGATACTCCGTTCAGAAAGCTCAAAACAAACAGTGCGGCAATTTTTGCCTGTTTGGCAGATGCAATCCTGGTTCCTCCGGGTTAGTAAAACCTACTAATCCTACGAACCCGAAAGACAACGCCTTAACTAGACTAACCCATTGACCATAACTCTACTGACTGTACTATTTCCACTAACACTAAACCCCTAAACACTAGGCCTGACTAACCCTTAAGTTTAAAACATACTCACAGTTTTTAGGTAACCATTCCCAAAGAAGACATTTCCATTAGAAACGATTGCATCATTCAAAGGGCCTGAAAGAGGAAATAAAAAAAAAAGTTTGATCGGGCAAAAGCAAAGACTGCGGCCGCAGATTGATTACCGGTACCTCAAAGTGATCATCACTCTAATTCCAACAGACCGAGTTGTGACTCATCTGTGGTTCAAAGCTGTTGGAACTAATCAGAGGAACAACGTTCCTAAAAGACTGAATTGGCAGCGGAGGGCACGTCAAAAGTCTCGCAGAGAAGTATATACTCAAAAGTATGGGTGCGTACAGGGCAAAAGGAGTTTATAGTATTTTAATGAGGCGGCAATTAGAAAAACCTGTTTGCTTAAAGTTACAATGTCTGGATTTGACAACGTAGAACTGCAACACACCGAGCGCCGTCTCATGATTACACCGTATTATTAAGGCAGGCTATAAAAATGCATTATCACAAGCCCGCCTATTGGAAGGTGATACTGTAAACCCTTTGGAGCTTACATAATATCTAAACAGTCTGATAGTAGTGAACGTTTATGGCGGATATCACTTTTATGGGCTCCACCTTCAATACACCAATTGGTCATTGAACTATGACCAGGCACACACAATCATTTGATTTTTCCTTCAATGAAATAACAAAATGAAAAATGAAATAAAAAGTTAGACTAGGTGGGGGTGCGGGGGGTTATAAAAATATGACCCAAAAACGAACAATACTGAACTATGAACTATGGACAATATTTACAGAATCGGAATCAAATAAAATATACAGGAATAACATTAATATGTTTTGTGTAGCTAGTGAAAAATTAAGCCACTATAAAATCACACACACAAAATACATAAATACACACAAAAAGAAGAACTATAGAGCAAAAGCTGAATTGAAAACTGATGCCAATCTTGCAGGATTTGGTCTTAAACTGAGGGTAAAGTTAGTTTTGGAAGACATTTGACAACTGCAGGAGATTTACAGCAATATGAGTCAGGTATTACTCAAATGTAAAGCAAGTACAAGTAGAGTGCTTTTAGAGTGAACACTGCACAACGGAATGAAAAAAAATCAGATTTATGGAGTGATTATTGCATAATCAGTACTAACCAGATGGTATTACACCTTCTCTTATGATGGATGTTGAGTTGTAACATTGTGCTGAGCTAATTAGTATGTGCACTAATAGTTGCAGGTTATACAACAAACCGAACTTTAAAGGAGCTGCTCTGTATAATCAAGGCCAATTAGTAGACGTTTGTGCAACGCTGGACGAATTGCTGAAACTTCTTACTGGTCGGAGACAAAGAGGTCGAGCCAGTCCTGCTGCTGCTGGAGTGCCTGGATCTGGTCCTCTGCACGCTCTGCACCTGCTCCAGGACGCGCTGCTCTCCGGAGCGGTACTGCTGGTGGGCCGAGGGCAGGGCCAGAGAGGTGTCGTCCACGGGAGAGATGGACAGGGCCGATTTGAGCGGCTGGAGGCCGGCCATCGTGACGGAGGTTCCGAGGCTCAAGCGACGCAGGGATGAATGAGTCCAGTCGGTTCGGTAGACAGGTGAGGGAGGGACTCAGGGAGGGAGAAGCTGCGGAGCAGGGAGGAGGGCTGGCACACCTTATCCAGACCGCGCCCTTTCTGACACGTTGAGTTGGGCTTTTTTTTTAATAATCTTTGGGTGTGTCAACACTGAATGGTGCACCTGGTTTACCAGTTTCACCTGCTGGAAGACAAGAGTACAACAGTCAATACTGTTGTTCTATTTGAGCTATTGTAAGAACATTAGCCCCAAAATGAATAAATAGTATAGCTAACAATTTCAAAATAAGAAGAGGAATAATAAACAGATTCTCATTCTTAAAAGACTTTTGAGAACAGTACATACAGATAATAGGGCTAAAAAAAGCCCCCTCCTGCCTGAAGACAGCACAGCTTTTATTTGCCGAATACTTTAGCCCAATTTCAACCAAAATCACTGGAATAAGAATTAGAATTACTTCAAAGATCAAATAATACTTTCAAATACTGTAACAAATCGGAAACCTATTACTAAATACCAAAAAAAAAAAAAAAAAAACATTGAATAGAAAATAACTGCAGCAGGACAAGTCACACTTTGAGGAATACTTGGGATTTTAAGACTACAGTACCCGAAAATGACAACCAAATCATGAAAGTATTTTAGCAATTTCAAAACGAATGGAATAAAAATACATAAAACATCTTCATAATATGAAACAAACATTTTGGTTTATGACACTAATGATTCAATCATTTTATAACAACACCTTGACAGTGCATAAGTGTAGTTATTGTTCATTTAGTCCATCTTTAGACATGAAAGTGTTGAGGTTGCCCTCAAGAGGCGACTCAGCCGTCATGATTGTTTTATTTTTTGCTTTCAACATCATGCAAAACACAGTAGTAAGTTGGAATGAATCTCATTTTCTCACAATGCCCCAAAAGCTTAAAACATTAAAATAACATCAGTGTAAGATTTGGCCCAGCCATATGTATATTATACTAGGAAGGTTTGTATCATTGATAAACTAAAGATTAGCTGAAATGATTTACATTTACATTTTTTTTTCACATATCATCCAGAGATGTTACGGCTCAAATCAAGGAGTGTCCATGACAATATGTTATGGTAGAAAAGTCATTGAGAAAGTTCTTCCTACACAGTACTTCCTAAAATTACTTCTGGCCGGGAGTGAAATGTGTTGGAAAAGGGTTGCATCTTGAAATGTGTAGGATGGAGTCAGAGAATGTTCAAGTATAATTAGTAAACACAGTAATGGGAATACTGCATGTGGTCCCCCCCTCAAAGCGGTAGGTGGGCGGAATGAAACTTGCATTGCTGGCCTTTTAAAACAAAACCACTCTTGCGCTATAGCTTTGTCACCATGCAGCTGTAGTGACCACAAAGAGCAAAAGATTCCAGATTATTAAAATAGCAAAATGGCTTTCGGTTAATTTAGAGGGCTTCACAAGGTTAGCTTTCTATATGGAGGTTGTGGGTTGTCTCTAGGACTTTTTTCCTCCATGACAAACACCCGCGCGTTTTCTACTTATTGCATTTGCAAAACAGGGTACACACATTCCCGTTAACAATTATCCAGCGGGGTGTGGTGTGTTATGAATGAGTTTACCTCTCCACAATCTGCTCTAAAACCGGTCGAAGCTGATCACGAATGTTAATCCAGTTCAATACGATTGCAAATCCTTGAGTGGCCAACAGTTGAAGCGTGTTATACACATAGTGATAACTGAGACCGTATGATCAAGATCAGTAAAAGCTCGATGGTTTGATGGCTCGAAAAGATTATCCTGAATGATTATTTTGTGGTGTGCTATTTTATTCCTGCCTGATCGATCTAAAAAATGGTCATGCTGAGAATCGCAAATGTTAAATATGTTAATATTAGCCAACCAAAATTCTTTTGTGGCAACAATTTTGATACATTTTCAAAATGGGAAAGTGTGTCAAAACATTTTCTGGTGCACACAAGAACATCTGACCTTGCAAGATTATCCTGTTAGTGCGGTGTGTTAAGAAATGTCTTACATTTTTTTTTCTAAATAAAAATCATGTTGACGACAGTCTAAAGGGATTTTTTTAAAGGTTATTTTTTTCTTCTGCTTCTTTTCAACTGTTTTTATATAAATGTTTTTTGTATTCCAATATAAAATAAAAACAAATGAAAAAGTGAAGGCCAATTGTCAATTATCCTGAGCGACTAGCTTGTGGAGTGAGATATACGAAGGCACCTTCACACCGCAGGTAAATTCTTTTTTTTTTTAACCATATGTGACGTATCTGATATTTTTTCATGATGTGAATGGTGCAACTCAAAAGAGTTTTTTGACACGGCCACTTTAATATGTGGACATAAATGTATCAGATGCGTCTGCAGTAGAAACGCTCATTCGTACACATCCGACCAATGTTCATAAAAAATAAAATATGCGCTTAGTGCAGGTTGTGGAGAGTCCGTGAACCTACTAGGTTGTTTCGAGTGTTACTTTTATATTTGACTTTAATTTCATCCAACCAGAAACATGAAGCATAAAGTGGATGATTGCGGTGATAGTAGTAATTCATCCACAAAATGTTCCATTTGTTGCATCTTTAGTAGACATGTTCAGGAAATGAGGAGATCGAGCAATTTCATCGCATTTCCCAAAATATTTCTAACTCTTCCTGCCTCAAACCTGTCATTCTGAAATAAGCGCCGGTACAGGGGAGCATTTTTACTTCGGTAAACACTGTGCCACACGACACCATTATTTGTGCGTATGACTCCGAATTGTGCTGTGTGTACATGCGTGTCACATCATGGATGCCTTCCGTTCACATTGTAAGTCGTGTTTGTTTTTGTACTGTGAACGAGTACGTATCAAGATCAGATTTGATAAAAAAATAAAAATAAATCAAGAGTTGGGTATAATTACTTGCGGTGTAAATGTAGAAATGTTTTTCTCTCCCTAATGTGCTCGGAAAATAGTTGCAGTCGACGATTGCAAATGTTAAAGCTGTTCACTATACTGCAAATGTGTCAAAAGTTGTGATACACGTCCTGAGCTGAAAAGTGTGTTAAAACATTTGAGTGAGATTGTTAAATGGAGCATTCACTATTTCGGTTAAGAAAAAGCTTCGATAAGCGGTACAGAAAGTGGATGGATAAGATTTGAACAATCCCATTATTCCTCATCACAGAACATATTGCCGGGCTTCACACCCTCGGTGGGCCGGGACAGGGGTAAGGCCCGCAGCTTCTCCTGAAGGCCACCCACGGACAGCCTCATCTGGTCCTCGGTTCCCTGCAGGGACTTGAGCTCCATGGTGTAGAAGACGTAGAGCAACGAGGTGCACAGCAGGATGGCCAAGCAGAGTGCCACCAGCAAGTAGAAGGTGGTGAGCGGGAAGGCCTGCTCCGCCCCCAGCGTCAGCCAGGGCACGGCTGCAATGGCCAGCTCTAGCAGCAGCAAGGCCAGGCCCATAGCGGCCGTGCGGGCCGCCGTGTAGCGCATCCGCTCGGCGCAGTGCACACCCACTTTTACCTCAGTGCGGGCTTCAGTCAATATGTCCACCAGTCTGGCCACGTCCCCTGAGGACAAGAGGATTCAAAGTTGCCTTTTTAATTCCTTGCAAACAATCTCCCACTCGCCTTTTAATCTCCACACTGTCCTCATGATTATCGCCCACATCTTTCGCAAAGCGTGACTGCCATCATCTATTTGTTGATTAGTCAAAAGTCATACAATGCAGCATATTGTATGGGGAGCCTCAAAGCATGATCGATGCTGGTCTGATTCATATCGCTGGGAGTCCACACATCACAGCTGCTTTTTTTCCAATATTCGCATGGTAAGTGAGCCTGCCTGTGGGAGATTAATGTGAATCAAGCGGTCACAAAAATACCTGGTGCACAGTCACGATTGCTCGACCGAAAGTCTCCGCCAGCCTCGCTCGGAGCGAGGGTGAACTCAGCTGTCAGAGCCTCGTGGTCTGAGTAGGGGAAAGCCTGTCCTGGGATGGAGCCTTTGGTGGTGCGCATGGACACACACTGGATGTCGGCTTTGCAAGAACCCTACACCCGTGCAAACAGCAAAGAGTTAGATGAAACAAATAAATGGAAAAGTACATTTTTAGTGTTCATATGCATCATGTCTACTTTATAATGTGCAATGCCACGAGGTAAATTGAATGTGTGTGCCACCTTGAAGAGGATGTAGTCGATTCTGATGCCTTTCTCAAACGGAGCGATCACCTTCTGGCTGATGAATGGATTGTCCAGAATGAGAGTCAGACCATCTTCACATCCCTAAAACATGCAACTCGTCAACTTCTCCTTTTGGCATTTGATAACTCTTATTTGGAGACATCAACTCAGCTCGCGTTAAAACAAAGTGGTAGGTAGACGTCTATTGATCGGGATCACGCCAGGAAACAAGGACTATTCCCTGAAAGTAGTAGATACAGTATATTCCCTGGATGTTCTTTGAATTCAGACTGAAATTCTGTATTTCAAAGTCAGGATGTTTGATACTTTTTTTCCAGAACGACACCAGCACGAGTTGTCAACTCATGAATACTTAATGATACCGATACAAAGTAACCGATACCACTCAAATTTGTGTGTGCGCGTGTGTGTGTGTGTGTGTGGGGGGGGGGGGGTACACAATTTAGAAGTCAAAAATATTGCATTACAGCAATCTACAATAGTGCACCATAATACAATTTTTCGAATTTGTCCATGACTTAATACTGCCATCGCGTGCCCGCCTTGGACACTGTATAGTGCTGTATAATGCAGTCAAGCAGGCAAACAAAAAATAGACGTCTACTACAACTACTACCACCACAGTGACTCAATAAGTTGATGTAATATTAGTCATTTTCTGTAGAGCATAAATATATGCCACTGAATATTGCTGTTTATCTGTCTCCAGAGTGTTGCTCCACTATTTGTGTTTAACTGTTACTAGCAAAACACTCCTGTCAATGCTAACTGTTAGCACATCAGTGGCATTTTCTATTCTGTTAGCATTATTCTACCAGGGGCCATTCTTGAGGCAACTTTGGTCGGTTGTTTCTTTCCCTATTTGGCAAATTGCTGCTTGTGAAGCAAGTTGAGGTCACTGCAATGGCACAAAGCTCATATCTCAAGTTTGAGTTCATAAGTTGAAGCAAAAAATACATCAAAATCGTCCGAATGATTCCTCTTATCTCAAAAAACTCCAACGTTGGATCACTCCCACCTTTGAGGGGCACTTTATTTAGTTGACCTCATTTACGAATGATCCGTTTCGAAAAATGTGTGGCCTTGAGCACAAAAGTTTTCCTTCCCCTAAATAAGACTTCTTGAGTCCAAAGTCTTTGCATGTTTCTGAAGACCTACGTCAAAGTTATCGGTCTCGGCGTAGGCATCCCGCAGTTCTGTGTAAGACGTCAGCAGGCGGTTGCCAAGGTCCTGAGGGTGCATGTTGAGGTCACCACCGAGGACCACCACATCGGCGCCTGCGGATGTGTGACTAGAAACATGAAATCCAATTAAATTTATCAACAAATCGACATCGAGTAAGATACCCGCTCCAAAAGGTTTTGTAATTGTCTACTGACACCATAAGATAGTGGCCAAGCACTAATTTTGTGTATATGAAGCTCCTCAGCCCACTTCAAGCCACCAGATGAGCACAAAAACAGCAAGTATGCAAGTTTTAAGCAAACAACAGAGCGTATATTCCCAGAGCTTTACACTAACTTTTGCACTGGTAGCACTGGTGCGGGCAAATCTTTCAGTTGGTCACACCAGCACAGACTTGGTCGCATTTTTTTGGGGCGGTACAGCAAGACCATATTTGCTGATGTAGAGTTGTCTCAATTAGCATACAATAGTCTCATATGATGTAAAAATTGACAGTGACTGAAGATAGACAGTATTTACAAAGTTTTTGGTGCCACAACAACTACGTTTGGAACAAGCAGCGACTGACAAAACAGGTCAGTTATCTTATATCCCTTGAAAAGAAGACAAAAAAAGTAAATGATACCATGGGAAAAACTTAACATAAGTAAAATGCAGTGAAATAGCTGACAGTGAAACAACTTCAAATTTGTTTTACTTTTAGTAATTCAACATAATTATCTCTCTCTAAAGCTTGCAAGAAAAAATACGAACTTTTTTTAAAAAAACACTTTAGAACAATTGAACAAGAAAAACAGCACATTTTACACAGGGCTGGTGTTTTCAGTTTTATCCAGGACTTAGTCTTAGGGCACAAAAATATTTGCTGTTTATTATTTAAGCATTTGGGGAGTTCTCATTAAATATTTAATGTTTGACATCCTAACCACTCGACTGAAGGATGGAATGGAAGCCGAGTGATTTAATCGGGTAGGGTAACATAAGTGACAAGATGGACTAATTAATTGCAATTAAGTAAAATAGAAAAGTGACTTCACCCCTATCATTGTTCTTGATAAGTCAGCTTCAATAGTGATAGAAAGCCTACATTTAAATATTTGTCAATATTCACGTTTACTTCAGTGAGGGGACTTTTTTCTGTTTGAATGTGAAATGTCCGACGGTACATGAATGCACCTTGCGAGAAGTCAATGTTTAATATTATGTGTCGATGATGATCCTATCCATTTGAAGCACACATTTTGAGTGTATTAAAAACGATAATACAAATAAATCACAAGCATATTATGCCTTTTGCAGTGATCAAAGTAATAAGCCAGGAGCACACACAATAAATCTGTTTCCCCGTTTTAAGATAGCGATTGCCTCATACGAGTTAATGGTTAGACCCAACCAGCCATATCCAGCCATATTGTGTTTTACAACGGTAGTACCACCATTTTTTGCCTTCTATTTTGCTGACCAATGTTGAATACGCTATGCAATAACGCGCATCCAGCAAGATCTCTGTGAAGTTAACTAGGTCACCCAAGCACTTGAAATTACATTCGTTTACGATGACATTAGTTAGTTGAGCAATTAGCATGGCTTTCCCTTTGTTAATTACTCCTTATGATGCCTTCGTGATAATGTTAGTTGTCAGTGTAGTTTAGTTGCCGCCACGGAGGCAAGTTGGTAAACGGTAAATGGCCTGTTACTTATATAGCGCTAGCCTAGAATAAATCTTCGAGATTAGGCAGATGTGTGAAAAGTGAAACGGCATTATGCTGGACACCCCTACACCTTACGATTATGGAGATAACAATGGAACCGTACCGGATGAACTGCTGCAGTTCCCAGGCCTGGACTACCCTGTGAGGCAGATAAGCGTCCCTCTCCCGGCAGTACTCGGCGTGCAGCTGCAAGGACAGATTTATTTCTTGTCAGTTAACGCATCCAGCATATCTTCGGATGAGACGTATGTTTTAAGGCGCCACTTACGTGAGTCAGGTAGAAGTTGGCGGTCAGCGTGCCGATGTTCAGGATGGCCAGCCCCACAGCTTTGCCTCCAAACCAGTCCCCGTGGTGAGCCTGAGATGTATTGCACTCTTAAGATTTGAGGGGCCTGGTGCATTTTGGGAATTTGCAAGACTGGACGCATCGTCAATCCACATACTGCGGGGAGTCAGTGCATTACTTACGCCACACCAACCAGCTAGCAATGAGCTTCGGCTGGCTTTTAGTCCGGCAAAACATGTTGCGGGGTCACTCAGTAATCATCGCCTCTGTGGCGGCGAATAAGCTACACTTCTGACAAGTACCGTTCTCACGAAGGGATGACAAAGAAAGACGGACGGAGAAGTCATGTTAATTACTAAGCGAACCTAAGATTTACATGTAATCGTGAAGCACGGGAATTAGGCGCTTAACAGAAGAAAACGATTGCAGATCCTTATGGGTCGAGTTTACATACTTTCTAAACAGGTACGCTAATATCGGCAACCGGGCCAAATTTTAGCATCTCCCCTCTCCTTCAAATCAAATACAGGTTATCGAAGCTAACGAAAACGAACAAAAGAACAAAAAAAAAAAAAAAGTGCAAAAATATTTTCAGAAACTAAATAGAATTAATCAAGAGTGTTGATTTTAATTAACGTGTTCTGTATACAATGCTAATTAAAACCAACTATGGTCAAAATGTCCTTTGTTTTTGTGTTTGTCAGTTTGTGTGTGTGCGCGTCGCCTAGAAGCGACATCATTGGGCTGCGCCAAATACTCATGTAAACTAACAACTTCACCTCTACCACTACTCTTCTGCGTCACCCTGCTGCCTGCAGCAGGTCAGTCTTAATACGATGATAGACACCTGGTTTGGGAAGGACGTGCGCACATCTGTTCATGGGTTATGCAATAATCATCTCCAAGACAGCACACCATATACTAGCAGTAAGATGGTCAATTATTTCCCCGTAATGTGCTGAGTTCCTAACATTTAAAAAAATTAAAATTGTGTAAGAATGTGTGTACACTGCTTGATCTTGAGGTTACCTAAGTTGGAAGCGTGTGCACTACGGTGCCCCTGAGAGACCACACTTCGCTAGCCTACCCCCAGATGCAAGCAAGAATGTTATCACAAACGACTTAGTATTCCCTCAAGTGACAAAGTAAGTGCATTGCAATTTTTTTACACATTCTGTAGTCATTGATCCGGGTAAGTTTGTTTTCAAAGTTTGCCTCTTTTGATTAACCGCAGCAAAAAAGATGGCGGTGAAACATGTCAGCCACCTGTCAGGAGAGGCTTGACCCTTATAATATAATTAGCGATTACTAAACCCATACGATTATAATTAAAAAATGTACGGTGATGTGATAGAACACATTGTTTTGCATATTAATGCAATTAACAGTAGGTTTTAAAAATAAATGAACATTGAAAAATCTAACATTTCTACACACACTCTCTTTAATAATACTTACCATATATGGGTACCCATTGAGCGAGTAGCGGTAAAGAAGCGTGTCTTGGATTCTGTGCTTGGAGAAAATAGCCAAACCGCTGCCAATGACCCCGCTGGAGGGAAAGAAAAAAAAAAGGTGAGCCAACACAAGATATTTGAATGGAATACTTCACCTCAAGTAGTTTCCACATAGACCGACATAACGCTACATCTGAACAATTGTGAGTTTCTTCTTTTTTTTTTTTAAATGAACAAGTAGTCAAGATTAGATTCTTGTGCCTTGGTATGCAGGTTAAGAGAGAATTAAAGAGTGTTAATCCTTTGGTCGGGTGCATTTAGCAGGTGGATCAAAGCGCTCCAGCACATCAAAGACCTTTTGGACCATTTTGCAAGAGGATTACATCTTGAAACATGTTACCTCTTAAAGTAATGTGCGTGAACGTGGCTACTGGCCAATTTCTTTCTCAGAAACAGGTAGTCTTTTTCACTCCACACCTGTAGAACATAAAATCAATGGGAGAGTTGAAAATAAGGATGACATCACCAACTTGTGGTTGTCTGCAGCGGAAAAAAAATATGTATCTACTGATGGTCGTAAGACAGCGAGTAGATAAATGGCGATTACTATGACTGTTAATTATGTCATAATAATTTAATTTGTATTTAATTTGTGTTAAGGAGTTACAGGATTCTTTTGCCATTTCAGAATTTTTATTTGACTAGAGTATATATATATATATATATATATATATATATACATACACAAATGAAATTAAAATGTGAAATGTCGATAATTTAGAGTTAACTTTTTATAATTTCACATTTTAAAATGATTTCTTTGTAATGCCGACCTGACAAAATGTATGAGTGGATAAAATGTTAGACACACGATATGACCACATCATTTTTTAATTTCATAACAATGCCAATTTAAAAAAAATGTGTGTGTGTGTGTGTGTGTGTGTGTGT
>NW_017805002.1:2945221-2945959 GCF_001891065.2 Hippocampus comes
TATATATATATATATATACATATATAAAAAAAAATAACAATCTGTAATTTTAAGGGTTTAAACAATGATGAAGTGACCAGATAAATATCACGTAAGCTGCTGAAAGCAGATACTTTTCATGTCACTTGTTCTTTGCATCCACTCACTTCTTGGAGGAGGACCACGTCGTGCTCTTCTTGGAGCAGCATGTCTCCGATCATGGCGTACCGCTGAGAGCAGTGCTTGCTCAGGTAACGCACCCCCCTGACAAACAAAAGCACAAAGCGAATGTCAACTATGAACTTACTAATACAACACAGTGCGTTTGTGTTTGTGTGCGTGCGCACTAACCAGCAGTTGAGAGAGAACACTCGGATGCTGACAGAGTCCTTGTGATCCATGATTGTGGCGCATCAGATCCTCATACAGAAGGTTACTAATGTCACAACAACACAGGTGGTCTTTTTTTATGTTTGTTTAATCTGGTAAAAAAAAAACAACAAAAAAAAACCACTAGAGTAAGTAAAGTAAGGTCCACTAAGTAAGGATTGTTTAACAAAAGCAAGTGCAATTTGCCTTTCGCCTGAAGGCAACTGAGATAGAGTGATATGTATAGAAAACTGATGTATGGATGGAAGATACAGTAATAGTATAGAAGCGCACAAAATGTATTTACATTGATATCAGCTGCCTGGCAAGGTCAACATGTGACAACAATGTGTGTGTGTGTGTGTGTGTGTGTGTGTGTGTGTGTGTGCG
>NW_017805002.1:2946856-2968533 GCF_001891065.2 Hippocampus comes
TGTGTGTGTGTGTGTGTGGGTGTGTGTGTGTGTGTGTGTGTGTGTGTGTGTGTGTGTGTGTGCGCGCGTGTGTGTGTGTGTGTGCGCGTGTGTGTGCGTGTGGTGTAAAAAGCTGACCAGGCAGAGCTTGGGTCACGCGCTGCTTATATAGAAAAAGGAGAAATGCTGTTGTGTGTGTGGGGAGGGGGGCATGTAGACGGAGAGAGATTCTCAGTCTCACCATGCCTGGGGTTTTTTTTGTTGAGCATTATGCTGCCTTGAATGGTACGTTATATTTTTGTTTTTGGGTAAGGATGGTGTATCTTATGATGCATGCATTGAAAAATGTATGATCACAAATGAAATTTGCACACATTTCATTCATATTTAAAATTGCATTTTTTTTTGTCATAAATCTAGCTCGTTAGGAAGTGTGTGGTCCTCTGTGGTCCTCGAGTAGCGCTGAAGAAAAATTGTAGCCACGGCCAGGATTTAAGTTGCCCATCTCCGATGAAGAGTTTCTAATTCAAACACGACCTACATTTAGAACTTTATCAATTCCGATTTTCTGGAAAATCAGTCTCACAATCTGGAGCTTAAGCAAACTTTTTCTTTGTTCTTGTTTTGATGTAACCACAAAATGAGATAAACATTGAACCTTACATAGGCCTTACTTATCTAACTGGCAACAGAGGACAAAAATGCTGTGATGACAAATAACCTCCATTTGATCCAAATTGAAGAGACTCCCCACACAGGCACAGAAAAATATGCCAATATCTGCGTTCATGAACGTGTTTCCTGACAATGGCTGAGTAGTTGTTTTGTTTCAATTTTATGACACACAGCCAAGAAGACGCTGTGTAACTTTGAGGTTTGACTTCTGCCCTGCAGCAGCACATAGGGTTCGTATTGACCATGACATATGGACCAAGTTAGCGTTACCACATCCAACTTGAATTCACAAGCCAAACCTTGTGAATATTGTTCGCGCGTAATGCAAATTGAAATCCCATTCTTATGATTGGACCTTGTTAAGGCACTGATCTATCTGCCTGATGGAAGATAAATTTACAATAACATGTCATAAAGGACAAAGGGTTTCTGGTTTTGTACCCACACACAGTCGCAAATACAATCTTGACAACGGTACATTTAGTTAAAACTGTAATAATTTTTATGGAGCAAAAGCTGTGTTTACAGTACTTCAATTTACAGATCATGAATTAAGTTTTAAACGAGAGGAAAGCTACACATACTAGCTTTATCGTGATTAAGTAGATTAGTCGTACTGACTTGGCATCAAAATACATTTTCATCATGTTTTAAACCATCGTTAAAGGCTTAAAAGTGTACTGTATCCTTTTTAACTCACCTGGACGAACCGTTTGCAGTGGGACGAAGCGCGGTTGGGGCTCTAACAGTCTCGGGTCCAGGATACTTCCTGGCTCTACCGGACAGCTAAGCCGACTGAAGGAGGCCCACAACGTCGTCAGTTATTCTGACTTCATGATGGTTGAAAGTGACATAGCAAGTCCCTCGGCGACGCGGCTTCTCTTCAGTACTGTCAAAGTGTAAACAGAGCGCATGAAAGGCATGACATCTTTGCTTACAAGTGACGGCATTGGGGTATCCGTTCAGTTCTTCACGTCCGATCCGACTCATCGCTTCCAAAACAAAGCACAAAGATAAGGGCGATTTTAATTAACAAAAAAAAAATACATATTTTATGTTGTATATTCTAAGACCATCGGGAGTTGATAAATGTACTCATTTAATTTACGGGTTATTGGTGATTTCCGTATTATTTCTGGTCCCGTTGAATTCTGGGAAATGAAGTTGTCTCAGCTGGCTCATCGAGCAGTATTTTTGTGCGTTTTTGATGTGTTACAATACAACAATAGTGTGTGTTTTATATGTAAAGTAGATAATATATGTATGTTGGAAAATATTGAATTTAGCCTCACCTTTTGGCTTGTTTTGGCTTCGTATGTACAGTGTTTATCATGGATGTACAGTACTTGTAACATTCTGATACAGATCATAACATGAACAAAAATGTTGTATTTAGTATTATATTACGATTGTTATATGCTGTGTTACCTAATAATATCAGAAGAAGAAAAGTCGTGGACAAAGGCAATCACACAGCATATCATGGGGAAATGGCCCCCAAAGGCACCATGTGTCTTTTATTGTTAGATACATTTGTTTGATTACATAGTCCAACCTCTATTTGGAAGTATAAAATTGCAATTCACAATTGTGGCAAAAACCTTAGTAAACCACCTTAACCAAAAACAACAAAAACAATAAAACACCTTCCCACACCATTCAGAATATGATACATTATATATCTTATTATTAATTATCAATGTCAGCACAATCACACATTATTTTTCAGTGAGGCAAAACACTCACAGTCAAAAAGACGACAGAATCAAAACATGGACAAATATTGGTACTGGCAAGAAAACTGTATAAAAAAATACATAGAGCAAGGAGCATTATTTTTGTGTTTCTCTAAGTTGCAAAATACGACATTCAAAGCCAGGCAGGCACTTTTGTCAAAATATGTCCAATTTTACGGTGAAAAATAATGGATGGATGGAAATTGTCCAGTGAGACACACACACACACACACACACACACACACACACACACACACACACACACACACGCAGACATACACACAGACTTCCGTTGAACCATCTCCAAATCAATGGAAAAATGATCATTAAGTAGTGAACCCCACATTGCCCTTATTATTAGAATCTGCTTTCCAAACCTATAAATAACAATCAATGATCACATTGCACGCAGCACAGAGACAACAGGTTGGAGATGGGTGTCGATATTACATCTTAAATATGAAAAACTGAAGCTTCTCCGCATAGTGAGTGAAGATGTATGACTTCACAGCATGCAATTTCTTTTTTAATCAAAAGAAACGCTGATTTCAATTTGCTAGTTCTCTTCTGCTCTCTCTGTGCCAGGACACTTAATCACAAATAAAGCCCCATCCCCTCCCCTCCTCAAAATAAAAATACTCCTATGTGACACATATTCCTTTAGGGATCCACTTGACTCACAGTACAGAAACAATATAGTTTTCACTTCGGGCTACATACACGTCAAGGCAGAAAAATCAAACACTGCTGTCACTTGGTCTCCACTGCCTCACACCACAACCACCACCCTGGTCGTCTCAGGGCAGCTGTGCGAACTCACGTCTTCCAATAAAGCAGTGTAACAAGGGGATTGGTGGACGTGGTCGTACATGGGCAGGAGCAAGCGCTGGCTTTATGAAGGATGAGCAATTTTAAAAGCATCCATAGGGTTGAACAAATCATTGATTTGCATAGAAGGGTGCACACATACTGTAGATCGTGATGTTTTTGAGCATTTCAGCCATTCGAATCAAAGTCGGCAGAGGCCTGATTGTCGGATGCCGCTGAAAGATTAACCTGAGCGATTATCTTGTGGTGTGGGGTGTTTGAAGAGTGTTTTTTTTCCCTCTCTCCCGAACCTTCTTGGAAGACGGTTGACAATCGTACATGTTAAACCTGTTCAATATTTACAATTACAAATTTTTGTGTGATATACAGATAAGTGGGCCAAATGGAAGCACTTTACTCCCTCAGCAAAGGCCCAATTGTCGGATGCCTCTAATAATTATCCTGAACGATTATTCTGTGGTGTGGAGTGTGTGAAGTTTTTTTTTTTTCCCCCTTTCCCAACCGGCTTGGAAGACAGTTGGGATTGCCAATCATAAATATTATACCTGTTCAACAGCAAATCCTTTCATGTGATCAACATCGATTTCAGGCAAGCCACAGACTCCATGATTGTGATGTGAAATCAATTAAGCAGGGGACATACACATACCGACAATCGGGCCGAGTTTGAGCACCACCTCCCTTTCCGATCAAAGTCAAAGGCCCACTTATCAGATGTCTCTAAAAGATTATCCTGTGGTGTGAAGTGTGTTAAGAGTACCGGTAATTTTCCTTGCTGATCTGCTTGGGAAATGGTCGGTGTGACAATCATACATGCTAAACCTTTTTTAATATTTAGGATCACAAACCCTGATGTGTGTTGTCAATACCGATCAAAACGGAATAGACTTCATCCTGACAATTAGGCCACATTTTAGCATTCCCCTTTCTAATCAAAGTCAGCAAAGTCCCAGTTGTCCGATGTCCCTAAAAGATTAATATGAGTGATTATACTGTGGTGCGAGATGTGTTATTTTTTTTTCTTCGCTTATCTGCCAATTATCAATGGAAACTTGTTCAATATTGACGATCGCAAATCCTTTTGCGTGTGATTTAAGTGCAATACATGCGTACCTGTAATGAGGCAGAATTTGAGCATTTCCCCCACTTTACCAAGTCAGCAAAGGCCTGATTATCGAATGCCTGCAAAAGATTATGTTGATCTATCTTCCCTGACCTGGTCTGAAAAGGGTTGGGGCCCACAATGTACCTGTTACCCCTGTTCAATATTTATGAAAATCACTCACAATTTTCTTCTACTACTTGTCTTTCTTCTGTTGCCCCATGCTGCCTCCTACAGGTCGGACTTAGTACTTTGACAGACATCTGGTTTGGGGGAGGAGACTCGCGATTTTTGGAGATCTCGTTATGTTTGTGGTGTGCTGTGCCACTCGTCTGAAGTACACCAAGATATTAAAAATTGATATGTGTGAACCCCACTTAAGACAAGATTAAAATCACAGACAAGCAGTACCAGAACAGGGCATCAAGTCCTTTCACTGATAAATGTTGGTGTGAAAAGGCTCTAGGGCTTATTTCCAAATGAACTTGCCCTGTGATGATCTATCATTTGACAAAAAAAAAAGAGGTAGTACAAAAGGCAATTCAAAGTGGCAGGCAATTATATCTTTGGAGAAAAAAAGGCACTTTTGTTTCCTGACAAAATCGACTGCAACACCACTTCCTCTTCCTCCTCCTCATCTGTGGTCCAGTTCTGTCTTCTTTCCTTGCTCTGAGTGATCTTCTCATTCGACACCTTCTCGTTCTCTCGAGCGCCATGGCGTACCTCCACTTCATCTAAAGCACGTTTAAGCACAAGCTACTGGTCTGCATGTGTGTGACTTTTTTTTTTTATTCCTTATGTGTGTTAGTGTTAGTTCTCTAGCATTGTTTCTGGTTTTGCTGGCTGAAGAGAGGGGGAAGGCATGCTTTCACTTTTTTTTTTTTGCTTAGTCCTTCACAAGTCTGTAGACGTGGTACTGGGCGCCATGCTCGCTCGTGGACACCTCGAACACAAATGCGATGCACAGCAACGTCTCCTGGGTGTCGCGGTTCGTTACCACCTAGGGGAGCAAAAGAGATAGAAGTCACAATGTCAGGTAGGAAAATACACGGTAGCCTTCCTTGACCTCCACACTTATAACCTCTTTAGATAGTGTTGATTATTGCGTCAATGGCCGAAAATCGGTTCCGTCGGCACTTATTCTGCCAGTGTTTCAATTACACCCAATCGTCAGTCTGCCAGCGAAAAGAGGAGTCCGTCAATGACGGACCCACAGACCTTCCATCGTTACTGACAGAGAAGTGACGACAGGCGTAAATGTCCACCTCTGAACAAAAACATAAACACTTTTGCTTCTGCTTGTATTTTTCATGAGCTGAACATCACTTCAGACTAGCCTTTTATTGTGGGAAGACCTGTCCAATAATCATGCTGTCTAATCAGCATCTTGATATACAGTACCAACCGTGTTATCTCAGTAAAGAAGAAGTGCTCAGAAACACGCATTTGGACAGATTTGTGCCTAACATTAGGAGAAATTTCAAATTTTGTCAACACATAAAAAGTCTTGGATTGATTTCAGTTCATGAAAAATGGGATCAATAACAAAAATGTGTTGCATTGATATTTAAATGACTTTAAAGTGGAAGGATGAGTCTGGTGTGGTAACGTGGGAGGAATGTGGTCAGGCAAGCATGGAGTGGAGTCACACATTTTGTTTTAATCTCTTTCTTTAGTCACCTAATTCTTCATTTGTGTTACCATCACTTTAATTTTCAAAGTAATACTTCTGTCCCTGAGGCGCACATTTAAGTCAGTCAGCGCTCCTCCTGGTGCTATTTTTCTGACGAAGAGGTAAGAGCCGTTACCCTGCTTGTTTTCCCATTTCGCCCCTTCTGCAACACACCTGATTCAACTGACCAGGATCGTTATCGGGCTCCTGCAGCACTTGCTGATGAGCTGATCATTTGAATTACCGGTAGGTGTTTTGCAGCAGGGGGAGATGGAAAACATGAGGGAAAGCGGCCCTCGAGGACTGGACTTTGACACCTATCTATTCCAAGCCTTCCTGGGATTATACTAGCTATACATAAATAAAACACGTTTGAAATGCGTTCCCATATCGAAGTGTGTACCTGCAGGATGGTGAAGTTTTCAAGAACACTGTTCATCATGTACTTTTCAGGCAAGTGTTTGAGCTTGTGGATGAAGTTGATCATGTACTCGCACATGGGGGAGCGATGGATCCTGTAAACGCACTTGCCCCCCTCCAGGCGGGCATACTCTGTCTGCAGAGGGGCGGGCATGAGAACACACACATAGCTCAATTCACAAACTGCATGTTTGCGGAGCTAATTGATCCTGACATGCCATTACCTCGACTTTCTCCACCACCTGCTTCCCAAAAGAGCAGACTTTGGTTGAAACAGTGATGGTCATGTTCTCAGCGCTGCTGTACTGGCTGGTGACGCCATAGAAAGAACCGGGGCCATCCTGCATCCCGCTGCTGTTCAGGTCGGCCTGCAGAGAGCACAATCAATGTAATCCTTCAAAAAGGGACATCATATGGAGAACTATCATGGCTTTCGTACAATGAATTGTCTCCCTGGAGAGCTTGCCCACCCATCATGTGTATAATCACACAAATGCGATGTGTCCGTTGCTTGCGCGACATACACGATTCCACTCCACTAAAGTGTCTTGAGTGTACTGTCGGATTTTACTTTGTTTATGGGCAATTGATTTATTTTCTTTACATTCTAGGTGAATGATATCTGCTCATTTTCTCAGACTAGAGGGGATTGGGATGAGCAGTGGCTCATTAGCATGAGACAAAGACCACCCACGCAAAACAGGCTAATTAAGGCGAGACTTGAATAACAGTGTCCTAAATTTTTAATAGGTGGGGTATTTTAACAAAACCGCTTCATATAGATCTTTTAAAGACACAAAGCTATTGTTTTAAATGGAGGGAAATGCATATATCTCCTTGACCTATTAATTGATTGATTGGTTGATTGATTGAATGAACATATAAACACAAAGATTAAAAAATAAATAAAAAATTGAAAAACAGGAAAAGATCATAAGATGTTTTGGTTCAGCACAATTCGCATGTTCAAGGGGAGTAGGAAGAAGCAGAAAATGTATCTAGTCGTACCCCTTGGTCTCTCTAAAATCTTACTCATGTCATATGAATACACTAGTAGGTTATTCATATACAGTATTGCATGACAAAATAAAAACTGAACAAAAACACACTCATATTCAAACTGCAATTTTTTTTTGTATGAGCATGACTTATCGACCCTTGTCCAATATACAGGTACATACATCTACGAAATGCCACTTTTGTCACGTATGCAGATACTCTTGTCAATGAACCATACTTGCAGATTCTCACACGCACGCACACACACACACACACACACACACACACACACTGAAAGAGAGAGAGAGAGGGAGAGAGAGAGAGAGAGAGAGAGAGAGAGAGAGAGAGAGAGAGAGATTTTCTCTGGTCCTACATCGACCACCCCTACAAATGACTTCCTAAAATGAAACTTGATTGCTCACCCAAAATTTAACCAAGAAAAACGCATTCTGAGGGCCTTTCTCGTAAAGCTCCTTGAGGCCTCCCTTCTTCTCTGGGAACTTGTCATAGATCTGCCGGATGTCGACAGCCTCCAGGAGAGGGTCACTGTAGGAGGGGTTTGTCTGCCCTATGTGGACAAACAGGTGTTTGCTGTACTGCAAAACGGAGACACAAGAAAGGGCACAATTAATCTCGCAGGGAAATATACTGTATGTTCAGCATCAAGCTGCTTTGATGAAACATGTATCGTAAGAGTATTGTCATGGTTGTGTTTGTGACCAACAGGTGGCACTGTAGGGCTCCGCCTGCAGCTGCACACCTGTTGGCCATTGTGCCATTAGTTTCCACTTTAAAAGACTTGATGCCCGACCACTCAGTGTCGGGTCATTGTTGCTGTGTGCACGTGTCATGTTTTGTTTTCTGTTTCAGGTTTTTTGTTACTTTGATTTCTTGTGATTTTGCTGGACTTTATTTGAGTGAGTTTTTGAGTTAATTTCTCCAGTGTATTCCTGTTTGCATTTTTGTTAAATACATTTTGGTCAGCCACCCTGCTCCTCCCTGCTTCCCTGCTTTTTGGGGTCCTCCAACTACCACCTCGTAAAACATGACCAGTATAAGCTGAGGTGCGCACAACAGAATTTTGAGGTTCTCAAACTAGCACCAGTGGTTGTTGTTTGGTAAGTATTTTTTTTTATCCGATCCATCGACCTCATGATTTAACTTAAAGACTTACAGTACATCTGGGCAAAGTAGGGCCTATGAGCCTCATCCAGACTTTTTAAAGTCTGTGTAGCCTTTATGAGGTCAAAATAAAACATCTACAAACTATGTACTGCTTTTATTTTTATATGCACAAGCAGCCCGGCAGAGCAAGCAAACAAAAACAGTAACTCGTCTTCAGTTTTGCCAACTTTAAGATATTGTCACTGCACCAACTGCTGTCCTCATGTTTGCAACAATCTAATTTCCTGCAAAGGAAGAGGAATTTGCCCTGGAAACAATTTGGGAGCCCTAGTACAGCTAAAAGTGGTTTGTGCTCATCATGTCAGAACACTTTATCAATATGGGGAAAAATGCTCACCGTAGACATGTTTTTTTTTTTGTAAATGTTTATTATTAAATCGTGATTAATCGTTAATATGTAAAGATGTGTGATTTTACTGTGACTGATTATATATATATTTTTTCAGTTTTCATTTTAGTTTTTGTTTCCGAATGACAAATAAGATACCAGTGATACACAAGTGGCAGGTGACTGTTTTATAAAAAGACATTAGGAGGTGAATTACATCACTAAATACCCACTTAAGGCCCAAGTCCAAAACTCACTGCCCGCCACTGGCTTGCTGATTTAGCACAGTTCTCTAGCAGCAGCGGTACGGTGCCCAATCTTTTTTGCACCATGGTCCGCTTTCACATGAAGACATTAGTGTGGGCCACGATGCAATGCGCCACAAGGGTGAAATTTAAAATAAACGCCTAATAAGTACTAAGGTACTGTACGACATGGATATCAATGCCTTAGTCAGCTTTTATTTTCAAGTTAGCTTTCTGAAGGAATCAAATGGGCACTGAAACAGTCAAATCTGGTTCATACGTGAATATTTTCACTACGCATGCATATCACCGCACCTCTTATGTGAACCCCTGACTTTCAGACGAATGGCCATTAATTGAGTAACATGGTTGTTGTGAATTAATTGTGCCCTCTAGTGGCTCCTTCCATGCGATGGAACTATAACACATTTACATCTTCTTGAGCATGGAGATTTCCAGACAAAGATGTTTATTTTGTGTGTCTTTAATGATGGAATAATTAGCATCATAATTCATCTCTTCCTCACCAAGCCTTTTGCTGATGGTTTTGTAACCCATTCCAGCCTTGTGCTAATACATAATGTATTATGCAAACATAAGTACAGTCATAACATAATTAAACAGAATGTAAAGTAGCTTTTGCTTCCATTCAAAGGACATTATCTGGGGTTCCCATAATTTTGTTGTGGTTCTCAGAAGAGCACAATAGGTTGTTGTATGGTGCTAAGTTTTTCCCCCAATAGTGCTCATTCTTTTCCTGGCCCGCCGACCTCATGGATGGACATAAAGATTTATAGCACATCTGGCGGGCAAAGTAGGGCCCGCGAACCACATCCGGCCTGTGCATAGTCTCTGCAGCCTTAAGGAAGTCAAACTAAAATGTCAAGTATGGGTGGCTTTTATTTTGATGTGCATGTGTGTCAGCAGTGCAAGAGAACAAGAGCAGAGATTTGTTTTTAGTGTTGCCAATTCAAATATATTGTTGCTGTAATCAGAGACTTTTATGACCATTCTAGCAACTATTTCGAAAAAAAATATGAATAGCACCAACACTAACTGTGGTCATCGTGAGAGCAACAGTCTAATTTGAACAGCAATCGTATTTTCTGGACAATGGAGAGAGAGTGGAATTTGCCCTTCTAATGATTTAGTAGTCATAAGAACAGCTAATAATGTAGTGGTGTTTGCTTATGTCAGCACGCTTATACAGATATTGTAGAAATTATATTTTTTGTATCAAGAGTGATTTAATGGAGATATGTCATTTTGATGTGACTGATTTTTTTTCACCAGTTTTTAAGTTTAATTTTCCAATAACAAGCTCTAACAGAGGTGGCCCTAGTAATGATACAACAAAATAAAGACATTAAATTCAGTTTTTCCATTTCAGTTTTTCCACATGGCAGCCTTGAAAAATTAATTGGCCAACTACAATTTGTAATCTGAGACCGTGTGAGACCGCTAGCTGATTCAGCATGGATTTGGGCAGTGGTCCGGTACCCAATGTTTATTGAACCACAGACTACTTTCATGTATTTTGACGGACCGTTGAAGACACGGCGCAGCGAGACCAAATTACTTTCCCGTCAGCGGTCTCCCCGCGTTCGGCTGCCACCGCCGCCGCCACCAATCGAAAGTATCCGCCGTCGCCACCACCACTACCACCAATCGAAAGTAGCCACTGTTTCTGTTAGCGGCAGCAAAATGAAGCCAGGCCACTATAATGGTTGATGACACATTGCAACGAGCCGCGATGGCAACAAAATAAAACTTCCCAACTAATACTGTAAATGGCGTTGCTGTCTTTTATTCAGAAGTTGACCCTAGAAAGCAATTATTGTGGCTGCTAACTTGACTTGGACTTTTCGACTGTGGGCACTGAGCTGCAGTCACAGAAGTGTGTCTGCAATATGCTTGGAAAGCAAATGCATACTGAGGCAATTGAATCTGGCGCGCACATGATTATTTTCAGCATACACACTTACGCACCGCTTATGTGCACACCTGGACATTATGCTGCTCCTTCTGGTGTGTGCACCTTAGGGCAGTAAAATACTGACATATGATTATACATGACTGTCACAGCTTCTCAGTACACTTCAGTAATATTACTCGTTCTTCACAGGGGATAAATGAATATCTGCCAGTGAGTACTGTTATGTATGTGTGTTGCTCCACCATTTACGTTCAAATATCTGTTGCTTTTTTTTAATGAATTTTAGACTTTTCTCCTTTCCATTATCATGGTCAATAAAGAACAATGAAATGCAGAGAAAAGAAAACAAACTTCACTAAGTGATCATTTTTTTCCATTACTATATCTCTTATCTCAATAATACTGTAAAAACAACACCAAAACTGAACTCACAGTGTCCGGATCCCTTTGGACTTCCATGAAGGCCGAGTACTCCAACATGCGCAGCTTTGACGAGGCAATGGTCCGGTCCTGCCACACTGGCACAGCTGTAGCTGTGGGCGGGGGAGGTGGCGCCAAGGGCTCGTAACCTGTACATCAAGCACACAAATATTCAACATATCACAGAGTAGGTCATACAGTATATAAACAGTCTGCACAAAGGTAGTCTTACTTGGGATGGACTGTGGTACAGGACCTGATAGGCTTTGGTAGGGAGACTGTGCAAAAGGTTTGATACTAGAAGACAACAAATGCTTCGGTGAGACAAACTTGACAAGAAAGAACACGTTTGGCTGATACGCTTGAATGCTTTCAAGGGACCACATTATTAAAACTGTACTTTTAGTGAATTTCCTGGGCAGACAAAAAGTGGGAAATTGAACTACTGAGTAAATCTTTTGTAAGCCACCCATTTTAGAAAAGCTTCTCTCCCCACAACTTGACAGCGGATCCGCCATTTTCAAGCACAGGTCGGACTACACAGAAACACTTTTTCAAGTCCAAGTCAAAAATGAAGCAGAACTGCAGGGTTAAAAGTACAAATTAGAGTTCACTTCAGAGAAGCAGCACCCCAAAGTATTCGTGCTTCAGTATTCACAAATCAAAACTACCCGTAATCGTTTTTTGTCTGTGGAACTACTTTTTGTTCTTTTAGTAATGTCCAATAATGCCACAAAATGGCACCAAAGCCCGTGCTAATGGAAAGTAGTAACAGGTGTCGAGGTGGTATTGTTACAGTTACAGTATAAATTGTACCTCAACCGAGAGACAAAATTGTGTGTCTGTTCATTTTACCGAGAGTCTTCAGTGTACATGGGCACTTCCAAATATCTAATAATCTGGAAATCCTTTATTTGTATAAATAATGTAATGAGTAATAATTGTAACGAGTAGCAGCAGGCCTCAGTCTTTACTGTAATTAACAAGTGGAATTTAGAAACAGAGTGATGAAGCGCTGCCTTCACAAGGGAAAATACAAATGATGCCTTTTATTTACACGTTATCTGTTTTTTCATTCGCATTTTGGCTTGCTCCGCTCCTAGTTGTCATGGTAACAAAAGCCGTCAGGCCGCCTTGTCACACCCCGCAATAGGGCTTTGTGGAGTGAAACTTAAAGAGAAATCAACCCCAAAAATTTTCATTACACTATGTTCTATATGCTCCATTAGTTGAAAGACGCATTCTGATTAATATTGTGTTTAAGGAATATGAATTAAGCAGGAAAATCCACTGTCATTCTTGATTCTTGGGAATATTGTTTTGACAGCAGGCCCAAAACATGTCATTAAATTGTGGGGAGAAAAACAACAACATATGTCTCCTTTAAATGTTGACTGCTAGTTGGTGTACAAGTAAGCATGTGTTGCTGCACCAGCAAAGCGTAAGTCCACCTGCTTCATTGTGTTCCAACCTTGAATAAGACAAACAAAAGAGCATGGGGCCGCGTTTGGTTGTATTTTTGGGGTGATAGAATTTAGAAGTCAATCAGGTGCAGGAAACATACAAGAGAAAGAGTGTGGAAGTTAGTAGCAGTGCTATGGTGCTCACGACAGGAGCTCAGCTATCGAGGCGAACTTACGCATGGCTGGTGCGACCAAGCCCAGGAGTCCTTCCCGGGTTGAGCTCTAGAACCAGCCTGATGTGCAAAAACGTCACGTGTTAATTATGCTTTGCAATGCCGCTAATGATTTATGCATCTGCGACAAAGTTGTCTACTGTCATAAACCCTGGCGTCCCAAACACCCCTTCACCCACCTCACCCACCCCCCGAGTTTTAGGGGGCGGGGGGTTCTACTTACTCCTGAGAGGGTCCAGGCTGTCCCGGAACTGCAGTGGGCCAGAACTGGAAAATGATAGGGGGTTTTCAGCTTCAAAAAATAACATGTGAAACAAAGCAGGACTGTTGTTGGGGGGGGGGGGGGCCACCTCGGTTGGCGGGTTTGGCGGGTAGGGTGCAGGGGGCACTGGTGGAAGATGATTCTTGATCATGCTGGGCGAGACGATCTGTGCCGACGAGAGCGCCGCCATATTCTGCAGGGCTTTGTCTTTGGATGCCTGATCCTGTGTGACGGCACATGGGAAGCAGGCACGTCAAGCACAAGGGGGCGCCACAATGTGCACAGGACTCCTAAAGCGGGGTACACACATACCCATAATGGGGCCAAATTTGAGTCGTCAGCAAAGGCCCAATCGTCCGCAAAGAATTATCCTGCGAGATTATCCTGAAGTGTGTGGTGCATGAAGGGTGATTTTTCTGTCGGGCTGACAATCGTAAATCCTAAACCTGGTCAATATACTTGATGAGTTGGGCCCAGCCATTCACTCTGTGATTGTAATGTGAAATGGAGGGACAGCCAATTAAGGCCACGTTTGAGCATTTTCCCTCCCTTTCCATCAAAGTCAGCAAAGGCCCGAAGATCAGATGTTTATAAAAGATTATCCTGTGGTGTGAGGTTGCATATATGTTGGTATTAGAAACATGACGCATTAAATATCTGTCAAGTAAATAATGAAATAACTATTTGTTCACTACTTTGTGGATTTTGTCTGATGCTGGGGCGGTATGGAACATAAATGCTGCAAAATAAGAGGGATCACTGTCCTGATAAATTATCCTGGAGTGTGTGTGTGGGGGACTCCTGGGGGGAGGGGTGGGCGCTAAGTGTTCGATGTTCAAGTATTTACAATCACAAATCCCTATGTGTGTGGTCAGCAGTGAGTTGGGTGGAGCCAAGGACTCCTGGATTGTGACATGAAACTTAACGATAGCCAAGGTCAGCAAAGGGCTGATTGCTGGATGCCTCTACAAGATTATCCTCTGCGATAGTACTACAGTGTGGGGAGTGTTAACATGGATTTTCCCTCCCTGATCTGGAGATATGAATAGGTGTGTGGTGCTCTGTCTTGGTCCTCAACATTTTAAGAAGAAGTAAAGATTGTTGTATGTGTGTACCGCGCTTGACTTTCTGTCTAAACTCAGTTGTACATAGGCATTAGTAGTGAGAAAGAAACTCGAGATAATGCTAAAGACAGCTTCAACTGCTCATTTAAACTGAAAGCAAAGTAAAAGCGGAGCGTTATTGCGATCACCATAGAACCAAAAGGATGAGGAGAGCAGTATTGCACTGATGAATGTTTGTAGAACAGCATACGAAACAACAGTTGAATCATGATGTAGTCACATTATTTTAAATCTAAAAGTTGGGAATGACAAGTAACATATGGCCTTAAAGTTGAATTGTTTAAAGCTGGTTTTTTTTTGCGGTTTTTTTTTTTTTTTTTTGCGTTTTTGTCTGCAAAAGCACCAAGCTTTTGTCTCAAGAGACAAGAGCCCCAAAACAACAAAGCAGCACCTCAAAAAAGCAAGCGAGGATGCAAAAAAGTATTCAAAAGCGCGGCTGTTTCCTGAGCACCGCGCCTTCTTTTGGGGAAGCGAAGTAGGTAGGGAGGCAGGGGCAAGGGTGGGGTGGGGGGGGGGATGCCATGCCAGCAGAGGGCCATACGGAGGTGCATTGATGACGATGATGCGAGTAGGGGAAGCATAGCATACGGCACGAATGAGATTCACTTACCAAATTCATCGCCTAAAGCAACACAAAAAGAGAAAAGAACCGTTAGTTTGATGCATTTAATCGGAGTTATGGGCCATATGGAAATGGACAGTGTAGTCTAATACATTAGTGTGCCATGGGAAATAACTTCATGTATTTGGGCCAAAAATTACAAACCCTATCTCCAACAAAGGTGGGAGCAGGTGTAAAGTGGACATAACAACTGAATACAATCATTTTCAAATACTTCTCAACCTACACTCAATTGACCATACTCCAAAGTAATTAAATTCTCAAACTGATACACTCTGATAAACATATTTATTTATTTATTTGCTTTGGGGGAATTGAGTTTGATGTCTGCAGCACCTTTCAAAAAAAAACTCGTAACTTATCACTGAATTACATCACCTTCCCTTTCAACAATACTCATAAGCTTTTGGGAACTGAGGAATTAAGAAGCAAGACGATATATATCAGGTTTCAGGTTCAATTGACATGTTTAACTTACTCTCTCTTAAGTTTCAATTGATTGGATATTCCAAAAAAATCCAACATCAAACTGGTCACATTTTTAGCAATACTCCATCAAGAATAAGTCATGCTAGCAATGCAGTTGCATCGGCCTTGTCCACACACACACACACACACACATATACTTTATATATGTATGTATATATACAGTATATATCCATCCATTCATTTTCTGATTCGCTTCATCCTCACAAGGGTCGCAGGGGGTGCTGGAGCCTATCCTAGCTGTCTTCGGGCAGTAGGCGGGGGACACCCTGAACCGGTTGCCAGCCAATCGCAGGGCACACAGAAACGAACAACCATTTGCGCTCACACTCACACCTAGGGACTATTTGGAGTGTTCCATCAGCCTGCCATGCATGTTTTTGGAATGTGGGAGGAAACCAGAGTACCCGGAGTAAACCCACGCAGGCTCCCCGGGGAGAACACGCAAACTCCACACGAGGAGGCCAGAGCTGGAATTGAACCCGGTACCTCTGCACTGTGAGGTGGGCGCGCTAATCATTGGACCACCGGGCCGCCTCTCCCTCTCCCTCTCCCTCTCTCTCTCTTTATATATATATAAAACAGAAATAAGTGATTTCCAGTAGTTACACCAAATACAAAATATTGACTGAGTACTTAGTGATGGGGCCCCGTTTTCATGCCCAGTGCGCAAGTTCGGTCAAACTGTGCGGATAAGTTTTCTTTTTGTAGGACACATGCAGTTAGCAATGGGTATTTGTACAGTTATGGGCATGAACACAGCCGAAGTGCTTCCAGGCCAATGAAAGCTGCTCCTCTTCTTCACTTTGACTCCAGCGCAGGAAAGGCGCACCATTTACATGGCGGATGCAGAAACTGACTTGCTGGAGTTCATGCAGGAGAGACTGACGTGTGCAAAGTACGTATGTAACAAACTGTAAGATCTACACTTGTGGATGATGTGTAGTTAGCAAGGGTGATCACAGATTACCGCTGTGAAGTGAGCACTTGGGCTCGGTTCACACAGCAGGTGTGAGGCCTAATAAAGATTTTTTGTTCAATCCGATTTTTCTTTTGTGCTCATTCATATTAGGAAAACAAATGTGACTTCTAATTTGAATGGAACGCATCTGTGATGTGACATGCATGCGCACAAAGCACGATGTCGAGTGATGTGGATTAAAAAAAAAAAGTCATGTGGCAGTGTTTACGGAAGTACATGGGATCCTGCGTGTAGGAGCTCATTTTATCAGCATATAAGGAAAGAGTAGCGAGATGGGAGAGGTGGAAATATTTGAGGAATATGAGGAGATGCTCCTTGATCTCCTCGGGTGATGGAGACATCCACTAAAAATGACGTCACATCATTGCCGCGCGTAACAAATGAGCCGCTTGCATGAATGAACTATTACTATCACCACAAATGTCTACTTTGTGCTTCATGTTTCAGGTGACATTAAATTAAAGTCAAATGAAACATCTTTGCAAATTAACAGTCATCTCACGCATCGCCCCCCACCCGCACGGAGTGCATATTTGGCTTTTGATATCGGTCAGATATACAATACAATACAATACAATACAATACAATACAATACAATACAATACAATACAATACAATACAATACAATACAATACAATACAATACAATACAATACAATACAATACAATACAATACAATACAATACAATACATGCTGATTTATATAGCGCTTTCACAACAGCGGCAGCTGTAACAAAGCGCTTAACAAAACAGTTAACATAAAGTAAAATAATAAACACAACACATAACATAAAACACGGACAGTCGTGCAGTCCTAACCACTTTTCCGGGACATGCTTTGTTGTTTGAAGCAGTTTGAGATGAAAGAGGAGAGAATCAAAGTGTCCTTTCACCAGTGGATCAGAGACGTCATGCTCAAAATGTGCACACGTTGGCTACAAGCTAAGTTTCAAAGTCAACAAGCTGTAGCATCCATTGACGAAAAAAGAGATTGGTTCACTTCTCCTGTCCCATGGAAATCCATTTCAATTCCAAGCGGCGACTCTCGGTTCCAAATACGCATCGGCGCTCTGCGCCAACGCTCCTCTCTCCTCATCCTCAACTTCAAGCCATCCATCCAGCCGCACCAACGCCGACTGTCTCCAACAGCGGTCATCTCCACTGAACAAAACGGGGTTGTGAAAAATGCTGCCCATTACAGGCGCAAAAAACACAAGCGCCCCAGGTCTGTCCAGCACCGACAGTCAATGGCGCCGACATTTCTCCCAATCAAAATCTGTGCTGGTACAGGCGTGCTGCCGAGAAGGCGCAACCACCAAGCACATATACTTCTCCTTTGACGAATGTCGTGGCCAAAAAACGCTGAAAACAGTCCATATCAGGTCCACACGATGAAACAACAAACAAAATGTGACAAAACAAAAGACAAAAACAACAAAAAAAGAACAAAAAAAGCAAGGCTCTTGAAGAGCACTTGCAGAAGGCTGCCTACTCGGGCGCCATAAGGTATGCACAGATGAGCGTTGTTACTAACCTGGCAAGCGCCAGATGGATAATGTGAATCACTAAAAGGAGTTCGCCACAATATCAATGTGAGACTGCTCCAATCTCGTCTGCTCGGGAAAGGCGGGACATTCAGTACAATACTTGTTTGGGCAATGCAGCGACTTGTGCATGCCTACCAAACTTTTGCTTTGACCAATCCCGTCAATGGATGAAAATGGTGTCACCCTCATGCACCTTGTTTGACCAGCTGAGTCCTGTTATCTCGATGATGGGTACAGATGGCATGATGGCGCCATTTTTGGAATGTAAATATGTGGCGAAAGAGCGTCTTGAATAACACGACATTGATTTTTTTAAATCAAACTGATTGTCAACCGAGAACATTTTTCTTCACGGTTGCATATCCAGCCTACAAACACAACTGTTGCTTTAGTGGTGCTGCTCAGAGTAAATCAGCTGGCTCAGGACAAGATGAATTCTCTGAGATTCACAAATATCGCGCAAATTCATCGTGCATGTGAGGTTACGTTCATATTGCAGATGGATCACATACATATCCAATTTATATCCACAAACGAAAGAGCACCAGGTTGAATTTGAAATAATCTGAATTGTACTAAAAAAAAAAGAAAAAAATCAAACACGTGTTGCATATGGGGAAAAAAAAGAAAAAATCTTAATTGAACTGCAGTGTATCCCTACCCTTGGGCTAGTTTCACATAGCAGGCAAATCCGACCCAGATCAGATTTTCTCACCCTCCTCATACACGACCTGCAACTGATTTTTTTATGACAGTCTCATTTCTGATTTTTTTCAAATCCAACCTGGTCGACTTTGGCTTGGTTCATACTGCAGGCAAATGCGACCCACATTGTACAGGTTTATTTGCTAACTCGGTTTCTGCATGGCTTCTCTTTTGAATTCCATCTATGCGAATCCTCTCAGACGCCCATGAAAATGCACTTTCTATAAGTATATACATTTTTTCATAAGGTTTTAATTAATTCTTAGACTGCATTATTAGAGCACTGTGACCAACATCAAATGTTAATTTGCTAACTCAGTTTGGGCAATGTGCTGATTTTCTCCATTACGTTATTTCATGCATATGCTGTACTTATTTCAATGTATGTATGATGTACCTACTTTCATCAACTGAAAAAGATACAATAGAATGCTGTGATTATACGGTGCAATATTAAATGTCATTTTAACCTTTACGATTCTGCACTTCGAATGATTTCGAACAAAGACTGCACAACAGGGAGTCAGTTTTATGATGCACTTTTGTTAGTTTATGACAAATAAATCCTAAATTCTGAGATCGTTCTTTATGTTTTATTTTGGACTTAAATTCTGTATTGCAGGGTGACTGTCCTGTCTTTTGTTAGAAATAATTGAAAGCTCTTATTTGAAACGTATCTGTCATTAGTTTAATTGAAATGTTTGTATAAAAAGTATGAGTGGTATCAGGTACGTGATATCGGTATTGGTAAGTACTAAAGAATTGAGTACCTGTACTGGTATTGGTCTGGAAATAAAAAAAAGTCGTATTGAACATCCCGAAAAATTTCAGCCACCAAATTCTCAGGTGCGCTAAGGGGTGTGTAAAAGGAAATGCCCTCGGTCTGCATGAACGCATAGCATGGTGCAACGTGAGCAGCCAAATTCCCAAACACACTAAATAAGGCTTAGACCTGCACGAAAATCATGATGTGCCAGGTTTTACTTCCGGGCTCACTTGCACCATCCACAAAAAAAGGAGCCTATGGTGTTGCCTTGTGTGTTTTTTTTTCAGGCTGAACACTGACTTGTGAACATAATGGATGTACCATATAAACAGGAGGGCAAAGAAACTTGCCTAATGACTCAACACTATTGTTAAAGAGCTTAGAAAAGCTGCACTTTCTTTCAAGTTAAAGTAACTTGTCTACATGTTTCTGCTGCAGCTGTATTAGTTATGTACCAGTAAGAGGTTAATGTCACATTGTGTGCATATGATATAAAGGTGAATTTTCATTTGGGGGGAAAAAAACCCAAACATAAAAGGCAATAAGAGAAGAGAGAGCGGAAGATGTTTTTTTTTTCATGTGCATCTTTACAAACATGAAGAGAGGAGCTACAGGGTCAGAGATGAAGGAATGGAGACAAGTCTCAGAGGTTGTTGAAGAGCATGCTGCAGAAGCGTGAAAGACAAAAGCTTCTCATGGGCTATTCGTAACAGCGTGTGTTGCGTTCGTTTAAGTGGAGACAGCCTCTATGCTTTAAAGGAGACATATTAGGCATTCATTTCATCATTGAAAATAGTTCCTCGGTATCCAGGCAGCGGTCGAAAATGATAACCCAAAGAGTTTCCCATGGGTGTCTCAAGTTTATCAGACAAGTTGAATGAACCAAGTCAAGAACGGCTTTTGCTACCATGATGACAAAGGCGGAGATAACTAGGCTGTTGAGCTCAGAACTCAGCCTGTTTTGAGGGGGTTGTTTTATCTCATGCAAATGAGCCACTGCTCACAACTTTGGGAGGGGTTTGAAATAAGACAAGCTGCTACTCCCTCTTCATAGTGGGAAGAAAGAAGTAAGCACTTGTGAAAACAATAAAAGCATCAATTTTATTTCCAGTTGTGGAGGCAGCACTTCATCATTTAGCTGCAGAATTACACTTGTCAATTAGTGTCGAG
This sequence comes from Hippocampus comes, assembly GCF_001891065.2. Classification (NCBI taxonomy): domain Eukaryota; kingdom Metazoa; phylum Chordata; class Actinopteri; order Syngnathiformes; family Syngnathidae; genus Hippocampus; species Hippocampus comes. Next base: position 2,967,681 of record NW_017805002.1, read on the forward strand.
ATATATCCTTACAGGACTGCAGCTTTGACCTGTGTGTTTTCGTATAGGGCACATCTTTGCCCAACTTGCCCAAGTCAAGGGTGGGGAGACTCGGTGCGGACGCAGTGTTATGTAAATTAGCACCACTGTAACAATCCGGCAAAAATTCTGAACAGTTTCCTTCCTGACACATTTTTGGAAACGGCAGCTCACAAAAGACTCACTTGATCGTACAATCTTACACTTAATGGGTGGGCAAGACCCTCCATGAACCCAACTATTTGTGTACGGGAGGTCCTCTCTTGAAGACAGTACAGTACTGAATCACTTGCGGCCTGCAAGTAAACTAAAAGAATATGTGGACACACAGCAGAAGGTGGCACACTCGGTTACCGCCAAACTTATTGTTGTTATATATTTACGGATGACTGTTTTTTTAAGGGTTTATTTATTTATTTTTATACAAATACAGGTATTTACTGTAATGATAACTTTACAACCGTGTCAGCGCAGACTACTGAAATTCCATATTACATTTGGAGTACGTTGCTGCCGCCGAAGGAACACGACGTAATCCGAGTGGTGTTACTTATTGACTGTAAACCAAATATTTTAACTTTAATTCGCCTAATGTGAAAAGCAATGTGTAGGCCACCACCAACTAGTGGCCTGGCATGCACCTTAAAACGTTTTGGTCGATTTTGTGTGAGACTAGGGATTGTATTGTATTAACAATGTTGTCATTTGCGCATAAAAACATTTCTCTATTTCTGGTACCTGCTTGTCTTTACAAAGTTTGAAAACATGCCTATAATGCAGGGGTCCCCAACCGCCGGTCCGCGGACCGGTACCGGTCCGCCGGGCATTTGGTACC
>NW_017805002.1:2968628-2976789 GCF_001891065.2 Hippocampus comes
GTTCGAGACAACTGGATTAAAGTTATGGCTGAATACTCTGAGATGGCCACAATAGCACTGTTGCTATTTCCGACATCCTACCTGTGTGAGGCGGGGGGTTTCTGCAGCAACGGCAACGAAAACAAAATTACGAAGTAGACTGGACATAAACCACACACTTGAGGTGTCATTGTCTCCTATTACCCCGAGATGGGACCGTCTGGTTGCAGAAAATCAAGCTCGGTGCTGTGGTGAGTCGTCATTTTCATGCACTTTGAATTTGCGTTGTATCGTATTTTGAAGGCATTAAACATTGCCATAGCGATCGGAGTGTTGCGGCCAGATTAGACGCTCCTTGTGTTTATTATTATATTTCGAAAATGCCACAGTTTTCATGCCGCTCATACCATATTATTTTGTTGTATTATTTCCGCCACACCTTAAATGCCGGTCCCTGAAAATATTGTCTGACATAAACCGGTCCGTGGGGCAAAAAAGGTTGGGGGCCCCTGCTATAATGCACATCTCTAGAAGCCTCTGCTCTGTTTCCCATAAACAGGGGGTAATGGGTTAGCGCTACACCATGGAGTGTTCCGATATCCGCACAAAATCATCTTATGCCACCACTATTGGAACGGAACTCCACCATATACTGAGGACAAGTCCATTTACCATATGTCCCCTTTAAAACTTGTCAGTTAGACATAGATATTAAAGAGTGCTGTCTGTCTGACCACAGCATGCAAGAGTATTTTCTTGAGAATCTTCCTCAATAAATCTGCAATTAGTTCAATAGAAATCGGGATTTTGTCAGCCAAGCTTGCGTCTAATTCAGCGCTATGACTCTAATGAGGTGGTTAGTGCAAAGCCAAGCTGTATGGTCCAGCCCCAGTTGAGCCCGCCGTGAAGCGCATACCTTTAGCTTTGACTGGATCTCGCGAGATTTTCTTCGGGCGAGAACCTGCAAGTGGCTAGAAACCTGCACAGAAGAATAGCCAAAGAGGGAGGGAAGGAGGCAAAGGAGAGAGAAGACAAGAAGAAGAAGAAGAAGAAGGGAAGAGAGACGCCGTAACCAAAAGAGGAAAGAGACGCCCAGTCAGTGTCGCCGGAGAGGCGGGGCAGGTCGCCATCACCTACCTTGATACCCGCCTGGTATTCACGAACTTTCTTCCGTGCTAACACCTGTATGTGACTAGACACCTATGGGGGTGTGAGAAAGTTTTTGAACACAAGAAACACAACATGCATTAGGATGCATGCGCGCGCGCACACACACACACACACGGAGTGCAACCCTTCACACCTGTACAGTGGAAGTTCTAAAGTTGGACAATTTTGGCAAATCTCGTGAGACTTCAGCCCAGTCAGCATCTAAGGCTGGATCTACCTGAAAATGACCTCACAGTTGCTCAAACTCAGGTAACCACCAATCACCTTTTTTTCTGAGTTTGGTCATGTGACATTTGTAAACTGCACCGTGACTGGTCATGACCTGAGCCCTGAGCGACTGTAATCTCATTTTCAGTTGACAGCAAGTGACAAAATGGCCGCCCCCGCAGATGGATAAAAACTGCTGGATTTTGATGCTTATTTTATAGTCCACAAATACTTATTATATCAGAAAAAAACATGATTTTAAAGATTCATTTTTGAGTTGACTTCCCTTTTAAGAAATAATAGTGTTAAGAGAAAAATCATGCATGCCACAATTATTAGCACCGCTCATGCTAATATTTTGTATAAACCCCTTTTGCCAACAAAACAGCACCTAATCTCCTATAGTGTTTCATAAAATGGGAGAATACAGAAAGAGGGATCTTCAAGCATTCCTCTTTGCACAATCTCTCCAAATTATCCAACGACCTGGGTCCTCTCTTTGCACTCTCCTCTATAGCCCCCGCCATAGCTTTGCAATAGGACTGACGTCTGGGGACTGAGATGGCCATGGGAGGAGCTTGATCCTGTTTCTGGCAAACCATGTCTACAATTTTCAGTATGGGGCTTTTCCCATAAAAACAAAGTTGTTTTCAGGATTTTAACACATCTTAATTTCATCATGGGTACCAATAATTGTGGAGGGTACTGTATATTGTTTTTATGGAACATAATGGCATACTGTATTTTCACACTTGAGAATGTTGAGAATGGGACTGAAAACACTGCTTGTACAATTCTAATGATGTTTTTCATGTGTCTGATCTTAGACTTTCCACTGTACTTACATGAATGAACAAACAGCTCATGCAAACAAATGTAGAATTCAATTTAAGTCGAAGAAGCACCATGAACCACCACCTTTTACTCGCAACAAATGCATCTTACGGCTTGAATATTACATCTGAAACAATGCAAATTATCTTAAATAGAGAAATCACGTAATAGTTTTTCTTCTGAAAAGTATTTTCCTCTTTAATCACTTCATATAATGAATCTGTATGGTACAGTGATGTCTTGAAATACAAGACAAGTCGTTTGGCTGATTTTTCACTTTGACTGCAAGCACTGTGTAGTGGAAGTGAATTTAAGTCAACTCACTTCACGGCAAACGGCAGTTTTGGCAGATTGTGAACAGTTCATATGAAAAGAGGTTTGAGGCTGATTATTGTCACTCACAATGAAAGTTTAGTGTCAAACTACACGTCACAAAGATAACACTAGTCAACACATTTTTACTTTTTACATTTTTTTAAATCAGAGATGAAAGTAATTTTTGTATAGATGATTTCTTTGAACCAATTTTGAAGCAGTTTTTTTTCTCTAGTACATCAGGATTTCATGATAATGATAATAAATAAATCAAGAACGAAATAGCAAAATGTAGTAAAGTATTTAGCAATACTTATGAATGTAAGGTTAGGTTCATTTTTTTTTTCTGAAACGTCATTGCTGTAAATTACAACACATGGTGAAATGCCAAGCTTTTATTGGTCACACTTAAAAACAAAAAATGAAAATATCTTCAAACCTAACTAGAGAAGAAGTAAAGACATTTGTACATTTAGGGACACAAAGCCATCTCTGATTAAAATGTGCTGTTCACCAGTGTAATTAGACGTAGTTATTTAAAACAACCACATTTGTTTCAATAAGACCGTTTACTGGAGCTTATTGATAACAAACAAATGCAAAACGCCATAGATAGGCAAGTGAATTGAGATAAAATGTTAAATATAGTGGAATGAATTAAACTCATGTCTCAGGGTACCACGGCATGTTTCACTTTTTGAATTGTAAGAGTGAAATAAATTAATTTTCTACCACATTCTAATTTACTGAAATATACAACAGTACACATATACTGTTCAGCGTTACAACATGGTGTTATCCCTAACATGAAAAAGACTGATGCAAGAAGAAAACAATAATTCTGGTGTTATTCATTTGTTATTAAAAAGGTGATTCTGCATCTCCGGTGTTGTAGGGGTGTAAATTAATTGAAAAATAATGCATCTATGATCCATTAAATTTGTGAAACACTCAAACAAAGCTTAAAATTATTTACCTGTTTCCTAGTGCGAGTCTTCCCCGTCCTCAGTTTGATATACCGCGCTATCAATTCATTGCGACCTGTGTGGAGAAAAAGGCAAACTAGTAAACACGAACCTCCAGGAATCTGTAGAGAAAAAGTGTTGATTCCGTGCATGGGTGTTTGCTGCCATCATGCGTTGAAACGGAGTCGCAACGGGAGTGCATCAGTAACGCGCCCAAATAAGACTGTCGACAAGAGGGGTGATGCCCAAGACCAGTCTTTAAATATGCTCGCCGTTCGGGAAAAGTAACATATTTTCCCCAAATTCTCATACTCTCATACTTTCTGTACAACCAAGCAGAAAAAAACAACACAACGCATTATAGACAACTGTAACCAGGCTGATATTTTTCACATGTAAGTCACAACCACTCCTGTTAACTTGACAATAATGTTGTACTTGATACTTGATAACTTATGCTACTGTAAATGGATATATCATTGTAAGCTGAAGATTTTCCACGTAACTCCTGACGCAAATGGGCTAATTTAAGGCTTAAGTTGTTTTGGTTAACGTCATGGCTAATGTCAATTCATTATCTTGTTGTGTGTATAATCTTTGAAAGTAGATGAAGGCACACGTAGGAATGACAACATAAGTGGGCTATGGAGTATTTTCTGCTATTTAGTTGGATGATGGGATAAAACGTGTAAATTATTTCTCTTATGTCACAAAGTGGCAGAGGAGAGGGAAGCTGTTGCCCCCGTGACCCAGCCCTGGATAAGCGGTAGAGAATGGATGGATGGATGGATGGTAATCTCACGTGTTCTCTAAGCCATATTTAGCTTTCAGAAATATAATTTTTTTGTTGAGCAGCAATAAGGAGGCCATTGCTTCGAAACCCCTGATCCGACAACATTGTTGAAGGAGGCCATTGCTTCGAAACCCCTGATCCGACAAACCTAAATTTTGAGAGTTTCATCAAAATTCAATTCTACTTGGTTAAAATCGTCAGATTTTTGAGTGATTTGGCACGTAATGGCCCACAGGTATTTAAATTGGAGATTAGTAAGCAGGTTCTCACCACAAGCCTAATTACCGAGATGGAAAACAGAACAGACCTCACATCCACTCACGACATTCTGCACAAACTGTTTGCATGTCTATTTTGGGCACGCGTGGCTCTCCTTATGTTTCTGGTGTATGACAAGTGCTGAAAACATGATCCTGGAGGAAAAAATGTACTTAATTTCAAGTCACGCCAGTTTTTGTTGCTTCAAAGCAGGCCAAAGGCAGAGGTCTCAGACGGTGGACAACAGCACACAGGTGAAACTAAAGCAGTGTATACACTTGCTGACAATCCCGCACAATGTCAGCATGTTTCACCGCTTCCAATTAAAGTCAGCAAAAGGCAGCTTGTCGGATGTGAAAGATTATCCTGAGTGATTACCCTGCGGTGTCGGATGCGTTAAGAATGATTTTTTTCCTCTAGTTAGGGCTCCTAAGTGTACTACAAATGTTTCTTCTTTGTACCTTCTGGCAGTCTGGATGCCCTGTGGCCATGGGTGAAGCCATGGGTTTTCAATGAAGGGAAGTATTGGGTCGGTTGTGGGGTAAAAATTGTTCCGCAGAAAAGCAATTTTATGAGCAAATTATCATCTCGTTGCGTTCAACTGCTCTTTTCCATGGTCAAAGACCTAAGTAAATAAACAAACGGGTTGGCTGAGGTAAAGCTCAGAGACAGTTAAGCACAGGTGGTCAGATGATCAAGTCATTCACTGCCAGCAGTTTTCAAAGCAGAACTCCCCATATTGTCCGCGGTTTCAACACATAACCCACAGATTATTCTGTTCTGTGACAATATAAACATCAAACCTACTAAAAGGGAAAAAAAGACATTCATGGACATAAGCTTGGACTTAGGAACACTGCTCAACGTTTTTCTCTTGCATGTTTAGAATCAAACAGTAACACAGTCCTTCCCAAGAGCGGTGAGGCCCTGTTTGAAATCTGAAAATCCTCTGAAGACTGCCAAAACCTCAATACATGTGACCGGTATCAATAATACACAAATAAACAGTTTTCAACGTGTATGTAAATGTAGAGGGTAGGGTTTAATTCAAACGTGTTTTTTACATCAAAGAAAAATAACGTATTGAAATAGAGTATCAATGCGACAATATAAAAATTGGGTCAAACCATTTACTTCCTACACACAATTGAAAATATGGATTTTACAGTTTGAGGTCAATTACAACTGTGATTCCGTTTTACAGAAGGGAAACACTTGCAAAGCACAAGCCAATGCTTGATGCAAAATGTCACTAATGAAAAATTGTTAGTCTAATAAGTGTTATATTTGAATGAAACTAATGCCATGGTATTTTATTAGTAAGGTTAGAGTGCCTTTTTCGAGATTTCAAGCCAATTTTTCTTTTGATTTGAATTGCAATCACAAATTTGAAAATCGAGCGTTGTATGTTGGCGGTTAACTCAACTCAACAAGCTGCACTTTGGCAGACAGTGAACATTTCTTCAAACAAGTGGCTTGAAAAGCTGCTTATATCCTAGAGCATAGTTATTCTTAAAACTAAACGTAAAACAAAGGAAAGTACACGTTGTGCAAATAAAACAATTACATTATTTCGACTTAGACAAGTCCACTTAGCTTGATGCTAACACAATGATAAATGCCTTCGGTAGGCTAACAACTAGCATCGGTTTCACAGTGTTATAACCCCTTTAGCAATGGATTTTTGCCCAAAGAGCAATACGTAGAGACAGACTTTACATACTACTCATATACTACATAATACTCATTGGTATATTTTCTTTATCCTCTGTGAAGAACAACTAATAGTTTTGCTGTTTACTGTGCTGTAACCACCATCTCCTTGTACATCCATCCATGTGTTTGACCCCAGCCAGCCAAAGTGTGCAACCAAAAGGAGCAGCACATTGTCCATTGAAATGAAGCAAGAAATGAGGCAAAAGAAATAACTGTTTACAGTCTACTTATTTCATTACTGTTTTTAAAAATTTCAAGATAAAATGCCATTTTGGGTCCAAACAAATTGGTATCAGTGCATCATTACTGTGTACCACGTGTAGTTAACGCTATTGTTCAAGAACTTTCCATGCAGCAACACAACAGGAAAGGTGTCCTGTTTTTTCACCCACTTTTTTAGCACGTAGCCTCCAGAGGGCCCTGCATCTCGCAGTGACCATAAAAGTACAGCATGGCCCTCGCCGAACAGCCTGCCCGATACCCAACAAGTGCCGCCCACTTTTCGCTTGGGGCCAAAGGATGGCCACGCCCGCTCCGGCGCCTCCACATTCCTTGCATTCCTCCAAGCCTTACACATCTGTGCGAGACACACACACACACACCCACACACACACACACACACACACACACACACACACACACACACACACACACACACACACATCCAGTAGCCCAGGGAGGCGAGGGGGTGACATCAGGGGTTACGGTCGGGGTGAGGGCCATGGCTCTGCTCGGGTGGAAGGTTGACGGTTGAGGGGGGGAGAGGGCAAGGGGGCAAAAAGGGCAGCTGATGCTGTAACTCTTGGAGGCAACACAAAGCAATCAGTGTCTCTGCCAACAACTGCCACCTGGCCGAAGGGGAGGAGGACGGGGCCAGGGCAGCCCACCCCCTGCCAAAAAACCACCACTGTGTGACCCGGCACGAAGCAGGCGGCAACACCTGCTGCTGACCATCCAAGTAGATGATGGCAGAGGGAGAACAATGCCAAGCCCACCAACTGTCACGCTCAATCTCGTCACTTCTGCCACAGGTTGCACAAATGTCTCATTGCACACCTTCAGTAGTGAAAACAGTTTACTTCAAACTGTCAAAATTATATGCTGTTCAAATTTAGACCCGTTGAAATTGACAGTGGAATTGAGGTTACCATGTCTGTCTTACAATTCCAAAGTTCAGGGTTCATATATAAGCTCCAGCCTTCCCATTTGGAGTTTACATGTTCTCCCCATGTTTGCACAGGTTTTCTCTGAGCACCCAGGCTTTCCTTCTGCATTCCAAAAAAATGTATGTTAGAATCATTGAAGACTAGATTACCTGAATGTGTCGACATGTTCTCTGCTATTGGTTGGCCAACATGACAGGTGGTGCCTCACCAAAGAATCCAGTGAAGTAGTGAACCCCTGTAGTTTCAAAGTTCGGCATTCGTGAATTTGCTGAATTTATTTTGGAAACTATACTACATGATTCACTGTTAAATTGGCGCGATGGTGAAGAGCCACAAAGAAAACGTGTGTAAAAGACATGTAACAAGGAAAATAAAGTGCAACGTGTACCAAAACAGCAGGTCTACAATTGCCCCAGCAAGTGATCAATGTTGCACAGAGGCCAGAGCACTATGAATCACTTTGGGTAAAAAAAAAAAAAAAACCCACACAAAAGCACATACAAACATAAGCTTCGAGGGCTACAACTGACGCCCAGGCACCAGGGTTATAATAGTTTGGAATTTTTCATTATCCTTTGTTTTTATTAAGTTTTGACTTTTGTTATTTTCTTACTTCAGTTATTTTCAATTAGTTTGATAATTTTTATTATTATTATATATATATATATTTATTTTTGAAAATGCATTACAAAGCAAAAATCTAACCACACACAGTCCACACTGAATATCTTTGAACACATTTTCAATAGAAGTTGTAA
>NW_017805002.1:2977368-2992368 GCF_001891065.2 Hippocampus comes
GAGTATTGAACCCATTTGGGGAAAAAAAAAAAAAAAAACCCACACAAAAGCACATACAAACATAAGCTTCGAGGGCTACAACTGACGCCCAGGCACCAGGGTTATAATAGTTTGGAATTTTTCATTATCCTTTGTTTTTATTAAATTTTGACTTTTGTTATTTTCTTACTTCAGTTATTTTCAATTAGTTTGATAATTTTTATTATTATTATATATATATATATTTATTTTTGAAAATGCATTAGGTTAGTTTTGATTAGTTTTAGCAAATAAATCAACTTTTATGTAATTACTCGATTAATGGTTAGCAAGTCTGCCTCACAGTGCAGAGGCGCAGGGTTTGATTCTGGCTTCACCATTCCTGTGTGGATTTTGGATGTTCTCCACGTGCCTGCGTGAGTTTTCTTCGGGTAGTCCAGTTTCCTCCCACATTACAAAAATCATGCATGGCTGGTTCATGGAACAATCTAAATTGTCCAAAGTTGTGAGTGTGAGCACGAATGGGTGTTCGTGTACATGTGCCCTGCGATTGAGTGGCAAGCAGTTCAGGGTGTACCTTGCCTACTGCCCAAAAACAGTTGGGATAGCACACCTGCAACCCTTGTGAGGATAAACGGAATAGAAAATGGTTGGATGAATGGATAAATGGATGGATGGAAATCCCATCACGGCAAAAAAAGACTTACTTGGCCCACGTAACAACACCTTCACAAGGTTCTGTGGAAATAAAGTTGTTTGAGCAGTTCAGCAATCTGGGAAACAAAATTAAACAATTAAAACACAATGTCCTCGGTGGAGGCAATTATGGGAATCCTCTCAAAAAAGAAGCGTGTATATCATTTGTGGAGTACAAACAGTACAAGGAGGTGATCATGAATGATTCACCACGTACTGTCAGAACAATGAGCCAGTCGGACTGGTTCTATGATGAGTAATTTTCAACAGAACACACTGTTGTGTGGGGGCAGCGGTGGCACAACGGGAGTAAACCTACTGGGGTGCTGCTTCCGTGTCTGTTTGTGATCCCTCGACATCCCCCTGATACTGCTGCAACCTCTTTTCCTCAAGGGCCCCATCCCCCCCACCCCCCCATATCATCCTATTTTTTTTTTCAACCGCACCACCACTGGAATTTTCCACTTCCATGCTAAAATAGTCAGCAAAAAGGTAATCTCTTTTTTTCACGCCACGTAACAGCCCTCCCCACCAGCAACTCTCTCCAGCCCACCACTGCGCCTCAGCCCTTCCTCCCCCCTTTCTCATAACATTGAGGTAATCCTAAATTGCTAGCATACTGCTCTGCAATGACTGGAAACATTCCTAAAATCTCAGTGAGGGTTGAGAGGGAAGCACCAGGCATGCGCCGTCATCACCGTGGAACTTCACAAGCACTACTTTTGTACCCGTTGACCTTTGCACACCTTTTATTAAAAAAAAAAAAAATTAAGGTGCTCTATGCTTTCCTCAACACTAATAGTTTTATTTGTCACTACCCAGAGTGCATTGCAGCAATGACAGCTGCACAGCTAAGTGATTGGAAGCGGAATTAGTGTGTGTGTGTGTGTGTGTGTGTGTGTGTGTGTGTGTGTGTGTGTGTGTGTGTGCGTGAATGTACTTGAAACACCTGTTGGGGAGTGAAAAAAACAGCCCCAAAGAAAAACAAGCCAGGTGACATTTTTAACTTTGCTAACACACACACACACACACACATGCACACACTAACCTCGTAAAATTGTGTGACAACTGAAATTAATGCATTGAAAGTGTTTTTGCTTTGCTAATCCTTGAAATGTCCGTGGTAGAGATTTCCTGGCTATAAATCATTCGATGTCAAAAAGGAAAGTGACAACAATGATAGTTGGAAACGTCGACTCAGCACAGTCGGCTTAGCCTAGTACAAGACTATGTTAAAAAAACAGGAGAATGCTCCAAAGTCATTCTTGCCATCATAACTATGCCACTGGGCCACCCCTTCAAAACGGGCTAGAAAAACTGGTTGAAAGGATACCATAATGCTTTAATAATTATAATTTATAATTAATTTTGTTATCACAGTTGTAAAGGCTCAACAGAGAATCATTCATGTTGAGAAAGAAGCGACATTATTATTAACACGTGTGACTTATTACATTGGAGAGTCGGGCTGCTTGAACTGGCCGCCACGCCGCCAACGTTATGGAAATGACTGCCGATGCTACTGAGAAGTCTAGACGGCCGCGTGGAGCCGAAACGACATTTGTAGCCAGGCCCCTTGATAAGGCAATGGAAATTTCAAGGCTTTCCCACCGAGCCAGAAGCGTCTGGGCAGAATGTCTGGAATTCCCAATGGTCACAGATGACTAGCGCCCATTCGGCGGCCGTTCGAGAGAGAGTGAGACTGCAAAAATAAAATGGTAGTTGTTAACATTCCCATAAGCTCACGTCACAGCAGCTTTTAGACATCTGAGGTCATCTTCTTGCAAGTAAGTTTCAACTGGATTGTCAACTCAGAGGGCATGGTGTAAATAGGAGGGGGGGGTCTAAGAGGGGGTCTTGACAGTTTGTCGCTAAGGGGGCCCAATTTGTGAGCGCATTGCCTCTTTGTCAACGCACCACTGCACAATGTAGATGCAACACTCCTCTGCTAAACACGACTTGAGAGCTATTAAATCCCACTAAGCCAGGTTTGGGTTAAATGCCAAAAGGTGAAAAGTTATCATAAATACAATTTAAAAAAATGACAGTCAGCTGAATTTCTCCCAAACCTAACTGTCATTTTTTCAGGAAACTTGTTGAATGTGCGACAAAGAAAAAGGAATTAAAGCAGAATCAGCTGAAACGCCTGCATGTAACGAAGCGTTTTTCTCTTTGTTTTTTTTTTCAGAAAATTTGTTGAAGTTAAGAATTTTTCCGGCCAACACGGTGGATGTGGGCTTCATAGTCGAGAGGTGCCTGGTTCAAGTTTCTGTGTCAACTTTGCATGAACACCGCTCCATCCATCCATCTTCTGTACCGCTTGCCCTCGTTTTGGTTGTGGGTGAACCGGAGCCTATCCCAGCTGACTTGAGGTGAAAGACTGGTTGCCCAACAATAGCAGGGCACATATAAACAAAACCATTCACACTCACATTCAAACTCCCATCGATGATTTGAGAGTCTTCAATTAAGATAAGAAGCATGTGTTTGGAGGAAACTGGCGTACTTGGAGAAAACCACTGAAAGCACATGCATGAAAACTGTCCACAGTCCAGCAGATATTCGAGCAAGACATCTGACAGCCACACATGCCTGATTTGAATATGGATTTTGAAACATGAGCTGAAAAATGCTTCTGATGAATCTTGAGAAAACATGCTTACATCTCACCAATGGCGCCCACAATAAGAGCCAGGAAAAAAGTGGTTGAAAGTGTTTTGAGTGCTGACTCCGCAAGAACCTCGCCGTTAAATTCCAAAATAAAAGATGAATTGGGATTTTTCCAAAATTAACTGTTTCAGAATATATAAACTATATGACTGTCTCAACTCATTTTTTTCTTAGGGCCTAAGGTGACACCGTTGAATATGTAGATTTCTAAACATATTGTAATACAGTTAAATACTAACAATTAAATCGTTAAGGATCCATCCATCCAGTTCACTTAGCCTGTACAGGGTCACGAAGGAGCTGAAGCCATTCCCAGCTGACACTCGCAAAAGGCAGACAGAATACACCCTGGACTGGTCACAATCAATCATAGTAGTAATAACAATAATAACACATATGATAATAATAATAATAATAATAATAATAATAATAATAATAATAATCCAGTTTTGTCCAACTGAAAACCCACAAGGAATGTGATCTCATCAGTAGCAAAACCACCCAAAAGCGCTAAAATGAAAACTAATGCCTCTAAAATACATGTTGGACGTGATTGATGTTTCTTTATGGCCGCATCGATTTCAACTTTTTGGGACTTGATGGACAATAATTAAAGGGCAAGAAAAAGATTTACAAAGCACCACTGGAAGGGTTTGGAGATATTCATTTCATTGGTGAAAATAACAGTCGAAAAAAACAGAGGGTTGTTGAGGACAGGGCCCAAGTACAGGGCCCAGAGTGCTTCCAGTCAATCAACATTCACTGCTGCTCGGCAAAATTTCCGACCTCAGAATCTCATTAGACGAGATGAGAGTGAGACATCAGAATAAGTTGAGGGCGAGGCTTTTAATTCTCCACACCTGTGTGCCACTTATTCGATGTGAGGACTTGCCAAAACGAATCCATCTAGAGCTCTGCGGGACATTAGGGGCTAAACACTTGCAGTTTAATGAACAAACTGCAGGAAACGACTCTAAACAAGCATGTGTACTGGTTTTGCATTGAGACGTCCTGATTCCCACTGTGATACTTCCCTGTAAATGTTCTGCATCAAATTCAGGACTCAAACTGCAGCAACAGCAAAAGAGAAAGAAAGGGGCTGGTGTAAATAAAGCAAAGAGATGCTCTCGAAACAGCAAAAACCTGCTCCGAGTGCTGGTGCGACTGGAAGAACCTGCCCCCGGGTCACAGCATGACGTGCACAGACTTGTTGCATAGAATTGAGGGTGGAGAGTAAACTGGCTCTCGTATTGAAACTGCCACACGGGCGCCAGAAAAAGAAATGACAGATTTGCTTTGTTTGCACAATTCTGTCGTGTTTTAATTATGGTTTGATTACTTGTCCACGCTCTTTAATTATAGGGTTCTTAGTTGTGTAAAGTTTGAAGATACTGGACTACAACACGATTTGCCAAGTGTATGCATGGTCACAAGAATTAACATTAGGCTATATTCTCTCCGTGTCTGATCCGATTCAAATCCAGCTTTGACAATCCCATTACCTAAATCCGATTTGGACAAAATCTACCAATCGCTTGCAGGGTGCCAAGCTGCAACATGAAATCAATTGAATCCATCACTGACCCAATTTGAAGATAACCCTGACAATCTCATTTATTATGATCAGGAACTTTAAATGTGTCTAGTATGGACAAATGCGTCACTGCATACACTGTCGTGGGTGGGTTGCATCAAGAAGGGCATTCAGCGTAAAAACTGTGCCAAATATATTTCATACGGGTAACTCGCTGTGGTAACATCTGATAAAAGGAACTTAGATGCCAAAAGTCAAACAACATGCAAAGTCAAAAGCTGTAAAATGGAGCCAACTTTAATCGGTTCAGGATCCAACTGGAACGCAACACTGAAAATCTCATGATGAATCTACAGGATCAGACATTTATGTGGCTTCTTCTTTTCTTTAGTTTTTTCCTGAATGTGAAGAGTGCGTTGCCACACAGCGCGGAGGCATTTTGCCGAATAACACGATAAGAATGGCAAAGAACATTTAACGGGACAATCAACAATGCAGCTCAATGTCTGAGTGGCGACTCTGCATTTTGTGAATTACGTCACATGCCGGAGATTGCCGAATAAAAGTATTTTCGTTCTTAAGCACGTTTGCTATGGCTCTAAATGTGAACCTGGGAGGGTTGTGTTAAAAAAAAAAAAAAAAAAACGAACAATATATGCTTAAAATTGTTTTAGCCACAAGTATTAGTCAAAAGAGGGTTGGCCAAGTTTACTTAAAACTTGAAACCAAATTCAACCCAGATCTGATTAAATTTGAGTCTGCAGACATTGCCATTGAGCATGATCAGACATTGACATCTCTGTCGACGCTGATCTGATTTTGACATAATTTACAAAATGCTTGCAGGTTTGGAAGCTGCAAAATGAATCAAATTATATCCAAATCTGAGCAACTTTGAATCTAACACGACAATCCCATTTGACAAATTCAGGTCCTGACACCTCTGTCTAATTCGCCACGTTCATCCAGTGTTAAAATGTTGACGTGACACAAAATTCAACGCAAATCTGATTCCATTTAAATCCAACACCAGTCCCATATCTGTTAAATGTTCTTATTTGGACAAAATGTTGCCATGTGTAGTGAGTGCCAGAAGCATTTACATTAAACAAAATACAGTCTAGATGCAATCTAATTTAAATCTAATACATACTGACAATCCCATTTAAAATGGCTTACAGTCAATGTGTGGAATCTTATCTGCTGTGGAAAAAAATGACATGCATATATATTCAGGCTAAGAAGCTCTGAGGTGAAAACAAATTTAAATCCAAATATGATCTAATTTGAATTAAACAGGGACTACCCCATTCTACATGATTAGGTCCTTACATCGCTGTTACAACTTGTCAGATTTTGATTTCATTTGCTATGTGAATGCAAACTGAAAACTGGACTGTCAAACTAAATCCCATCTGGATCTGATCGAGAGCAAACATTTGGTAATGATTCAACAAATAACCGTTTAAGCTTTGTGGCTGCATCGCTCGTCATACAGTCGACTCACCGTACATCTTGCCCTCGTCTGACAGGATGATTTTCCTCCGGCCGCAAGGAGGGTAGATGGCGAGGGCCTCCTGGAAACTCTGCTCGATATCCGGGCTCCACACCCCCTCGGCGTCGCCGTCGATGGCTTTGTCCTCGTTGTCCCCGCCATCAAGCCCATCTTCTGGGCTTCCGTTGGCACTCCAATCGTGGGACGCAATGGTGGCGGCTCCCCCTGGGCCCGACCCCGAGCCCCAATACGAAAGGATCGATAAGAAAGCTGTAAAAAAACAACAACAGAGCCAAGCACTTAGTTTTAACTACATTTGAAAGGAAAAAGGAAACGTTTTGCGTGATTCTCCACAAAACCAAATGAAAGTCCTCATTTATTTACAGAGGCAGACCTCAAAAGAAAATGCTAATGCAAGAACACATGGTCCCAAGATGTTACGACATAAGAGATGGTAACAAGAGACACACAACATAAAAAGTGAGATGATGGCAGCTTAAAAAAAACATTCAGTGTCCACACAAAAACACCAAAAAGTACAAAGGAGCAGATTCCTGATGTGTATCCACTGTCACAAACACTAACATGAAACCAAATAAAATTCTTATATGATCCACTTAGATTTAACATGAACATATACTTTTGTCATGTACTTTTGTCTCAGACAAATCCAAATATTTGATTCGGATAAAATGTGTGTGTCTTCAAAATCAGAAACTGTAACATGTCCGCGTACAATTTAAATACAATACTGACAATCGCATTTAATATGATGAGCAAGGCAAAAATCTGTCAACTCATATCTACATTTGACAAACTGTGCTGAATGAATGCTGGGTAATCAGTTGCAACATGAAATCAAATTGAATAAAGATCTCATCCAAACAAACACAAACAGAAATAAGGCACATTAAATGAGGTAAACAGGCATGCATGACAACATGCGCTAGGCCAATTTAGTGCCGGCCAAATCAAACATTAGCGTACATCCATCGGCAGCAGCAGCAGGAATTAAATGTAACCAATAAATGAACACTACAGATTAAATGGCAACGACACTCACCTCGCATGGACGAACACTGGAAAAGGCACCCCCCCCCCCTCACCATAACACATTTGACAGGTCGTTAATATCTTATGAGCGTTCCACTCTTTAATTGCTTAACTACTTGCTTGTCGTGCAGGTCACTCTCTCTCCCCTCTTGCTCAAACGCAACGCCAAGAGCCCCCAACCCCAACAAAAGATTTGCACTTATCTTGACAATAGTCATTTCGGTCCCAAAAATTCAGAAATCTGCCGATTGGTGAAACATTTTCATCCTGGCATATGTATGCAGGCCCAGAAAAAGTTAACATTAAACCATATTCAGACTAGATGTGATCCGAGAAGTCACGTACAAACAAGATGAATTGTGCTTGTTAATATACCATCCATCCATTTTCCAATCCGCTTAATCCTCACAAGGGTCGCGGGGGGTGCTGGAGCCTATCCCAGCCATCTTCGGGCAGTAAGCGATGGACACCCTGAACCGTTTGTCAGCCAATCGCAGGGCACACAGAGACGAACAACCATCCACGCTCACACTTTCACTTTACTTTGACAATTTAGAGTGTTCAACCAGCCTGTCATGCATGTTTTCGGAGTGTGGGAGGAAACCGGAGTACCCGGAAAAAACCCATGCAGGCCTGGGGAGAACCGCATCTATCAATTCACCTTGTCCTATATATCTTTAACTTCCATTTGGTTATCCTAATTCATTCAACATCAGATAATAAAGATGAGTCACACACCATCATGTGACACTGAATAAGGCGAAAGACTTCCGCCGAAACATGTCAGGTAAATAACAACCTAAAAAAAATAAATACCTTGTCTGAGATAAAAGTACCAAGTTCAAAAATGCATCCTCCATATAGCCATGCCACAGATGACACCATGACAAATCATTCCTCAAATTTTCTGTCTTTGCATTGAACGAATGAAAATAAATTCAAGATAGACCATGAAATGAACTTGAAAGAGCTCACTAATCAGGACTGGCCTCGGAGAATGTTTGTGGTCTCGGAACTGTAGGAACTGTGTCTCAACGCGGTCAGATCGCGGCCGACGGCAAGCAGAAATCCAAAGTGTTTTTCAAGCTGTCTCCGCAGCCTTGCATTGTCTCCCAGATGGAAGTCTATGAAGTAACCACGAACCTCCCTCCGCAGGGAGCTTCTTTTTCTACTTAAGCTTTCGTGCAGATGCAGTTGAGTGGGAAGGATGAATAAGAAATGATCAATGTTTCTCATAATGATGTTTGGGTCGCAATATTAACGTGATTTCTCGTGGCTTGTCTAAAGCTTTATGCTCGAAAATAACCTCATTTGCAGGGGATTATTTATGAGGGAAAACATGTAATGCAGCCACCCATCCATTTTCTTTTGCGCTTGTCGTCATGAGGATTGTGGGTAAGGTTGAGCCTAACCCAAGTGACTTTGGGCAGGAGGCGGGGTACATCCTGAAGTGGCCGCCAGGCTGTTGCAGGTCATAGAGTAGATAGCCAAAGAAGAATTCACATTAATATTCATAGTTTTGCACAAATTAGCGTTCAATTAAGCTAATGTGCTTGTTTTTGGAGTGTGGGAGGAAGCTGGAGTAGCCGCAGGAAAAGTCATGCAAACAGTAATTGAACATGCAACAATTCCAGACAGAAAGCCAAAGCTGAGATTCGGACCTTGAAACTCAAAACTGTAAGGAGTACATGCTTACCACTTTGACCACCAGAAATGGAAAATATTGAAAACGAAACGGATACCCAACTTCCCAATGATTTACGCCACACTACTTAATCTTGATTAAACCTGATACTGTACATGTACCATAAAAGCTGCTCAACAAAACAAACAGGTTCCAGTTGTACAAGCTCAAATGAAACTGAACTGTCTTTAGGGTGGAAGAAATGTCCAAATGAAATCGAAAATATTCGCTGTAATTATGAATTTACTACTGTCGCCTTAGAAACGGAACTCTGTCGGAAAGCAAGGATCACTCTGTATAGTATTTGTATCTTTATTCTGTCATATAGGCTTGATGTCTCACAGTTTATAAACGTGCATGATTAGGTGACAGGTTGTCAGTACGTCGAGCTTTCCATCAGAGTGACAGCTCTTACATGCCTTCTGCATCCAGCCTTACTCTCTGTAGTTACTTTGTATTTTCATTGATAAAGACCTTGACTTTTCAACTTTCGTGCCATGTCTGTTCCTGAGTCCTAATTCCACAACCATGTGACAGTACATACTAACCAGTTGTGGACCCAGCAGACTCAGGCACAATCCATCGAGCCGCAGATGTCACGACCTGCTCCTAACCATCCCTCCACCTCCAATCAAGGAGTGATCGTCTCACAGGCTGCTGCTTCGCCTTTTCACCGGCAACCCCTCGTGTCGCTTCTCCTTGATAGGTCGCCCTCAGTCTGCCGAGCACCCCCACGCCCTTCGTGTGAGCTCTGACTTACTTAAAGGTGAGAGAGACTCCACGTCTCTCTCACCTTTACCATCTACTTGTCCTAGTTTTTCACGCTCCTGTTCTATTTTACCACCCCATGTTTCATTTTTAGACTCAGATTTTTCTGATTGTGAAGATGGCCCCTCTTTGGTTAACCTCCTTTCTGATTCTGATTCGGATTTTGACACAGACTTTTGTTTTACTAGTTACTTCCCCAATCGTTACTCAAGCACTTGTCAGTTTTTGTCACATTTTTCTGTTGATGATCACTCAGAGTCTACCCCAGAACCCTTCCCTTCAGACACTTCCTTGGGCGCCCGATTGGCCATTTATCCGGGACCTCCACAGTTTGGCCAACATAGGCGCCCAGGTAAAGGTTCTGGTTCCGCATCATTCCAAACCTGCCCCCAAGCCACTTTACTCCCCGCCTTTTTCGTCACCTAATTCACTATCCAATTCTTCAACTCCTCCCATTCGTCATGTTTCTGCTTTCCCAGTGCTTGTTCTCTTGGCCCCTCGTGTCTCTTGTGCTTCCCAACTTCTATGGTGGCAGGCTAATGAGGCAAGGCCCCGTGCCGGCACCTCAGCAGCTGCAACAAGTAATAGTGTACATAACAATGCCTGACCGAGCTTTTATTTTGAAGTTGACTCACTTGACTTCTATTTAAGGCTGGGCTGACCTATTTTTAGTGTGCATAAATGCAATGACTGACTTGAACTGAGGTGATATATTCAATTTCCAGTGCCCATGCGGGCCGGGGCACAACTTATGTGTACCCCTGGTCTTTGGTTATGAGTGAGCTGAAGCATATCTGCGCTAACTTAAGGCGAGAAGTGTCTCCACTGGACTAGTCACTGGCAAAACGCAATGTCCATACAAACAACCATTCATACTCACATTCACATTTATTGACCTATTTAGAGTCTTTGATAATCAAACACTTTTAGGGATGTGGGTTAGGAAGCCTGACAAAAGCAAATTGCACAGATTCAAACCAGAATCTCTCGACTGTGAGGTAAATGTGTTCACCACTAGTGCACCGCGCTATTCGGAAAATTCGCTACTTAAAATCTTTTTAGGGAACTCCTCCTAATTTACACAAAAAAAACATTAATTCGAAAAATTGTTTTAATAGCTTTTGTTGAAAATTGAGTTTTGGAAAGTTTGCTTATGGACAAAATTGATTTAAGAGGAAGGTATTCATTTTAATTGATTTTGCTCTCGAGTGACGCAGCAGCATTCGGTCACACGCCACGCTGAACATGCTATCACCAAACCCCAAACAGAGTTTGACAAATAACCCCGCGTCAGGTGGCTAAATTTAACAGGCGAACCCTCGTTGGCAGCAGACCCCATTAAACAGGGTCATGGCATTACAACTCAACACTGCAAACTGAGCCCCCCAAGGAGACACTCATGTGAGGCATCCCCAGGGGATACGGTAGATACTTGGTGTGAGGCTTTGGGTAAAAATTATAATTAAAATAGAGTGGTGAGTGGAGGGTGGGATGAGTAGAAGAAATGTCCCCCACTAAGAGAGCAGCAGAAAGAGGAACAACATGCAGATGTGAGGGCACCACGATCTTGGTCAAGTGAGGTGCTTTGCCCAGAGTGCGGCCTGAATTCCAGACATGTCCTTATTAAGAAAGGGCTGCGAGTGCTCACTGCTTCTCCTCCTGCCTCCCCTGTGTCAAACCGACGCCCCCGACATAGACTCCCCCCTTTCCCTTTCCGACCTCCCCTCCCAGTGTTGGGAACGTCTCTACCCAAATAAGGACAGGAGACCAGTGGAAGGGAGGAGTGGGGTGGTTGTGGCTCGGCCGGGGAGTTGGTTAGTTTGTCAGGAGAGCGGAGGGATAAGTGAGGAGGGGAGGGGGCCAACGGGGGTTTGTTGTGGGGGTGTTGTCCAATTTTGGCTTCCACTTTGGTGTTTGGAAAACAGAGGGACTGTTTGAGCCCGAAAGCAACATCAGCACGGTGAAAGGGGTGGGGGTATTGGAAGTGGAGCCACAATTTGTTTCACTGCATCCACTGGTTCTACATCTCACCATTTCTACCAAGCACTGAAAGAAAGACAAAATTAGGGATGCACCAATACCACTTTTTTGAGGTCGTTTACAAGTTCTTACATCTGCGTATTCGCCAATAGAATACCGAAACTTGACAATGCCATTATGTCTTGCAATTGTGATGAAAATTTAATTTTAACCAAATATTGTTGAAGAACATAAACCAACTGCATTGACATTTTAACATCCAACCGTGTGTTATTCCTAACAGTCTTCTCACACATTCCATTTTCACTATGTAGCCTGCAACACAAGGAATGTTGATTTCTATGGTGTCTAGGTCTAAACAGTAGGGGGCACTATCTAAAAGAAGTACAGTAAACCCCTTCCATAATTGGGGTTCTTTTCCTGATCGACACAGAAATACCGTTTTTAAACATTGAATATAGTGAGAAAGAGTAACAGCAATGGATACGACAAAAATATTTCACACTGTAGGAGTGTATTGATCCCTCTGTGTTTACATATACCCCATTTTTTTCCCAACAAATTTAACACATCATGTCACAATGTACATTAATAAATATATCCAAAGATGTTCACTGTAAAATTAACATATAGTCATTGCTTTCTGTAGGCATAAAAAGCAGGACTGCACAGGATTGGAACATTCAATATTCTTTTCTTAATCTCGCCAGCAAAAAAATTGGTGGAAGTTGAAATACTTTCTGTTTCCACTTTTCTTCATTCAAATGTAGATGGTGTTAAACACAGTCGTGTGCGGCTATCTAGTGGACGAAAGAGGAATTACACCCAAAATAAATAAATAGCAGGGTTTACTGTAGACAAGTAGACAAGAGTAGACAAAGAAACATATCCCCTATTGTCTCTTTTTTTTTTTTTTTTTTTACAGATTGTAAATCTTTTTTCAAGTGTCTTGAAGAGTGCTTTTGTCAAAATACCCCAATGCTCAAGACTTACAATACACGCCATTATTTAGATTAATTTTATGAAAATGAGCGACCACCCATCCTGTCATCCTCTAAGGTGGAAAAAATGCTGAGTTCAGCTTTCATTACGAGATTGAACAAGATAAGTGGCTTCTCCTGGTGGAAGCGGAAGCCCAGAGTGTATGAAAAAGGCCAACTCTCATGAAGTTAATAAAAATATTTTCACTTGCTGGGGCATCACTTCAAAAACTTTAATGCATGTGGTTCACGCTGCAGGCACATCAAATCACACCCTCCCATAACCATCATGACAACATCTTCACAGAGAATTCAGGTATGGGCTCCCCCGAAAGCCAATGCAAATTTGTGCATCCAACAAAACTTCATGCAGCTCTGTAAACATTGGGCTTGAACAATGTTTCAGATAGTGAGGTCAGCCTTCACAGAATATTTTTTCAGGGACATCTGTAGGGTTGCAGCTATACAATATATGTATTATTCCATTAATAAATCAAGTATTTAGATAAAATCATCCTAGCTCTCTGCTATTGCGCCAGTTTATTTTGAGACAGAGTAGGTCTTCCCTGAGTATGCAGTAACATGAGTCCGTGTGTGAAAATTTACACTGCTTTGTTTTGAGGCCAACACTTTGCTTCAACTTTTTGAATAATTGTTTCAGCCATGGGAATCTTGACTGACTTTTCAGGGAGGGAAAATGCAAAACTCAAACCAAATTGTTTGAATGTGTGTACCCCGCTTAATTCGACAGCGTGTTGTTCTTCTTTAGAGTGCAAATTAATTCCGACTCAAATCAACAGCGCCTCTCTTGGTTGTGACAAGTATCAAAAATGATTAACAAGAGGTGTCAAATCCAAGTCCAGAAAGTAAAAACCTTCCCATAGTTTCTCTTGAGCCAGAGGTGTTTCTACTAAACCGACAGGTAAACGAGCTCCTGAGTAGAACCACATGGCAGGGTTTCCACTTTCTGGATTTGGATTTCACACCTCTGGTGATTAACAATTAACATAAATTGCTCAACTGAAAATCGGGCCATTTTATCTTTCATTGATTAGAGAGAACCAGACAATATCAAGCAACTTGACACTGTAACTATAAACTTCAAAACCAAAAAGCCCCACAATGTGATTAGATGACACACAATGAAACATTGAAACTTGACACACAACTCACACAACACTCCTCCCACATTCTGGGAGTCAAGCCACGGGACACCCAAACCAACATGCAAGAAAATTCCAATGTGCAGCAGGAATGTAAATAGCGCTGCTGCATGCGCGCGTTCATTCAAATGCCGCCATTCATGCCCAACGCAGACAATCCTTTTTTCCTATCCGTGTGCTGAGCACCCGACCACGGCCATCTCGCTACTTCCTGTTCTCGGCAATCGGATTAGCTCAGCCGCGAGTCCCACTAGCAACCGGATGAATGTTATTGCCGTTTCCCTTCTTCTTCAGGGAAAGGATTTTGTGAATTTCGAAACATGCCACTGATTCCAGTCATTACTACTGAGTCACTTGCTGGGCTGCTGCGTCACATGGAGGAAAGCAGCTGGTATTCCAGGAAAAAAGGGAATCCATTGAAGGGACTTTGTACAGCACAGGGAATGACGAGAACAGCAAACGAGACGACAACAATTTATTTTGTACATTTGACAAGAAAGGACAACAGAGCAATGTGTTTGCTTTTTTCTTGGCAGAACAATAAGCCAATTATTTTCAAACGGGAGACAAGATGGCTGAGGCAGCTGGGTTGGTATAAGGGTGATGTAACTGCTCTGCAGACTGGTCCACAGAAAATCGTGGAGCAAATTGATATTGATTAACGTATGTACACATTGTCCAGAGAAAATAATTCCACAATATAAATAATGTATCGTTATATCGAACAATAGATAGCATTAAATTATGCAAAGTATCGACAATACAGCGTACATCATTACCTCAAACAACACTGGTTTATAGCATATATATGAATATGCCGTTCGAACGTGAGGTGCCTAAAGTTGGCGTTTCTGTTCCTCACAATCGACGTGACAAGCCGAGAATCTCTCCCGATCTTTACCTGTTACTCGTGAGCTGCGCTGATCTCAAATCCAATCCAATTCATCGGTGCCATCTGTAGGTATCTGTTGGTCATTACAATGCTTTTCGAAGATGAT
>NW_017805002.1:2994868-3005649 GCF_001891065.2 Hippocampus comes
ATCACAGTAGCCCACATACTTGTAACATTATAGCCAGTTATTTCCACTCTTCCATTTTTTTAGGGTACTTTTATGTTGAACATCAGTCAGAGGCTCGGGCACAGTGAAAGTAGTCAAAAACAAAGACAACAGTGTTTCCGAACACTCCCTGGCATCGCCTCAGTGAATTATCTGGGAAAAGATCATGGTCTTGGGGAGATATAAACCTGTGCCATGTATTATCATCCACACACTGACAGTGGACTAGACACTCTTTTACAACTATTGCAGTATAATGTCGACCTAAACCAGGGGTGCCCAAACAGTCGATCGCGATCAACCTGTAGCCCAGGGAATGGTCCCAAGATTATCACAAGGGGTATAGAAGGAAATTGGGGAAGAAAAAAAAAACAATCCAAAATTGTGTGTCTGTGTGCGTGTTATTACCCCTTTCGTGCACTCACACGACATGCACATGACATGATAAACTGTCCACTGTAGTAACCGTTGTCCCTGAAAGGGTTATATTATATATTTTTGTGTTAGTGCACACTGAGAACCGGTTTGGCATCCTGTCAGTTTCACTTTCACAAAATAGTATTTAACAAATAAAATACAATAAAAAAAGAAGATCACCCATAACCTACGGTGGCACATGATCTGCATCACCGGAAGTTATTAGTTGCAGCTTGCATCAAAGTAGTTGCAATATATATTTTTTTAAATTATCATTATTATTATTCTCATTGAAAGTTTGTTTCATCTGCAATTCACCGATGGCAATGGCGAAGAATGAGTATCTGGAGCGCCAGGAGAAGCATTTTAAAACGATACACATGAGCTCCAATAGTGATGCTTAAGATGCTGCAAAAATGTGTCCCGTGCCTTCGCGCAGGTCTCTACTAAGGTAGGCAGTGATTTCTATTTCACAAACTCACAAAATCTTTAATGTACTTTATTTTTCTGTTCCATTCATGTTAGGGGCTGTTATGGATTTTGCTCATTATGGCATGCGTGTGCGCAGGCGTATTCAAAGTCACACACACAAACAAACAAAATGTAAAAGACAATGAAAAAGTACTTGATCCCTTACAGTTTGGCCAGATCGGCTGCTGCCTATTTGGCACGAAGCTTTGCAACCTCAACCAATTACCAATACAGTATTCCTGATCTTAACAACACGTGTTTTAAGCACACCTGTCCGATGAATCAATTTCCTACCATCCAATCTCTCTTCCGCCATATGAAAAACTAAAGAGCTGACAAATAATGTCAGCAACAAGAACTGCACAAGCTTGGAATGAGTAACAAAACCAACAGAAAAAAAACGCTTGTTGAAAAGGTGACAGCTACTGGTGGCATTATTTCCGAGTGGAAGACACAATCAACATCAGGAGCTCTCATTCGGGAGCTCCACGCAATATCTAGGCATGGTCATGGGAAAGGTTAACGGAGCAGCCTCAAAGTACACGACAAGAACTTGCTAATGATCTGAAGGCAGGGACCCCAGTCACCAAGTAAACAGTTGGTAACACACTGCCGTAATGGATTCCAGTGTTCTCAAGGTCCCCCCTGCTTGGGAAGGCTCGTGAGGCCCGCCTCAAGTTAGCCAGTGAACATATAAATGACTTGAAGGAGGCTTGGGAGAAGGGCTGTGGCCAGATTAGCCCAAAATTGAATTATTTGGCATCAACTCAACCTGTTGTGTTGGGCGAATAAAAAAACATAAGTATTCTCACCAGTTGAAGTGCCCAAGTTTTTGTCGAAAATCCTTTTGATTTGGAGGGCAAAGACATGGTGAGCACATGGAAGCAGGTATTTCCGTTACCTACTAACCAGTAATGCAATAACTTAATCCAAAGCGCTGCAATTAAGAAATCCAAATAAATGTTGCATTTAATTTAATCTAACTATTTGGAGGCTATACGTGTCCACACTGTGGTAATCAATTGTCATGGATACAAAATCTGGAACATTTAGTATGAAATCAATTTACAATTCTATTATTGATTATTCATAGTCAGATTTCCACTCGTCCCCTTGCACCATGTTTTGTACAAAATTGTCCTAAATAATTGGAAAGGATTGTTGCATTGCACTCCATTTTATCCACATGGGTTTATTTTTAAAAACTATTTTGGAGGCTGTAGTGTCCTTGACCTTATAGAAGCCACAGAACAATTGTATTATAAAACATTAGCTTCATCGACCAGTTACTTTCAGGAGGTTTTTGCCAATTGAGCACGCAACATTAAGGGCCAGCATGTGTAGCACAATCTGGCCTTTCGGCAGTGTGTCCATCAAACTGCATATTGTACCGCATAATTGTCAGATTAATGTCCTTGTGCTGAGAGCCTTGCGCTTCACTGTGAGGCCCGCTGTGTGCTCATCGCACACATACACATTCACAAGTGGTATTTGTTCCAGGCTGGCTCGACAGAAGGGCAAGTGTCCACCATTTGGGCTGTGCGACCACTTCTGGGACTGCTGCTAAAAAGGAAAAAGCAAGCTGCGCACAAATGGGGGCCCAGGGCTCATTAAAACCTTCTTCTTCGGATTTTAACACAAATGGGTGAAGTCGCTGCTACCAAACGGTCGACGGCCCAGTGTCCAAAACAAACAAACAAAACGATGCACTCCAGGCTCTTCCATGAAATCGAAATGAGATGCTTTCTCTTTATTTGTGGTGCTCTTCAAGAAAAAAAAAAAAAAACGTGATCTCTGAGCAGCTGATAAACATCCTGAAGGAACACAGCTGGGTACGGTAAGGAAGGGTGTGGAGGGTGAGGGGGGTTAGGGGGTAAAGAAAAAAAATAAGGCAAACACACTTTGAGGAGACAACAACTCCCAAGTAATCTAATTGACCTCAATAACATGGCCTGAGTTGAAAAACCTTGCCTTCGCACAAGCTAAATCCGCAGTGATTGAGAAACACGTGGAGGCCTCAACCATTCACACTGCTTAAGAACAATGGAGAAAATCTGTCAGAGCAGCAAAATGCTTAATCCCTTCCAGATTTTCTCTCCCCAACAGCATCTAATATAAAGCATCTTCTTGGCGTGTCACGTTTTACCCGGACAACAATGTTTGGCTCGGCTTGTTTGCATTTAAGAACATCACTTCCACATGTCCACAGTCGCCGATCAGGATGGCTCAAACGGCAGCTTGTCACTATGCAGTTCCCACACATACAAGTTCTCATTTTAAGCATCTGAATCTATTTTAAAAAACATGAGAGACACCAAATTATGACAAAAAAAATTCTCCTTTCGTGAGTTGTACTCAAGAGCACCAATATAGCCTATGACACGCATAGCGGTGAAGGGGGCCTAACCAATATGGATTTCTTAGGGCAATGCCGATTCCAATATTTGCCAGAACAAAATTCAGATAATTTATTAATCAGCCAATCAGTTACAAAAATATATGATGAACAAATAGCTTTGGGAGGCTCGGTGGACGAATGGTTAGCATGTCTGCCTCAGAGATGCAGGGTTCGATTCCGGCTCCGGCCTTTCTGTGTGAAATTTGCATGTTCTCCCTGTGTCTGTGTGGGTTTTTTCCGTGCACTCAGGTTCTCCCCATATTCCAAAAACATGCCTGGCAGGTTAATAGAACACTCTAAATCAGGGGTGCCCAACATTTTCTGAGCTTTGATCGACCCGATCGCAAGCGTACAAGCATACACATATGCACACATGCACGCGGGTGTGCAACCATGCACACGTGAGCATATGCACGCACGCACGCCACGATGAGCAAAAGCCATCACGGCCCCGAAAATTAACCAAACCGAAACCTACAGACATACAAGTCCCCCCCCTTCCCTCCCATTTCCTCCTCTGAGCCCTCGCGATCGCCTTGGGACCAGTCCGCGGGCTACCGGTCGATCTCGATGGGCACCCCTGCTCTAAATTGTCCCTAAGTGTAAGTGTTCGTCTATGTGATTGCGATTGGCTGGCAACCAGTTCAGGCTGTACCCTGCCTACTGCCCGAAGACAGCTGGGATAGGCTCCAGCACGCCCCACCACACTTGTGAGGATAAGCGGATCAGAAAATGGATGGATGGATGGAACAGATAACTTCTTTTTGGTCCCTAAATACAACTACAGTATTTAGATATGAATTAAGGTACTGGCAGAACGTTTGACTCCTTTACAGTACACTATGCTTCAGTATTTCTTTAACTTTACAACTGAGAAAAAAAAAGGATTTTTTTTTTTTTTTTAGGGCGGAGTTGGGGTGAAATCCTTGAATATAATTATTTTCATCTTGTTTTGGAATGTGTTAATGTGTTTTTTAAAAAATCTGAAAAATCACCATTTTTTTTTTTTTTTTTGCCAACTTTAAAAGAGATAACATCGGCCAGTTAAATTGCCCAGCTGATTAATCGTGTTGTCCTGAAAACGATATTTCAATGGTGAGGCTCCTCTCCCAAACTACAATTCTGGCATGGTTCCAAAATTGACCTGTGAGAGGCAGTACGGTGCAGCGGGGCATCCCGACTTCCAGAAAATACATAGAAGAAGAAGAAAGAGTCGCAGTTGAAGAAGAAAAGGAAGAAGTTGACTGTTCGCTTTTCTGGTAACTACAGTATGTTGCCATTACTTGACACTGCAAAAAGTGATCTTGACCATTCTCATTTTTGAACAATATTTGATTCAAATGAAACACATTTTCATCACACAAGATGTAATGGCATTCTCAAGTATTGGTACTTGGAATTGGCAAGTACTCATGTAGTAATTGTACTAAGAAAAAAGGCGGCATCAGTGCATCCCTCGTTTTGATGTGCACAAAAGTAGACTTTAATTGTTTTGTCGTGATGATGAATGGATTATTTACAGAAGAAAATATGTTGAATGTAAAAAAAAAATCAAGTGAGACAGCAGAAGAAAATGTCTGTTAAATGTCTGCAGTATTGATTTTAACAGTCCCACAAACTAAAAATGACAAAGTGACAACATAATTATTTTGTAACGATGAGGCACCCAAACCGAAACATTAACAGGTTCTTCGGCTCAGCTGCTACCAACCTGACAGACTACATTCTACTGTTTGTGTCAAACCTGTGATTTTAGTATATAATAGTGAACAAGAAAAAAAAGCAAGAAGCCGCTATAGGGTGAGGTGACACTCCTTGTTGATATACTGTATAATTGGCCTAAGAACCCGCTACTATGACTTGTCACTGGGTGGTATACTCGAACGTGTCTGCTTTTGTACATATGACCCTTATATTTTGACACTTTTACAACTTGCGAACACACACGTGCCAGTTTTGCCATGGGAAAAAAATACAAATTGGAGTACAATAATTAGCACTTCTGGGTAACATAAGCATAGTAATGGACCTCAATAGTAACCTAGCTTCTTACAGAATGATACCCTATTTTCTGAAAGAAAGGGAGACAGACAGACACACAGGCAAGCAGGCAGGCAGGCAGGCAGGCAGGCAGATAGATAGATAGATAGATAGATAGATAGATAGATAGATAGATAGATAGATAGATAGACAGACAGACAGATAGATCTGATTCGGTTTAAACCTAACATTGATAATCCCATTTAACATGAAGAAGCCCTAACACCTGTTAAATGATTGCATTTGGACTAAGTTTGCTATGCAGTGGCACATGCTGTAACACGAAACCAAATTCACAGGTCTGATTCAATTTTACTTTGAACACTGGCAATCCCATTTAGCATGATCGGGCACTTAAAGGTCTGTTCAATATTACTGTATCTGTTTTGGACAGAATCAGAGTTTCACAAAGTGTAACATGAAACCAAATTTACAACAAGATGTGTTCCAATTTGAATTCAGTTTTAATGTAATGCAAACGATCTGAATTTAAAACTGACTTTCTCATACAGATTCAGATGGCCATAATTAGACAGCTGTACGCAGGTCAGACACAGATCCACTTTGAATTGGAGCCAGACAATCGAATTCACTACCAACAGCCATGAGTTAAATTGTATCGGATTCAGACAAAATGTGCAGGTCAGAAGCCGTATCATGTATCAACCAAATGCAAACCAGATCTTATCCACTTTGGATTTTTCGCAAACAGTCCTATTATGTGCTGAGTTTTTTTTTTTTTCCTTTGGCTCAAACCATCCTCCCATTGAAGGTTTTTTTTCCCCTCCTCTTCCCGACTGTTTTCCTTCCACATCTAAGATTGGGGCGCTTAACATCGACCCGACAGACTTATCGTTCTGTTTTCCCCATATTGGTTATTGCTGTCTTGTCTATATTTCTCTAAACGGGTTGTAACTGGAAAGTCAATTCCTTGAGTATTTCTTGCATACATGGCCAATAAATCTGATTCTGATTAACAGGCACTAAAAATCTGTTGAATAATATCTGATTTGGACAAAATATGAGTTTCACAAGTTGTAATACGAAACCAAATTCACACCAGATCAAATCCAAATTGAACTTAATTTGGAGTCAGTAATTTGAATTTAACACTGTTGTCCCCATATAGATAAAACAGATTGGCAGCTTGATGGCTTGACAGTTTGGCAAAAGCTGTATCCTGAGACCAAATTTAGTGTGGATCTGATTCAATGTGAATTTAATGCTGAGAATCCTATAAACAGACACTTAAATTCCTGCTGAATTTGATTTAGACAAATCATTACTTTCAGATTTCACATGAACTAAATACACTCCAGATCTGATCCAATTGGAATTTCATTTTGAAGTAATGAAAACAATTATTTGAATTTAATACTGACATTGCCGTATACTGTAGATAGATATATTGATAGATAATTAAGTATATGCAGGGTTATACACTGATCCCATTTGAATTTAAGATCAATAATTCCATTCGGAAGACCAGGCCGTAAAACCATTATTAAATCAAATCCAATTTGGTCTGTGTCCTGAAACCAAATTAAATTCAAATCGAATTCGACTTCAATTTTACACCACCCATCCAATAAAAGATGATCAAGAACTTAAAAATCTGTTAAATATGATCAGACTTGGTAAATTTCTTTCACAGGCTGTAACATGAAACCAAAGTCACTGCAGATCTGATTCAGTAACACAGACATTCCCATATAGATAGAGAGACATCTATACGGATAATTAGAGTGACATGTAAATTTGACACCGACAATCCCATTTAGCAAAATCAAACCCTTAAACCAGCATTAAATCACGTCTGATATTGGCAAAATATGCATGTTCATGAGGTCTATCAAGGAATCAAATTTGATTTGGATGGCTAGATTGTGTAATTTGAATTTGACACCGACAATCTCATTGATCATAACCAGGCATTTAAACCAGTATTAAATCGTATCGGATATGGCCAAAATGTGCACGGTCCCGAGCTGTACCAAGAAATCAATTTCAATTTGGATGGACGGATAGATAGATAGATAGATAGATAGATAGATAGATAGATAGATAGATAGATAGATAGATAGATAGATGGACTTTATTTTGAGTGTCTTTTAAAATGTTTAACAATGTGCAATGTGCGCGTTGCTCTATACCCACATGATAAGTTTCGGACAAACATAGTCAAAAAAAAAACTGTTTCTCTTACCTCAGCAAACGCAGAGTTCCGACCCCGACTCAACCGGTCGACTTTAAAGTCGCTCCACAACGGTTCTGCTGTGCTTGTTTGGTGGAACCGCTGCGTGGAACGACACACACACAAAGCACACATGTTGGTGCGATTGTTCGCTGTCAAAACACCATCACGGAGCTCTTTTTTTGTCGCTTTTCGTCCCCCCAGCTTGTTGGCGGTTCTTCCCCGCCGCAGACATCCCACTCTCCGGTTATAGAAGTCGAACAGAACAGCCTAAGCAACATCAGCGCGTTTCCTTCCTTGCCTTCCCTCCCGCTCCGCGGAAAAATGTCAAAAATGACAATGATCCGAAAACTTCACGGAGGGAGAGCAGCGAGCGAGAGAGCGTTGAGGGAGGAAAAAAAACCTCGGTGGTATGAAGAAGCATTTTGCGTGGAACTTACCTTGTTACAATTTGCTCTTCCCGCCACACAAACTTGCTCAATATGCCAACTTTTTGGGCCAATTCCGGCGCCCTTGTTTTGCTCCAATATTTTCTCCGGAGGTTTGACAGTATAAGTGGAATGTTAAGTATGACTTTGGTATGAAATCAACGCACTACACTGGAAGACGAAGGGAGGAGGGAGGGAGAGGGGGAGCGAGAGAGAGAGAGAGAGAGAGAGAGAGAGAGAGAGAGAGAGAGACAGAGAGAGAGAGAGAGAGAGAGAGAGAGAGAGAGAGAGAGAGAGAGAGAGAGAGAGAGAGAGAGAGAGAGAGAGAGAAAAAAAAAGGAGGCCGGCGAGAGAGAGAGAGAGAGAGAGAGAGAGAGAGAGAGAGAGAGAGAGAGAGAGAGAGAGAGAGAGAGAGAGAGAGAGAGAGAGAGAGAAAAAAAGACGTCCGCCGAGGAGCCATTGGTGTGCGTCAATCAACAAACTTCGGGGCGGGACTTGACAAACTTACTCATTACTCTGCCGTGGAGGGGATACTGTACTTCGATACTGTACTTAAGTGGAACGTAACTGAGCTTTAATCAACAACAGTGGTGTAATTGTTTAACAGTACTGAAATTTATGAAAATGTCATTCATGCATTATAGCCCCCCACTAATAAATGAGATGAATACAAAATATCTTAGTGTTTTTCAATTAGTCAATAATATTAAAATAATCAAGCATCGTAATTATAGAAATAGAAAGCAAGATATTAATCCTTTTGTGTGTAATGATTAATCCATTGCAACTTGGCCACCAGGGGCCCATGCAGTCATTGACAAAGACTTTGACAACTGTTGTGACTCAGTAAACTGTAATATTTATCATTTGAATATTATTACGTCTGTCTACATGTGTTGCTGCATCATTTGTGTTCAAAACATCAGTTGCCTAAAGGGTTCTATCGCCTTGACTACCAATGCTATCCTTTTCCCGTCAATCACGTTTTGCATTGTCTGATAGCATTTAGCGAGCAGAAGGTAAAATTCTGTTTGTTTTAAATTTAAAAAAAACATGTATTTCTGTTTTTGAGTTGTTTACATTGACAGTAAACTTCAACTAGGAGTGGCAATAAACAGTTTGAAGCTTCTTTTCTTGAAGAAATTGGTCATTTTCTGCCAATCTGCTCCTTTTTGTGTGGTGCAGCACTCGCCTCTCAAATTTTGCTCTCAAGTCGAAGTCGAAAAATTGTAAGAGGTCACTTCTATCTCAAGTCACAACTGTATTTATTTTTTCTGATGACTTTTCACTTTTGGGACATTCAAGAATTTGAAGAACATTTTAGAAGTAGTTGTAGCAATAGTAGCAGCAGTATTTTGTTCCCCTCCCCTACGCGTATAATGTCAAATAATCCCTACTCAACTCAACTATGTTTCTAGAGCACGTTTTTTATTGCCATATTGCTGACCAAACATTTGCACGCATACCAGTACACTGATTGATCTCTTAAAGTATGTTTCCTTCATTTTTTAATAACCATTTTTAAAATGGAATGTATGTGATTTTGGCATGTCCCACACATTGTTCTGCAAACTACAGTGTGTGTAATAATTGGGTGGATACCAAATCAATTCGACATACATGCCTTTATTGTCAATAAGTTACAGTATTTGGGTTAAAGAAAGACAACATTTTGATCATGTAAAGTATATTCAATTTCAAATATCATATTGAACAATTTGCATGTTTTTTGAAGACGCTGTCCGCCGTGTCATAATGAGGTAACCACTGCTTTAAGAAAATGTCTGATGCTTTCACTTTCATTTTGCCTATCTTCAGTGGAGTTTGCAAAATAAGTGTCATAATTTTCATGAAATGTGTGTAGTTGGATGTTATCAAGCTAAATGTGTCCACTCTGTCGTAGTGAAATATTAAATTGCTATAAAAAACTTTGAGAAATTCTGCATGTTTGTGAAACAGTGAGCTTGCTATCCAAATCACGCTGTTAAGTGAAGGTCCACAATGTGCTCATTAAATCCTAATATTAGCTAAAAATGTCCTCCCTTTCAGCAAGAACTACTCCCGCTCGATATCTATCCAGGATCCATTCCGCAAGAGGGGATATGGGCTGGCCTCAGGTACTTGTCTTGAAACAAAATGTAGCTGGCTCTAAAATGATCTTGAAATCAGTGGTGCCTCGACTTGCGAGTGACCAAACTTACGAGTGTGTCGAGATACAATCCATCGCTCGGCTGATTATTTGCCTTGGATTGCGAGTAGAAATGATCTCTATGGGTGCTTCAAAACAAACAGCATCTTGGCAAATAGTAAACAATTCTTCAACAATAGGTCAAGTGCCTGTTTCAAAGACGACGTTTACACATTGCATATAATCAAATGCTACGAAACTTCCCAATGCAGAACAGTATAGATGGGCTAACTAAACTACCATTAATGTTGCAGCATTATAACCCCTTAAGAATTGAATTTTGAAAATAAATGATGCAGCAGCTAATGTAGACAGACAATATAACAATACTCATTTTGGCGTTATTCTTTATCCTCTGTGAAAAACAACTAAAGAGTCCCCCTGCTATTCAAAGGGGATAGGCTAACCAGCAAATCGTGAAAATACACATATAATGAACTGCCATTATATATGCATTGAAAAAGAAAAAAAGTATAATTTTAACCCAATGATCTTTTTGTGTGTGTGTGTGTGTGTGTGTATATGTATGTATGTATGTATGTGTATATATATATATATATATATATATATATATATATATATATATATATATACACATTAGAGTTATATGTCAAGAGCGTATTTATA
>NW_017805002.1:3009201-3012338 GCF_001891065.2 Hippocampus comes
TATATATATATATATAGTGTCACCTGTTGGCCAAAGTTTGTATACCACAAGGAGATGTAAAATGAATGCAAACAATCATGCTTTCCAAACACTTTGAATCTTTCCAATCTATTAAATTATATTATTCCGGTATGTTATTATGATGAACAGTACTATAGAGTGTCATTTTTCTTCAGAAAAATCATGTTGCAACATTTTATGTTCAGGGTTTTATGGGCCCTTGAATAGCTTAACGGCGTTTCCATGGGGAAAGATGTTATGGGATGAAAGTGTTTGAAGACGCTATTTGCTAAAATGTTAAAAAAAAAAAAAAAAAAAGTGCAGCCTTGCATTTATTGTGTTTTTGAAGCGGAATAATTCAAAAATTCAATGTGTGTTTTGTTTTGGGGAAAATACAACAGCAGCCCATCAATGAATTCTCCTTCTGCAACAGCTCCTTCTTTTGGTTAACAACATTGTTGCAAGCATTTCTGAAGGAATCATTCCTCCACAGCCTGGACAAATAAGATGAACAGATGACCTGATGAACATCTAAAAAAGGAAAAACAGCAATGTTTGTTGCTGCCGGTCGCAGTGAGGAAGAACTCTCCTTTTAAGAGCGTCCATCCTGTAAAAAGGCACCAGCTTTAAGGCTTCATTTAACCTGCGAGTTTGGACAACTGCCTGAGCAGGTTGAGGCAGAATACACACCTTTCTCTCACTTTGCCTCCAAGCTGTCACCTGAAACAGGTTTTTCATTTGGAGCGCAGCTTCGGGGCGACTCAAACCTGTCAGATGATCTGCAAGCCGCCGGCTAAACGCAGAACATATCTGTAAAACTTTTATCATATAAATCTAAAACGTCAACAAAGCCTGCAGGGCATGGCCCCAGTCGAAGAGGGCAACCTGCTTGGTTGTTTTTGTCCCCAGTTAAAGTCATTATAGTCATGGTAAGATTGGTTAAAAAATGTATTCTCGATACATGCATACTCATGACACAATCAAAGCTGAAATGGAGGACGCTGATTTGACATACTGTACTTTATTAAATCATGTTTTCATGGAACAGTGATCCCCAACCACTGTGCTGTGGCCCATTTTGCTCAAATGGAAAAAAAATGGTTATTTACGACTAAATAATTATCTTTGATCATCTATTCATTAGGGATGTAACGATATGGGTGATATTGCGATATTAAAATTGTCATAATATCATCATCATCATCATGTACTGATATGAAAAGTAGAACATCTCCATCAAAAAAAATGTTACCGTACTCTTCGCCTGCTTCAGCCGAACAAAGTATTGTGAACAACAGAGATCATGATACTTTGCTTCGCTGAGCCAATAGCATCCATAACATTGAAATACAAATTGGCCAAGCCCATTTCTTGGTCACAACAGTTTTAATGTACAAAAAGATAACATTGAGATTTTTTTGTATACAAGATCGTGAGTTCATATATACTCGTGTGATTTAAAAAAAAAAATTGCCACCCTCGCCACAATATTGTGATAATTATCGTATTGTGAGGTTCATATCGGGAGATTGTGTCGCGACAATTAGATATCGTTATATCCTTATATTCTATGCTAGCGATGTATAGTGAGCGGCAGAACAATCCAATGCTCTTCCACTAGATGGCAGAAGGTACAACTAAAGACGTGTACCCATTTGTTGTCATACATAGAACTGATTAATAGCTTTGTGTACATCTAAACAGGACCACATTTCACACTGAGTCCACTGGTGAATAGTTGAGACAGACCATTTTTATTTAGTCTCATGTAAAATAAAACCATGTCTCAGTATCGGTTGGGAAACACTGTCATAAAAGACTGAGAAATTCAACTAAATCCAATGTCACAAAAATGTTCAGTCAGATAACTGACAGAAGGTAAAAGAAACACGATACAACGAAAAATAAACAAATTTTGGATACAGTTTGTATATATGAGATATTTGCTTGTACTGATTATAGCACGGAAAAAATGTCAACTAATAAAACCAGAAATATGTTCAGAATTTGACAAATCGACTGTACAAATTGACCATTGATACTAAAAACAAAACAAAACAAAAACAAAAACAAAAAAAAAAACATTCTACACACCGTGGTTCAAATTCCTGTTTTT
Source organism: Hippocampus comes (assembly GCF_001891065.2). Lineage (NCBI taxonomy): Eukaryota > Metazoa > Chordata > Actinopteri > Syngnathiformes > Syngnathidae > Hippocampus > Hippocampus comes. The sequence goes on from NW_017805002.1 coordinate 3,011,318, forward strand.
TATAAAACCATTTCAAAACTTTTTCCACCACAATGTGGCTGATAACCTGTAGAGCTCAGCCGAAAATAAATCGATATGTTTTCGGATCATGTGGTCGTGAAAGTGTGCACACCCTCTGATTACTGGGATGTCGCTATGTTCAGAATTAGCCAATCACATTCAAACTGATGTTAAATGGGTGGCAGCACATACCAGCTTCGAGTTGAAGTGCTTCCACTTAACCCTTTAAAAAGTTCAGATGTTCTACTAGGATTCTCCTGTCATTTGAACGGGGTGTACAGACTTTTTGTAGCAACTGTATCTCCAGATTTTAATTTTGGGGGTGTTTTATTCTCACATTTTGACATATTCCATCCGTAAAAAAATTGAGATACATGTTTTTTTGTTTTTTTTTATAGGGCAGCAATGATCGGCACATTTGTTCAAATTATCGTCAAAATAGCCGTGATTTTGTTTTAAATACATCAGCACTTTTGTGGGTCTTTTCATCTTTCAATTAGCCTCCTACAAATGTCCATGTCATAAATCATCAAATACTGTATGTTGCAACAGTGAACAAAAAAAAATTCCCATAATAATGATGATGATGATGGCAATGAATTTTCCCGTGACCCATGAGGTAACATACTGACTGACACAAAATTTTTCCACTGATTGAAATTAAAATCAAAACAGGACTCTCCTTGTGCCAAGGCAGATCAAATGACAGCGTGTACATCTTTTTCTTGCTTTGAACTCCTCCAGGGCGGGAACAACAGCAGGTATTGTCACGTTCACACATCTGTCATTTGTTATCAGCGCACATCACTAAGAAATGTCCAACGGCATATCCAAAGGCCTGGGTTGTTCTGACAGGTGTGTGTGTGTGTGTGTGTGTGTGTGTGTGTGTGTGTGTGTGTGTGCGTGCGTGCGTGCGTGCGTGCGTGCGTGCGCGCGCGCGCGCGTGTGTGTGTGCGTGTGCGCGCGTGCGGCGCGCGCCCATACACACACACACACACACACACACACACACACACACACA
>NW_017805002.1:3012350-3025672 GCF_001891065.2 Hippocampus comes
TGAATCCGATCCTCAGAGGCAACAATCGGGACTCATTCGCAGGCGATTTTCCCATCGAAGCTAGAGAGCGCAATGGCGAAGGCCTGCACTGCACACATGGGGTACTTGTAGTCCAGTGTGAAAATATCGTCAGCAATTCGGCCAAACTGCATCACAATGTAGTCCACTGAAAGACGAGATGGATGAAAGATTAGGTAGAGACAGTAGGGAGGTAGGTGGTTGGTGTTTTACAATACAATACAATACATCCTGATTTATATAGCGCTTTCACAACAGAAGTTTTGATTAAAAAAATAATATATACTGTATATATATATATTAAAATATACTATATATATGTGTGTGTGTGTGTGTGTGTGTGTGTGTGTGTGTGTATGTGTGTGTGTGCGTGTGTGTGTGTGTGTGTGCGTGTGTGTGTGTGTGTGTGTGTGTGTGTGTGTGTGTATGTAAATGTGGCGCTGCAACCTAACGTCCCAGACGCCTCACGACCACTTGTTGAGTATGTCACACTAAATGGGCTGTGATGAGTCTAGAGAACTCAAAATCGTCTACAACAGCGGTCCCCAACCTTTTTTGCCCCACCGGTTTAATGTGCACTAAATCTCAACTGCTAATAATCGGTCCTAGGTCCCTTACCCAAACAGCCTCCAACTTTAACCTCACTATCGACAACTCCACTCTGTTCCCCTCCTCTCACTGTCGCAAGCTTGCTGTCCTTTTTGATAAGAATCTCTCTTTCGACCAACACAACACCCAAATCACCAAAACTGCTTTCTTCCACCTCAAAAACATTTCTCGCCTCCGCCTCTCACTTTCTTTCAATGCCACTCAAACCCTCATCCACGGCTTTATCACCTCCCGCCTTGACTACTGCAATAGCATCCTCTTTGGTACAACCTCCAAACTCTTCAATAAACTACAGTACATCCAGAATGCCGCCGCCCACCTTCCCACCCACACCCGCACTCGTGATCACATCACCCCCGTCCTTAAAAATCTCCATTGACTCCCCATTCCAGAGAATCCGGTAATTTATCAAAATAAAACATCATTCATATTTCGAAATGAATAAAACTGAAGCAGTATAAGTTATTTATTCTTTTTGTGTGGCCCGGTACTAAATGACCCACGGACCGGTACCGGTCTGTGGCCCCGGGGTTGGGGACCGCTGGTCTACGAGACACTAAGTTTGTCTATGACAAGTCTGTTGGCTCAAAGTTGGGCTACATTTGTTGTAATCTGACTTCAGCATAAAAGTGCGCAAGCCAGGGGCAGAAAGAAATGACTAAGCGCGAATGGGAGATTATGTAAGTGTTTACAGCAAGGTAGCCCGACTGGAACTCACAATCTTTGCTGTGGACGATCTGGAAGTTCTTGATGGAGGCCTGGGTGACCCTGCCATTGAAATTGAGCACATGTGATGCCGTTTCCTCGTTCCACACAGGTGTCTTATTGTGAAGCTCAATCAGATTCTCCATCCGTCTATTTTGGTGCCGTATCAACAGGCCGTCATAGTCCTGGGAAGATTCATGAAATCATACAACACCACACTTCCCATGATTTGATGTTATGTATACATTGATACCTTGACTTACAAGTGCACCCCCCCCAACTTACTGACCGGGAAAAAATTGCACACAAATTCCAAATGAAAATATTCATACCACAATTCATACCCAGATGGCAATACACAGACTAACCACCCAATTAATTTTAAGAAAGGAAAACAGTGAACACCTACATGAGTATTTGCGGTTCCACATTTGCAAATTTGCTTAGAAACTGTACACAGATTTGCTTTGGTGCTATCTGATAGCATCTTGTGAGCCATTACAGTCCAGCCAACTTTAAATCATCTGCCCATGGAGTTCTTCTTGCAGTTTCTGATAAATGTCCTTTGTGTCACCTCCTGTGACTCCAGCAAATCAGTTTCTCCTTCTGTTTTGTCAAAAATGGTGCGCCGCTCGCGCGCCAAATGAGAGGAGCTGTCTCTACCGGCAGCAAATCAAGTCAGCTTTTTTCACACGATGCAAAACAATCGTTATAAACTGCAGCAAGCTGCGGGCGTCAGTGAAAATCAGTTCAGCCTGCCCCTGCAGAGATTTACGCCGTGTTTCGTGCCAGACTGGCACAAAAAGAGAGCCCAATGTCTGTTGCGAGTGAATCTGCAGCTCTGAGCTCATCTCACTCACATTTCTGGGTCGGAGCGGTACTCGCTCGTTGTCCCTGTCCATGCCTGGAATGATGACCGACATCCTCCTGGGCCCTTTCATCCCTAAAACATTTGTTTCCTGATGCGTGGAAGTAGAGATTTCAATTTCAGTGTGACATGTGGAGCTTTTTGAAGATTTTTAATAACTTACGTAAATGATTGCTGCTAACTCCTGCCGCGCATTGGACATGTCTGGAAGGGCCTTTTCTGGATTTAGAGCATTGTCAAAGACAGTAAACTTGGTGCCCATTAAATTAGACCTGGAAAATACACGAAAAAGCAGATGTTGAATCAGTATTTACTTTGGGTCTGCATTTTTGGCTGGATTTGCACCGCATGATTCAAGTTACACAGGGAAGAGGATTCCAGTAGCAACCTGTGAAGCTCTGCTAACAGCTAATGGTGGCCACGCAAATTCTTGACACTTTGCGCACAAGTGGGACATTTTCACTTAAGGGTGTTCTCACTTTTGTTGTCAGCAGACATCAACGGCTGTGCGTTAAGTATAACATTTTAGGTGTTATACAAGCTCTTTACATTGTCGCAAAGTGTCATTTTTTTCAGTGTAAGATATGATGAATATGTTGACAAATATGTGAGGGGTGTACTCAGTTTTGTGCGATACGGTACATGGAAATAGATTTGAGTGCTTGGACCCGCAGTGTAAATGCATCTTTGAATAAATGGCGGTGGTACCTCAGTTTTCCTATGAAGTTATCACCACCTCTTGACAAATCCGTGGCATCAATGGAGATGAGGTAATTGGAGGTGGCACTTTTCTTCCTCTTCCTGCCAGCCAACAGAAATGTCTGCAAAGAAATGTAAACTACAAATTGTCATCATCAAAACATTCATGCGTTTACCATTTCAAAAACATCCATACCAACGTTTTAGGTCCAGAGACCCCTTACAGAAGAGACATTTTTTCAACGACCCCCCCCCTCATAATTTAAACATTTCAACGGTGTGTAGTGCAAAAGGCCATCGTAAGTTATTTATGAGAAAAAAGGCATAATGTTACTAATTCTAATCATTATTATTTTTTTGCAAAAAAATAGTCATACTAAGAAACGTGTATGTTGAAGTGAGTTGAAGAGCTTCGTTTTGACAAAATTAGTGATTTGTCGTCATCTTGTGGCATCTATTTTTGGGGCATGGTTTCAGGGCTGCGGATACCATTCAGGTGGATGCCGAGGGCCGTGTTGACCCCGACTTTGTACACCACTGGTGGTGGTAGACATGTTCTCTAATATCGCTTTAAGAAAGGAATCAAAACTCCAACAGACCTTCTTCTCGTTGTCAAGATGAAGGAAGTAAAGTGGATACATGCTCTTATCCATCCCTCGCTGGTCTCGAGTCACTCTGCATTTGACGGTCGTGCCTTGAGGCGCCGGCTCCATCACAAACTTTTCCAAGTTGTCAAATTCGATCTCAGGTGATGGTGCTCTCTCCTGCCCACAAAGGATTCATTATTGTGGGCTACAGGCCGAAGAAAAAAAGACATTCAAGGCTCCCTGAGGATGTGTTCACACTTGTCACGTGTGCTTCCACGACACGAAATTTGGAGGGCATGTCTATCATCACAAGACGAGTGAAAAAGTGTCAAAGATCCGTGCCAGAAATTGACCAGACAGTCACTCATTTGGGTTTCAAGTGGTTATTTGGGGTAAATCCTCTCAGCTGTGCCCCACAGAAAGTTAGATTCGTTTTTTTCACTAATCTACTCATATTGGGTAGACATGTCTATTATAGCATGGAGGCTTGACAAATTCTTGAGGACCCATGACCGGAATTGAATTGAAGGATTGGAGGTCAGGCATTTTGGTTGGAAGTAACCACTTAGGATGAATTTCTTGGTTAGCACTTTGACATCCAAATGACCACCGGTTGGAAGCGAGTCTCTTAAACAGACAAAGGGCGGAACTTTTTTGCTAAGCGTGATGTCAAAGAATGCTGATAATTTGGAGGGTTCGCTATTCAAAAGGAGATCCGTCCTTCACTGCTAACTGCTTTGCGTTTGATGATATTCAACTTATTTGAAAATTTTGCTATTTGAGTGCAGACCTCAGATTGATAGAAATGTTTTGTTCATAACGCAGCCTTAGGTCCAATGACAAACATGTTTGCTTATATGATAATGCCGGACCCAACAGCGCAAGCTGGCTGAGTCACTTTTCTTTCAGTGTCAAATTAAAGTCTCGTCACGCATCATTAGAAACGAGGAACGACTGTTAGCTCCTAGCTGATTGAAAGACCGTCAGATGAATTTCCGGCTTGTCAGAAATGTGATCCCATTCAGTTTAAGATGAGTTACTGCAAGGACTTTTTCCATCTCGCGACAGTGGGCTAAAACCCTGCAATGAGGGGAGTTTCTTTTAAGTTTTTGGAGCAGAGAAAAACATTGTTTTAATCTTGGCACCCTGAGCCAACAGAAGTCAGAAAGATTTTCTTTTTCTCGGTTTGTTTTGACAGTTGGAAACATTCTGACAACACAAGTGACATGCCACTCTAGTGGAAAGACAACAATATATTTTTATAATTAGACCCCAACCAGAATATCAAACCCCAAGTTTGAACACAACCTTAAGTGGAAAACACTCAGACAAAATGTGATTTTTTTTTTTCCCCCTTCCCTTCAACTGTCACACGTCTTGAAAAGATTATCCTGTGCAGTGTGGTGTCTTAAGTATCTTTCCTCTCGAATCTGCTCAGGGCTGACGATCGTAAATGTTAAACATGTTAACAAAGTGGTTCTTAACCTTGTTGGAGGTACCGAACCCAACCAGTTCATATGCACATTCACCAAACCCTTCATTCGTGAAACATAAAAATCTGATTCAAGAAGTGTTCCTTCAGTTTTGCCGGTGCGAGACTAGAGTTGCTAAACTTGGCAAAACAAATCATGCAGATCGGACGGTGAGTCCCATCACGTTCCGTGATGCATGTGAATCCATGTTGTATATATTCGTCCGAAAACTTTCTTTTTTTTTTCGACATAGCGTGTATTAAAAAAGAATTCTAAAAAAAAAAAAAAATCACACGAGGTACTATCACGACAGTCACACGGGGACGACTGAGTGAACTAAATTTCCCGCAGCACTGACTGGACAAGTGATGTAATGTGATCATCTGCAGCGGGCGGGTCACAACTAATTGACATGTTGCGTCGGGTGTGTCTTAACCTCTAAGGCAGAGGCTCCGTCGAACCCCTGAGACCGATTCACCGAACCCCGAGGGTTCGATCGAACCCAGGTTGAGAACCACTGGATTAACACGATTCCATAATTGTGACATAAAAAAAATAATAATAATAATTTAAGCAGCTGAAAATCTGCATGCGTGTACCCCACTTTAGCATCTTGTTGATACCTTCTTCTTTTTTCCTTTGCCCTTCTTCTTTTTGGATTTTTCTTCTTTTTCTGACTCTGAATCATCGCTCTCTTCTGCCTTTGCTGAAACAAAAACACATTTTTGAATTAGTGCTGGTATTTGAAAAGGTGGAGCATGCAAGAGGTAAGCTTGCCTTTCTTCTTTGTCTTCTTTTCTTTGTCTCCTGACGTTTGGAACAAAGACGACGTGGAGCTTGCGGCAGACTTCTTTTTGGACTTTGTCGACTTGGCCTCCTCCTCGCTGTCGTCACTTTCCGATTTGGCGGCTGCTTTGGTGGGGTGTAATTAAGAACACAAATTAGGGTAATTGAATCCTTAATGTGTGTTGACTTCACCTCTATTCCAGCAAACTGAACAGCTGCGATGATGAAAGTTGAGCTGTCAGTCGCAGGAAAACACCGGGCGTGTTTTTGAAATCACTGTTTCGATCACCTTTCTTCTTGCTTTTAGAATCTTTGTCGTTTATCTGGAACAGGGACGCTGCTTCCTTCTTTTTGTCTTTCTCTTTAGACTTTGACTTCTTCTCCTTTCCATCGGAATCCTTGTCCTCTGAGGAAACAAAGAAAAAGAATGATTAGGAGATGTTTTCATTGACCAATGTGACCAAATTGCTCATGTACTTTTTTTTCTTCAAGCTTTTATCTTGACTTGGCATGACAGAAAAAAAACAACAGACAAATAATTCCTTCTCTCATGACAATTATTTCTCTTCAAGTCACACTGGGTTCTAAATCACATTGTGACACAATACAAGAATTTTCATTCTAAAGGCACGCTTGCTGATTTACTTTTAAATTCCTTTTTTCCAAAATGTAGAAAATGATAAGAATAGATGTAGTTGGTTGTAAAAAGGCCATGTTTATATAAATGTACCGTTTCAACCGATTTATGCTTTATGCTGATGTCTGTTTTTTTTTTTTTGCGGGACGTTCTAAATGCTGACATTGGGTTTTCAAATCCTGGATGATTCTTAACAGTATCAGTTAAAAAAGATGAGGACAAATTTGGAGCACGAATAACAGTCGAGCATGTGATCCTGCTTTCTTTCCAGGTGTTTTTCTTCTTTTTTTTTTCTAAGAGCGTTTCAGCAGTAGTCAAACACATCTGTCAAACGAGTTAACGCTTTCCCATCTCCAGCTAAAACGTTTAAGAGGCCAAGGCAGAAGAAAAAAAAAGCTGACGAAGTGCTTTGTCAACATCTGAGATGACTTGCAGATATTCGCTGGCGGCGAGCAGATGTTCACAGAGTAAAGCATCATGACACGTTTCACTTTTTGGACTCGTGAATGAACGCCACCGTGAGGTATTAGCACAAGATGGAGGGAAAAGTGTTGACAGAGGAATACAGCAAGATGCAATTACAGTGGTGGTCTACAGACAAAAAAAATACTCTAACTTGCTTGCTATTCTGTTTTCAAAGGCAAGGCTACACCTTCGTCCTACACAAATGCAAGATGCGATGTAAAAACATATCATAGTAGTAAACCTGTATTGCAGTGAACATGGCCAACAAATCCAGTGAAAAACTGTTGCTTGGTCAATTGTCAAAAGCCCAAATTTGGGGTGCAAGATTAAGAAATGACATCACGCAAGTGTAGAGGGAAAAAAACTGGAGAAACTAAAAAAAGTAGTGCGATGCCCTTCCTTGTGGGCAAGGAAAGCCACAGTCACGATACACTTTCCAGCCATTTATTGAATGCTGGGGGAACAGCAAACACATAAACATATTTAACACGCACATAGAAGCTGCTGTAAGCCACTGCTGACGCCCAGGCACTCACACACTTTTTGTGTGCAAATATGTTCTAAAAGTGTGCTTTAAAAAGTTTCAATATGTTTAAAGCTGGTTGCCAAATTCTAATGTGACGGCAGATTTAGTTTTTAATTGGATGTGGACCAGCATCCCAGACTAAAATATTGCATAGTCTCAATGGCGATTTTCAGCTCTAGATGTTCTACACAGATTGCCATCGCGACTTGTCTGTAAAAATATTTTCAAACCATTCTCCACAGCCGGGCCATGTCAGCGTGGTATTCGTGTTTCCTCGTCAGTGACTTCCCATCTTATACACGCCGTTCCACAATCAAATCGTGCACGGCAATCCTCTCATGTCAGCTGTGAAATCACGTGAAAAAGTCTTTCCACGGGTACCTTTTGATTTGGATTTCTTTTCTTTGGTGGCACTGGGGGATGGCGAGCTGTCTTTGGTTGTCTTCTTCTTGGTTTTCTTTTTAGCAGTGTCTTCCTCTTCCTCGTCGTCGTCTGTAACTGAATCTGCTGATGTTGATCAGAGAAATAATCAGTTTGTTGAGCTGCAAAGCACATTCAAAGCTACGAATGCCTCACCTTTCTTCTTTTTGGGGGCACTTTTCGTTTTCTTTTTTGTCTCTTTATCTTTTTCCTTTTCTTTGCCCAGTTCCTTTGTCTTGTCCAGTTTCTTTTTCTTCACCTTTTTGTCAACTGCAATGATGTCAGATGACAGGATTCCGACTGATTAAAAGGTGTCACCGTTGCACCCACCACGCCCGCCACACCAAAAAAGATTTTTCCTTTACTTTGCAAGACAGGACTCTCCTCAGAAGCTTCCTCATTCTTTTTGATTTTAATTTTTTTTATCTTGGCCTCGCTGCCATTCAGCTTGGACTCGCTTGTGCTGTTAGCCTCCTCCTTCTTCTTCTTGGGCTTCTTTTTATTGGATTTGTCTGTCAGACATTTACAAAACAATACAGTCAAACAAAAGAGATCGTAGATAACACAGCCACCCTGAAAAAAAATCTCCCCACACAAAACAATTAGTAAAAATAGGAATTTGTAAATAGTAATAATGGCAAAACTGTAAAAATTAAAAACAAACAAAAAAATCGATCTAAATAAATCCACACATATTGTATATACTACAGTACCGCAACTAATGACAGAGTGATAATTGGATTTCCCCTCTTGGATGAAAATGTGTATAGTAAAAAAATAAAAAATAAATACAACTACCGTAAAATAAAATTCTTTTATTATATAAATAATTGCACAAAAAAACAAGCATAAATGAACATTAGTTTCTGAGTAAAATAATGTGACTGATATGAGCAAATAGTTCTACGACTATGACAACGACTACTACTACCACTACTACTACTACTACTACTACTACTATTACCACTACTACTACAACAACAACAACTAATAATAATAATAATAATAATAATAATAATAATAATAATAATAATAATAATAGTAATACAAAGTTAAATGCTTCTTCTGGGATTACAATGTTCATAACATTTAATGAAAGGGAAGCAAATTTTCTTTACAACAATGTGTTCTATGAGCCCCCACTAGTCGAAACACGGTATTCCGATTAATGTTGGAGTTGTGAAATATGAATTTAGCAGCTAAATCCACCTGTTTTTATCCATCTCAGGAGGGATCCGTTTTGCCGCTTGCTCTCGACTGACATCACACTCTCAGTCTCAGGCTTATGAACGTCACATAACCAACCCAGAAAAACATGTGAGCCATGACGGTTGTCAACTGAGCCCTTAGGCACTTTGATGTCATTTTCAGTCGGGGATTTTGCTACTTAATTCATATTCCAAAAACGGAATATTAATCAGAATACCGTGTTTACACTATTTGGGGTGCATAGAACATAATATTACTGTAAAGAAAAATTTTGACTTCACCTTTAAAAGTTGCATAAATAAATACACAGACAATAGTAACAGTAGCTATAATATTATCACTATTAGTAATAAAAATAACAATTCACATTGTAATTGAATTTACAATGTGCATGGTAAATTATTTTTTAAATGCATACACGATATAATAACCGTTCTAATCATGATCATACATAAAGAAAAGTGGCACATATCCATCCGTCTGTGTGACATTAACTCACCAATAAAACAACCAGATGGTGAATGCAAGGGAAACAAAAAAAAAGCGTTACATTATCAACATCCCAAGTCATATGATTGTGACAATACAGTCAAACACCAAATGGCGGGAGAAGCAGTGTTTACATCCTTGCGCTGTTCTCAAATATAACCGTGGAAAGGGAATCATGCAGTCATGATTTAAAAAAGTTTTACGCTCAATCACAATGCCAGTAAATCATTGGCCGCTTCACCTGGTACACACGCCACAACATTGTGTGAGTTTGCCCCAAATGTGAAGGAATGAAAACGATGAGGCGCGGATCTTCACAGTGAAAAACGACGTGTCGCGAGAAAGGAGGTCAGTGGAGACAGAGAACGTAATCCTGTTAGATTATGAGACATCCTGCATAGACGCGCCAGATTTATGCAAGGCCTGGCGCGCTCCAACACGATTATGACAGAGGAGCTGACCAGCTGTCACGATGTGCTTTTTTTTCTTGATGTAACAACACTGAAAGGTAAACACGCCAGTTTCTTCATCAATAAATGAAAACATAATGGAAACCTGACTGTATTTTCATTAGTGCGATTCAAAGAGTACAAAAAGTTTTCAATGCCAAGCTTTTATGTGGCCAAGTAAAAATAAACAACTGAGATTGTGGTTGCACAAGTATGCACACCCTCTTATGACTGGGGATGTGGCTGTGTTCAGAATCAACCACTCACATTCAAATTCAAGTTAAACGGGAGGTAGTACACCTGCCACACGTTGGAGTGCCTCTGATTAACCTCAAATAAAGTTCTGCTGTACGTTGTCCTTTATATGACATTTTCTTTTTTGTTTTACTTCCTGCCAGACACCTGAACGTGCTGTGCCGACACTGACTGCCACTTGGAACCACAGTATTCCGAATTCCCTCCACTTTGACAAAGTTGTTTATTGTTGTTGTTGTTTTCATTTTTTCCAATTGGTTTATACAGGTAAGTCACATTAATGCTGGGAAAAGTTTTAAAATGATTTATTTTGGTCTCATTTCTCAATAACCCGGCCTTTGACCGGCGGTCATCCATCCATCCATCCATCCATCCATCCCCCATCCCAGCCGTCTTCGGGCAATAGTTGAGGTACCCCCTGAACTGGTTGCCAGCCAATCGCAGGGCACACAGAGACAAACAACCATCGGCGCTCACAGTCACACCTGGGAAAAATTTTGAGTGTTCCATTAGCCTGCCATGCACATTTTTGGAATGTGGGAGGCAACCGGAGTACCCAGAGAAACCCCACGCAGGGACAGGGAGAACATGCAAACTCCACACAGGAAGGCCGGAGCCGGAATAGAATCCTGCACCTCTGCCCTGTGAGGTGGACGTGCTAACCTGTCGACAACCGTGCCGCCACCACCGATGTTTTGACTTTTTATTCAATATACTGTACTAGGTGTCCATAAAGTCACTGGACTTCATCAAAATAAGGATTACAAAAGCAAATAATATAATATGTTAATCAGATTTGTTCTATGTACTCAGTGGTTACCGATGTTTTTAATCACGTTGCATAAGTGAACATTTCAGTTAGCCTGTTGATGAAATTGATTCTGCTTATGACAGATTGCAGTCAGAGTGTAAACTCAGACCTCATGGTGATCCTGTATTGTGAAGACTCACAATGCAGATATTTCATGTTACTTTTTTTCAATATACTGTACTGTAATTTTGAATTTTATAGCTTAGAGTACATGAAAGCCAATGAAAACTCTCAAATCACAGCCAATTAGAATAAAACATGAGAAGTTCTATTCTATTTTTTAAATTAGGTAGCGATTGGCCTAGCAGTATTTTCCTTCGTTTAATGAATCCATGTCACATGACTTTAACTTTCTGAATTTAACTTATAATAAACTTTCTACCATATCTTAATTTACTGAGGTCAAAGCACTTGTACAATTGTACAATTTTAATATTTCCCACTTTTGAAATACATGTTCAAATCACATCAAGTGGTGAAATCACAATGTGCTACACAGCCGTATTCAGCCTTTTTTTTTTTTTTTTTTAAGTCCTAACCTCCTGAATAGAAGGATGTCAAGGCTTGGAAATGAATTATTCAGGAATTATTCTGTTTTTGAACAGTTTCTGATTAAGAAGCACTCCAAATCCATGAAAAGGGAATCATAAAAATACACACAAATATGATCTTAGCTATACTGCAGTCGGCCACCAAATCGAGTCCAATGGAGTACTTCCCATCCAGGTACCTATGTGTGTAGTGAGATTAGCGTTGTTAATCATAATCTCAATTTTCTATGGATGGACACAAAAACCGTTGATTTGCAGTCTTAAACATGCCTTTACCTTTTCTGCAGACATGTTGTGACGACTTCTTGGTAGATGTTAGAAAATAATGCAAAACAGGCTCCTCAGACGAGACAATGAAAGAGCGAGAAAGCGCCGTGTTCAGCGCGTCTCCATGGGCAGAAAGTTGTTAATAGGATTTATGTGTAAAGCCATCTGCTGTGTAGAAACACGTCAACGGGTAAGACCAAGCAGTGGGGAGCATGGTGAGAGGGAGGGGACCGATTAGTTTATCACTAGCAGAATGGTGACCCAGCGGTTGGCCTGCCTACAATACACAGTTCAGAGATTTTGGCTGTTTGGAGTTCTCCGACGTCCACCCACGCTCCAAAAAACACGCATGACAACTCAGAATCGTCCATATGTGTAAATGTGAGTTTGAATTAATCACTACGGTGGCCAACATGTCATTGAGGGGGGGTGGCTGTAAACGCATGCACGCACACGTACATTCACTTGGTAATAACCTCTGTAACTGAGAAGCCGCTGTTTGTCATATCATCCACAGTCAGGATTTCATGAAATAAAATGCACACATATCCAGAATCTTGCTCAGCACGCTCATAACACAAGCAGGATCAGGACAGATTAAAAAAAGCAACATTTTGCTGATCTTAATCTACGTATTGTATTGTACTCGACAATGCCATTTTCTTTGTCGTTGCTTTGCTTTTATCTAACATCTCATAGACTACTTCAAATTCATGCACTGATTTACTACCAAACAGGTTACAGTACAGCCAATTAGTCACCAACGTCCTATAGCATTTTATAATCTGCGATCGATTACTTTTATTCAAATCCTCTCTGAAAAGCATGAAAAACAACTAATACTGATCACAATTGGCAACATTATTTTTCTATTTTTAAAAATGGATGCACGTGTGGTTGTTTGTCTATACATGTGCAATGATTGGCTGGCGAACGATCCGGTAATGCGCAGTGAAAATTTAGCGAAAATTGATATTTACCTTAGTGGACACTTGTGGGGATGACACACAATTTTCCTCCTCCAGATCGCTGTTGTGTGGATGGATTAAACAAAGGTTAGTGAAAAAAACAAGGGGTCTGTCTTATTTTTATCAATTAATCCAACTGAAAAAGAATGTTGCTTAAATCATTTTTTACATTTCCCATTAATTAAATTGTGAAATACAATCTTGCATAATTATATTATTATTATATATAATTTTTTTTTACAGTTGAGTTCATGTGTTTCATTTATTTAGTCTTTTTTAATGGCATTTTGACATCTGTCTATTTAATAGATTTTTCATAAATTATGATAAAAATTGTGAAACATAACCATAAATAATGATTTATTAAACCTATTCAGTATGTATATTTTTACTATGACCGATTGATATGCATGCATATTTCATGTAATTTTTTAAGATAAGATAAGATAAGAAAACCTTTATTAGTCTCGCAATGGAGAAATTCCCAATTCACAGCAGCAAAGTTATGAAAGGAAGAAGTAGAACAACAAA
>NW_017805002.1:3025891-3029779 GCF_001891065.2 Hippocampus comes
GCACCGATCTCTCCGCTGAACAAAGCGGGGCTGTGAAAAATGCTGCCCATTACAGGCACAAGACACAAGCGCCCCGGGACTGTCCAGCAACTGGCGCCGACATTCCTCCCAGTCAAAAACAGTGCTGGTATACCCATGCTGCCGAGAAGGCGCAACCACCAAGCACAGAGTCTCCTCCTTGATGAATGTCGTGGCCAAAAAATGCTGAAAAAAGTCCACATCAGGTCCACACGACGTAACAACAAACACAAAGTGACAAAACAAACACAAAAACAACAAAAAAAGCAAGGCTCATGAGAGCACTTGCTGACGGCTGCCTACTCGGGCGCCATCTTGACTTCTTATCTTTTATTGTCTTGTTTGATTTTTGGATATCAAATGACATGATTTCCAATTGAACTGTATTTTTAACTATTCAGTGACATAGTTATTTATCAAATTACAGTGGACCCAAGCATACTCACGGTTTGGCTTCCACGGATTTGCTTATTTGGATTTATTTATTTATTTTTTTAAACGATTTGTTTTCTTCCGTTCATTTCCCCCATTTTTTATGGAAAAGACACATTGAATCTGAATATTTCATTTGCGTTTTTGTCAAATTTTTGGGGCCACTTTATCTTCACAAGGGTCCATCAACCTGCCATGCCATGCATGTTTTTGGAACGTGGGAGGAAACCCACGCATGCACGGGGAGAACATGGAAACTCCACAGGAGAGCCGGAGCCCAGAAGCGAACCTTGGACCTCTGTACGTGCTAATCAGTTGTTCACTGTGCCACTGTGCCGCCAAAAAGCAAATCAATTCTAAGAATATTTTTTGCCATTCACGAGCCAGACCAGGTACTTATCCCCCGCGAATAGTGCGGCTTTTATTTGATGACAATGCAGCGAAAAGCGACACTGCAGTGAAAAGTGACATGAAAACAGCTGTGAAAATGAAAATATCAAATGAATCTGTCTATTTCACCTGTCAAAAAGGTAACGTAATCAATAAGTTTTGGCTTGGCCCCTGCACCAACCAACTACTATTTACTTTTTCAGTATGTCAAGATAGTCTGCCTTCCGCTCCGAAGTCAGCAAGAATAGGCTCCAGCAACTCCCCGCGACCCTGTTCAGGATAAGCGGTTTTGAAAATGGATAAATGGATGCACTATGTCAAGATCACCAATGTCATTTTTTGAGATCATTTTCGACACAAAAGTGTCTTGTGGTCTGTGGCCTCCCAATGACCAGGTCAGCGTGTGAAACTGGAGCAGGTTCTGTAAGTCGGTTTGCGTGGCAACGACAGGAAGAGATTTGCCTCTGGCGTTTATTGGTTTAACACCACTTGGCGAGTTCTTTTGGAAAGTGGTATGGTGTCGTTAACATTGAGTGGGAATTTTCCAAAAAGCAGCATGCAGATAGTTTGGCTGGACTCATAAATAAATGTACAGTGCGAAATAATTATTTTATCCCATGCTGAAAATGCAACTTGGCAGTTTTTCTCTTCAGCCTCCTCCAGCCGGAAACCAACTGATGGTCGTTTTGTGTAGCTTCCACTTTGGAATACTGCCGCTAATAGTTTCAATTTCTCTCAAATTGTGTAGAGCAGGGGTGTCCAAACTCGGTCCTCAGGGCCCACTGTCCTGCCTGTTTTCCATCTCTCCTGGCTGCAGCACACTTTGTGCTGCTTCAGAGTTGGCTATGAGCTGATCATTTGAATCAGGTGAGAAATGGAAAACAGGCAGGACAGCGGCTCTTGAGGACCGGAGTTGGACATGCTTGATGTTGAAGTCGTCGCTGATGGTGTAGTGGTACACTCGCTGGACTTGTGTGTGGGCAGCGTGGGATCGGGTCCCACTCAGTAGCGGTGTGCATGTGGGTGTGAATGGTCGTTTGTCTCTATATGTGCCCTGCGACGGACCGGCGACCAGTTTGGAGTGTAGTCTGCCTTCCGCCCGAAGTCAGGTGGGATAGGCTCCAGCGATTCCCTGCCACCCTGTTCAGCAAAACTGATCTTGAAAATTAATGGATGGATGTGCAGAGGTTGCAAAGTAGAAATTGATCACTAAAAGAGGTGGGCTTTAAATGCAAGTTGAGATCAAGACTATTGGTAATTGATTGTTGTGCATCACTGTGTGACACATGGGCACCAGCCAATCTGTGGGAGTCGAGGTGTAAGTTACCAATGATTTCACTCAGTAAAATGCAGGAAATTAAGTAAATTAAGTAATTGTGTTTTTTAGGTCTGGATATTCTGTTTACATTCAATAAAATATAAAATTGAAGATTTTTTATTTCTTTGAGAGTGAAGAAACTTATAATCGTCAATTAGAACAAATCATCAGGGGATCGGATAATATTTCACCAACTGTCTACAAAGATATATGAGTACGGCTGTTATTTCATGTGGACATACCTGTCATGGGTCCAGGCCTCTCTCACAGTGTGACGCTGGACCGACATGGCCGATGTGCAAGGAGCCAAAATAGGTGCCACCGTAAACATTCACAGAGGGAGTCACATGACCTGGCCTTTAAGAGCATCATCTTCTGCCCTGCCTCCCACCCGCCATTTGATCCCCCCCGGCTCTTCAGTCTGGATTACGTTAATCAGCCACTCGCCATCTGAGAGCATTAGTCGTGTTTGCTAAATGGGAGGAGAACAAAATAAAATTGTCCTTCTTGAGAAGATTTTGAGAGGCATGTAGTGGAGAGCAGTGGAGACAACAGGGAGCACTGTTGACTCACTTAAACTTGGCACTGACGCCCAATTATGAAAGAGCGTGAATAATTGATACCACAAATTATGATGCAAAAACAGTGTAATTATCTACTTAAACTTGCTTTACAAGAATACTTTTGCATATGGCTAACAGGTGATTTGAGTTTGAAAAATTGCACCAGTAGAACTCACGTGTACATGTACATATGGCGAAAAATCTCTGGAACAACCCAGGCTAAATTTGACCCTCCACCACAAAGCTTGTCTCTCATTCAAATTCAGTCACTGCAAGATACCAGCAAGATTTATTGTAATACTTTCCTATTTAGACAAGGCTTCACCAGTTGGCATTTTGGAAGGTTTTGAACAATATACAATATAATCTCTAATTTATGAAAATGAGTCTTTATGTACTGCATATGGAAATTACACACACACACACACACACACACACACACACACACACACACACACACACACACACACACACACACACACACTTATTTGTGGAAGCATGTAAACTCTGAATAAGCCCCAAGCGAGCTGGAAATAAAATAAACCTGAAAACGTACTGCATCTATTCTCTTACAGCGTAAAACAAACATGCCACTACTCTGATTTAGAGGGTGGAAAAAGGTGTAATTGACGCTTTTGTCCGCTAGATGTTGCTGTCGCCCGCGAGCCAAGATTTTGAAACAGGAAGAAAAACAAGACAAAAAGTAGCGAAGACAAAATGAGGGTTTCATAGAGGTAGGTGCAATGCTGCTATTTCATGTTCTTATAGATTCAGTCATTTTTTTGGTGTAGAAATGGCTGGTTATCTGATGTGAACATATGTTACACATACCGTTTGTCACTACAGTATTTTATATATATATATCCATCCATCCATTTTCTGATCCACTTTATCCTCACAAGGGTCGCGGTTCATGCTGGTGACTGTGAGCGCAGATGGTTGTTTGTCTCTGTGTATCCTGCGATTGGCTGGCAACCAGTTCAGGGTGTCCCCCGCCTATTGCCTGAAGACGGCTGGGATAGGCTCCAGTACCCCCGCGACCCTTTTGAGGATGAAGCCTTTCAAAAAATGGATGGATGTGTGTGTGTGTGTGTGTGTGTGTGTGTGTGTGTGTGTGTGTGTGTGTGTGTGTGTGTGTGTGTGTGTGTGTATATATATATATATATA
>NW_017805002.1:3030249-3049436 GCF_001891065.2 Hippocampus comes
GTTAGTTAGTTAGTTAGTTAGTTAGTTAGTTAATTGTTTATTGAACATAAAATACAACAACAATTGACAAAAGGCAAACAAAATTACAAAAGGAAAAATAAGAATAAAAATAAAAAGTAAATAAAACAAACATCATCACCGTTATATGTTCAAAGGAGTAGGAAGAAGTATACAACTTATCTAGTCCTACCCCTTGTTGTGTAATAATATAAATAGATCATTTTTCAATGCAAAAGAAAAGGAAGAGATCTACCTCTCATCAAGTACTTTTACCCTTATGTGTACTGTACTTATCTATTTATACACCCTTCTGTTTGTATATACATACATACATATATATACATACATACATACATACATACATATATATACATACATACATACATACATACATACATATATACATATATATACATACATACATACATACATACATACACATATATAAATATATATATATATATATATATATATGGGGGGGGTTGGTTTTGTGTTTGTGTCGAAGCAAATCCAATATGGTTTTGCTGGCAATTGTACAAAAAAAACCCCCAAAAAACAAATCATACTTGAAGGTAACCAAGAAGGCCGGGCCAGGCCCCCTAGATATAAGGCTCAGGAACCATACATCACCTGTGTTTTAGTCAAAAATGAGGCCAGACGGCAGCGAAAAGAACTTAATTAGGTCACCTAGTCAATCCTGTTGTGATATGAAGAGCGGCCCACTGGTACAAAGAATCACATTGGTGAGCGCACTTCCTGGCAAGCACTCTACTTTTGCGATGAATCATCAACTCGCAGACAGTGAAGATAAACAATAAACATGCAAAAGGAAGTATCCATGTTTGCCGAACCTACAGTATAGCCAAAGAAGAGGCTTGTTTGAATAGGAAACATGCCCGGGCAGCAGGGAGGTGCGAGACAAGACTCGACAAGAAAATGCAACAATGTCTCCTGGCTGTGAAATGCCAGATAATATACTGTAATATATAATATATACAATATATTACAAACTTGCACGCTGCTAAAAAAGAATGTCAATATGATACATTTTGTATTGTAGCATCTTTTCAATTAAGACAACAAACAATTAGTGCTGGCGGCACAAAACTAATTCCGCTCAAACAAACTTCTGATGAAAGGCAGTAGGTTATTTTGTGTCTTGGTAGAAGTTCTGTCGATACACGCTCACTTGCTCCCCTCCCTACCCTCAACATGTGTCGTTGAGGGTAGGGAGTCGTGTTAGATTTATGATACTGTGGCTCCTTTGGCTCGCAATAGTTTCACCAAATTAGGACTAAACATGGCATCAAAGCCAGAGGAATCCAGATCAACAGCTCAGTGGAACAACTGACTGACGAGCGTCAGTTTGTGTTGTAACTGCATCGATCCAGCAGTTTAGAATGACAAAAAGGCCTAAAACAATGAAAAGAGACAGCAGAGTGCACATTGAATTGCCCACTGATGGATTATAATCAGAATAGGTTCTTCCTTTTTCCTCATTAGGGTTGCAGCTGGCTTTTGACAAGAGGAGGTCAGGTCACCAACCAATCATAGGGCACAAATAGATAAGAAAGAAATCATTCACATTTAAGCATACAATATAATACATCCATTTTCTGATCCGATTATCTTCACAAGGGTCGCGGGGCGTCCTGGAGCCTATCTCAGCTGTCTTCGGGCAGTAGGTGGAGGACACCCTGAACTGTTTGCCAGCCAATCGTAGGGCACACATAGACAAACAATCATTCGTATTCACAATCACACCTAGGGACAATTCAAAGTGTTCCATTAACCTGCCATGCATGTTTTTGGAATGTGGGAGTGGGAGGGAACAGGCATGGAGAGAACATGCAAACTCCACACACGAAGGCTGGCGCCGAAATCGAACCCTGCACCTCTGCACTGTGAGGTGTACGCGCTAACCAGTCGACCACAGAGACGCCATAATAATGTCTTTATTTATATAGCGCTTTTACAACAGCTGCAGCTGTAACAGAGATATGGACAATTTCGTCTTCAATCAACCTAACATATGCATGTATTTGCAATGTAGAAAGAAGCCGGAGTACCACAAATCCAGCAACCTCTGTGAGGCCGACGGGTTAATCAGCAAGCTCACAGTATTACATGTACGGTATTTACTGGATGTATATTTATGTAAATTAACACTTGGGGGCATGAGTGGAGATTTCTTTGTGAGATATTTTTGTAGATGCATGCAGTTAGCCGTTGTGGACATGAAGACAGCCACCTTTTTTCCCGGCCAATGGAAGTGGCTCCTCTAATTCCCTTTAAATTCAGTGCAGGAGAGGTACAGGGTCTACATAGCGGAAGCAGAACAGACAAGCTGGATTCTATGCAGAAGAGACCTGCACAAAATACATTATTAACAAAGAACTGCAAGATCTCCACTTGCGAAAGTTGGCCATTGTGACGTGGACGCTTGGAAATTGCCTTGCACCCTACATGATGCCCCCAACGACCTCCTTTCCTTAATTAGTTTGGCTTACTCCCATATTCTGAAATCGTGAATGCTATGTCGAGGACTGAGAATTATCCATCAAGGAATATGCGTGTCATGGATGGTTGTTTATCGACTGTATGTGTGTCCAACGATTGGCTGCCGACGACTCCAGAGTGTAAATTGCTTCTCTGGCCCAAAATCAAATGGGATAGGGTCCAGCTAATCAAATAATCTAAAAGAAACACAGAACGCATGTCCTATACATACATCCTGTTGACTCTCTAGTAGTAGAATCAAAAATCAACTCCACCCTCATATATTTTCATTCAGCGAATTCCTGCTTCTGCACATACAAGGTTGTGTTTGTGCGGCAATGGCAGATGTGCGCTCATGTTTCTGTTCGTCTCATTTGGTCTTCAGTGGACCATCAGTGTTGGTTTGGCAAACCAATAAGTTCCCCTTTGAGGCTCCAGCGAAAACTGTGTGCCGAATGGAGAGAACAAGTTTCTGCCTGTTTGCGGCGGCTGTTTCTAGTTTTTGAAACAATGGCCATAGCGTTCCATTCTGCGATCATAAAACTAATTACATGCTTCACTTGCCCTTATTGACATGTTTTTTTGCGAAGAACAAAAGATTTGGAACTTCTGTGACTGCAGCAGGCTTAGATTCTAAACAGACTCCAGCGGCATCCGAATAGTTTGTCCAATGACTCAGTTTGTAAGAGATGCTTAAGGAGGCATGTAGCGCTGTTGCTGGTTTTGTTTGGTCAGGTTGCTACTTCATGCTTTATTTTATTCTGGATTGGTCACCAGTCAATCATAAGGTACATTGAGACAGACGACAATTCCCTCTCGCATTCGAACCGTCACTGAATAGGAACTGAACCCACGTGGCCTACGAATTCTCATGTGGTGGTGACAGACACAAAATTGTGTTTGCCGATGCATCACATGCACGTGTCTGCTTTACCACTTGACATATGGAATTTTGTGGCGTGACGATGAAGTGATGCCTCCATCAATGAAATACAGTCGAAGTGTTTACTGTAAGGCGTAGAAAAAATAGTAGTGTGTTTCCGGTAACCCGACTGACCGAGAATTTCTACGTCGAAAAAAAACTTTACGATCGGCATTTTTTTCAAACAACCCTCTACATTTTTGTGTAGAGGGTTTACATTGGTGCAAACTCTCGCGATATTCACGTTGAGCGCGTGCGTCGTTTGCCCTGTCGTCTGTCAACAATATTGAAACATGGCGGCGGCCGCGATCTCCGACGACAGTTTAAACCGCGTTTTCTGTGTTACAGTCGCAAGCCTGCACCGTAATGTTAAGAAAATAGCATCCATTGATGTATCGAAAAAATTCAGCGAACTATTTGATGAACACCACGGGCCGAGTAATAAAAAAAAAAGAAAAAAAACTTTGTCCGACCTACCGACCCTATGCTGAAATTTCATGTTACCGGAAACACACTATCTTTTTTGTTTGGCCTAATGGAGGCTCTCACACACTTGGCCAGTTCACACTCACTTTTCTTCGACTCAACAAGGAGCTGCCCCGACTAGCGCCAACCGTAGTCGTCATGGTGACGGACAGCCGTATTCTGCAGCGGAACCGAAATACATGGAAAACAACTAATCTCCCCTGCTTTACGGGTGTTCACACGACCCACTGTGCGACACCATTCAAACTCCCAAACAACAATATTTTACTCTTAATATCAGCTGTATTACAATGCCGATTGCAGATACATCAGGTCTGAATAAGCACAGCTCAGCGGTCGTGTCACTTCACTTCGTGGTCCAAGTCTCACGAGATTTCCCACGAGATTATCCAACGCTCCTTTTAAAGTGACAGTGCTGCTTTTATGAAATGAGGCAGCATTCACTACAACAGTCATCGTATTGTTGGTTACATATGCCAACAGAAAACCTCCCGAAAGACATTGTCTTGAAAGTTGACACGAAAGCGTGGATGACAGAAAGCCTAATGAAGGAATGGTTGACCGAGTGTTTCGGCAAGCGAGGATTTTTTTCATTTTAAAACAAAGCATTACTTGACGGGGAACAATGTTTTTTTTTTTTTTAACCAGCCGTGTGAGTGCTGGTATACTGCCATCATGCTGCCGCGTTACAGGCACAAAAAAGTTCAGATATGCTATGACACGTTGAAACCTCTTTCTGTGTACCGTCTTTCTTTGCAAATACTGTATCGCATGGCAAAATATGGGCACCTGCGGCTTATAGACAGGTGCGGCTTGTATTTGTACAAAATGGGTTTTTCTTTAAAATGTAGTGGATGCGGCTTATAATCAGGTGCGCTCTATAGTTCGGAAATTACGGTCAGTGGGAGGGCGGGGCAGGGGGTGTTTGTGATGTAAATTAGTAAAATCAATGTCAAATGTCTGGGGTGAAGCAGGTGGAGTTCAGATGGGCTCGCTCACAGACATAATTTCAAAAATAGGCAGCTCACAATTTACTTGACTTCACTCGGTTGTTTAAGCTCACAATTCATGGGCAAGGAGGCACTCCAAGAACAATTTCTATACACAAACTTCCAAAGTCAATTTTTCATAATGTGTCCCCTTTGATGCGAGATTTAAAGCATTTGCTCCATGATCTTGTCCGAATCGATTCACCGCTGTCTATTCTGTTTGTTTCGTATTGTTTGGATGTTAGATTTTGTATTTATTTATTTGTTGGCTGATCAGATTTCAACTTTTTTTGTGCTGCCTTGTCAATCAAATCTGCCTTCAGAATCAGTTGTGTAGACCAAGGGAACTTTAACTTGATTAGTATTGGGACTGTTTATTGAACCAATCAAATTTTGGAGTTTCACAGGGCCAGCTCGCTGGCTGACGTCAGCATTTTTCTGTCCTTTGGTTGGTTAGAGGAAGCCATGGTTACCTGGCAAAACTCATCTGAAGCAATCTGCACATATAAATACATTTAATAATCAGAATCCAGGGTATGTATGAGGTATTTTATTGATGTGGTTGTTGTTTGTTTGTTTTGTTATGTTTTCATCATATTATTAAAACAAAACTGAACTGCCCCAAATGATATACATGGCAGAGTTTGATGCTGTTGTATCGTGTTTTTGTACACTATTGATGGCTTTTTGATTGTGACTTGACAGTGGTGGTATATAGGGGCCGATCAGGTCGGTTGTGTCCCCAGGTACCACATGCATGGCCCACGACTGCCGAATACCCTGCAGCTGTGGCACAGTTGCAAAACGAAGGTCGGGCAGCCGGGAAACAAAGTCTGAGACGAGACGCAAAGCTGACGCCCGCCAGGAAGCTGAGCTCCTAGTGCCCACTTCCTTTTACAGCCGACGCTCCGTCACAAAGTCTCAGAGAGTGAATAGTCACTTCCTGGCGTCCCCAAGAGAGAAAAAAAAGGAGGCCTGCAGCGCAAGCGAAAGAGCGGGCTGCCCCATCACCCCTGTTTCTCCTAAATAAGCAGTGATCTGTTGAACCGCTGCCAACGGAGGCTGGCCCAAACCCTTGCAGCGCAACTTTTACAAGCCGAGCCTTCGCCAGCAGGAAGGCAAAAAGACACACAGCCTAGACCTGTGAGAGAGTAAGGATTCTGCTCCTCTACTTTCTTTCTTTTTGTGGTTAACAAAAAAAAAAAAAAAAAGGAAATTGTTTGATGACGAAGGGAGGATTTTTTTATGCTGACGTCACAGAGGCAAAGCTGTCTTGGATATCGCCTGAGGAAAGATGAGTGACACATGGTGGACACACTTTGAATACAAAGAGTCCTCAAAGGTTTGTATTTATTTTATGCTCCTGTTTGCATTGCTCTTATTTCTTCGCTGTACGATCTTGGACACCTTGTTGACTGTAAATGGTGGATTAAAATGTTCACCATTGTCCTCGACTGAGTCTACTGGCAGGAAATCTCGGGACAAAAAAAGCACCCAGGCAGGTGCAGGACGACTAAAAAGACGCAGAGCCAAGAATGGGTTCCGCCAGGCATGGACTACCTGGGAAGGATGCCAAGTGCTGACAAAAGGCTTAGCAAGGAACAAGTCGTTTGCAGCGAAACGCGTCGGGAAGCCATTTGGATGGCTTCATCCGGAACAGCGTCAAACCCCGCTGGCGTCATTTCAAGCCTGCCTGTAAGTACTCACTTTGGATTCTTTTAAGATGCCTTTCCCCATCTTGCTCAACCCTGTAATCCCGCAAACAAACGAGACGACTTTGTGAGGACACCGCGGCTCTAAGCCGAGACCCCTTTTGAAGTCGCTCACTCGCTCGGGGATAGCATCCGCTATGAGGGTACAATTCGAGTCGCGTTGTGATACTTTGTAACTTCTTCCCTCCTAGCAGAAGCGGACAGGAAGAAAAAGAAAAAAAGGAATTGCATGGCTTCCACCACCTTTTTTAACATTTAACAGCCGAAAAGCGTAAAAGCATTCCATCTCGCCTGTTCTAAATTCTGCGACATTGTTGCAATTTTTTTCTACCACGCTCACCTGCGAGTATTTCATATTCATGCTTTAATTTACATTTTAACATTTCTGTTGTCGCATTTTTTTTAATCGACGTGCTCGCGTTGCACCGAAAACAATGTGCTCGCCCTCTCCATAGTAATGGCTACCCTCTCGTTTCCGACAAGCTGGGACTTTGTCCTGTGTGATGTTTTGAGAGGGGTGGGAGGGTGGGGGAGTTTAATTATTTGTAGATGGCCTACTCAGCTTTGGGAAACACACTAAGGCATGCGATCAGATATGAAACCGTGTCTTAAATCGCATTACTTACATGAAAATTTTATTTTATTTTTTGGTTCCAAATAAGCCCGATTGACCAGGTCTGCTGGCTTGTGATGTTTTAGGCCGCATTTACAATGTGCCCAATTCAGATTTCATGTCTATATCATGTTATATAACTACACTACATGTTATATATAACATTTCAAGTGAAGCATGACTGTGTTCACATTTACGTAATGCATGAAACAACTCAGATGAGCATAAATCCAGCTGCACGTAAGACTCTTCATCCATTGATTTAAATGAGAGTAATTTCATTATAAGTCAATACACCCTTTAAATAATTAGCTTCATGCCTTCTGTTTTTTAAAAGACGAGTGCACATTAAAGTCCCGGTATATTAAATACCGGTACATTACAATACACAGAGCTAGCCGAATGAGGTACTTTAGCTCCATAGTACCTTAGTTAGTAATGTATTGACATAACGTAGTCCAACACAAATGCATCCAAAATGAGTCCAACTATTATCTTTTTAGCAGCTGAGATTACAGTACCAATTAAAAAGGGACAGTGCATAAAATACTCTAATGAAAATATTCCGAGATGCTAGTTTAGACAGGAGGTGAAATGTTGACATTTTTTTACACGTAATACATGAATTAAATTGTTAGCTCTGGGGATATATAGTTAACGTTTAGAAAAAAAAATGCATTGGCAAATTGTGTTACGTAGAGCTATTTAAATGGTTATTTTCTTATTTCATAACTACTGTAGGTTTGTAATCTCTAGGTGTCACAAACGATACCATTACATCCATCCATCCATCCATCCATCCATCCATCTATTTTCCGATCCGCTACCTTGGGCAGGGGACACCCTGAACCAGTTGCCAGCCAATCGCAGGGCACACAGAGACGAACAACCATCCACGCTCACACTCACACTTAGGGACAATTTAGAGTGTTCAATTAGCCTAATACCATTAAATATCAGAAGTACAAATAATTATAGGTGACATTAAAGGACATATTGGCATTTGTCAAACAAATATTGTCCATTGACAATAGCTATGGCAACCTAAAATTTGCTATTATTGTCGTATACATTTTTAATGTTGTGTTGGGCTATTGAAATTGTTTGCTTGTTGGTTCACTGCAAACTAGTATGTGCTGTGCGTATCTATGTATGTATGCATGTATGCATTTTTGTATGCATTCATGCATGTACAAACTATGTTTCTAATCTTAAGGTGTCTCACACAATACTATGGGAATACAGTACACAATATGCAGTACACTAGTGTACATACACTATGCACCAGAAAAAAGTAAAAATACATTGCTGAGCGGTTATTAAAATCGTAATTAATTTCATGTTAACTGTTTATAGCAGTGAAGAAGAATAATAAGAATAATACAGTGGCTGTGCTGCCAAACCCACATGAACCCGATGCAGATAGAGGCAGAAATCCTTGTTTGCCGCATGAAGGGGCTTGCAATGCAATGTAAGATTGTAGCAGCTTGTGTGTGTGTGTCTAACAGACCCCCCCCCCCACACACACACACACACATACACAAACACACAAAACAAGCTCATATGTGTGCACGTTATTGGTTTTTGTTGTCAGTGTGACGTGTTGGTACATTAAGCATGGTCAATCTGGTTCTCTTGTCCTGCTGTGAACCCACCGCTTCCCACATTACTAAAGTTGAGGTCATTTGGATCAAAGTCTCCTTTTTGGGTTTTTTTTTTCAGAAGATACTCACAATGCTATTCCGGTTTGTTAGCGCCACTGTGTTATGGCTTGTAAACAGGATTTAATCAGCCTTCTCAGAGATGAGCCACAACCACTTTTAAAAGTTGCAGCAATGAGCAACCAAATTATCAAATGTAGAAAAAAGGGGGGCGGGGAGGCAGTGATGACGTTCTCACAGTGTGTGTGTGTGTGTGTGTGTGTGTGTGTGTGTGTGTGTGTGTGTGTGTGTGTGTGTGTGTGTGTGCATGCGCGTGTGCATGCGCGAGCCATGTGAAATCAATCTTGAGATTAACATCTGGATCGTCCAGATGTGCCGTTAATGTCTGCACATTTGTTTTAAGCTCAGCAGGTTTCCTGTGAGTCTAACCTCACAAGATCGTTGACTAAATTAAATACTAAAAACACCCACTTTTTGTTCACTTTTTCTGTGTATTCTGATTCTTTTGTGAAATACTTTCCCCTCCTTGTAGCAAGTTCTGTGGTCGGACAAGAATGAGGCAATAGAAGGCAAGGAACGGCTTGTCGACGCAAAATAGAAAGATCTCTTCATAAATATAAGCAGGAAGGTTCACTCAGTAACACAACTCACAACGTTCATGGAAGATTGTAAGATGAAAGTGGCCGTGCCATTTAGAATTCTGGAATGGCAGGAACGCAATATACTAAATGACTTGGATAAAAGTGTGAAAAATTGTTGAGCACCGTATTTTTGCATGTTTGTACGTCTGTTAGCTAGCAGAGTACACTGCAAAGAGGACCAGTATTAAAAGTTCAGGGACAGTGTTAAAAACTGCTGCATTAACACCACTCAGTAATAAAATAGCTTGTGTTGTTTAGGATGTGACATTGATACATTTTTTTAAAATGGGGTGTCACCTGGATCAACCCTTATTGGTGTCTATGTGAACTTGAATCCATGGCCTTATGTAATGATTGTAATTGAGTAGTTAGAGTCAAGACACTTTCTTCAGCATCATTTTCCTCCTTGCTTGCAAGATGGACTCAAAGTTCGCTAAGGTAGGCAAAACGTTCACGATGGCATTTGATGAAATAAAAATTGCCTCATACCTCGGTTTCCATTTGAGTTTTCTATTTTATATTGTTAAAAACAGACAGTAATTGTATTTCGGTCAGACATGATTTCACATGGGCTACACAGCCAATCGGATTGGTTCATTCATGGTATTTAACATGTGGTTGAAGTAGGTGTAGGCAGCTCGAGTGACACACTCCACGTGACTTTTTATGGACGAGCGAGTAGTCAGTGTAATGAGTGCCATTTGTCAGTTGGTTGACAAACTAATACGCCTATTCAACAAATTGTAACATGTAAATGAGATGATATGAAAAAACAAGTGTCCTTGAAACAATTTGATTGGATTTAAGTGCGCATTTGAAAACGTCAATGTCCGCAATATCTAGGTACGTGGAATTGTCACACTCTTCCCCAATCTGTAAAACAAGGCCTCACCAATTTATGTGAGCACTGAGTTGCCAAAAAGGGGTTTTCTCATTTGGCTATGTAGGCCGACAGAAAATGGACTTGAGTGTGTCATGTTAATTGTTTTGTGTCCATATTCTTCGGTCTGTTTTGTTGCTATGTCATTTTGAAAGTGGCCTTCGGCCTTTGCAAGACCACTCAACATCTGAACAGCCATCAGGTGATGAATGTATGTCCATGATGAAATATTTGGTGAACCAGCCAGTTGTCAAAGTGCCAAAATGAAGGCAACATTCATGCACAGAGAGATGCGACACTGTCCAGACCAGGTATAAGGTTCTTGTCAAATATGTAATATTTTGTCTTGCCACCGCCTCCTGACTGAAAAACTAAGGAACTGAATGGCAGACTGAAATGTTTGTATGGAGGGCTACTGAAAATCCTCTTTTCAGGAAAATCTTCATGACAATTAGATCGTTGTTTTGACCACAAATGTTATTACTCTGGGTTTTGATGATTACCTGAATGATTACAATTTAGAATTGAGGAGGATTTGTTCACTGGTCATAGAGTATCTGACCTGATGTTATTATTTGTGTGATAAGAGGTTTTCGCATGAAATTGAAAAGAGAACATACATCATGCCCCACTGCTGTTTTATGTGAAATAAATTTAATAAAGAATGTTTGAATTGGAATTGTGTAATGTGTTTTATTTAAGGTAGTGTGGCATGGAGTATTTTTCACCACACTGTATATTGTTGGCATGAACAATCGTCAGTGTTCGAAACACTCAATAGTGTCATCATTGTTACAATGTCAACACTACATTTTGTTGCTTAAACACACTATTGGGTGTTGATCAGTTCACGTTTAACTAAATGTTACTTTTACATCAGCTAGTGTGGATGCATTTCGACACCTTGCTGGTGTTAAAATTAACACTCTCGGTGTTGAATTAACACCAGCAAATTTTCAGTGTAGTTTCTGTTTTACAGAGGACTAGACTAGACCATTCCGCATTATTGTCAAGCAAATTCATCTCATTGAAGTAATGAAAGTTGTTGTTTTAGTTGTTGTTGTTGTTGTTTTTTTTTTGTCTGTACATTAGTTTGCAATCAGGCTTATTTCTACTTCATGGAAAATGACTTCCTACATTTGGAAGGACAGTCACTAGACGCCAACATTTACATTCTGGGATGGGAGGAACTGTTCCATCATAAAGTACATTTCTCTCTCAACAGGCTACTTCCTGGTTCATGGATAATGCCATGAAAACATAAGTGATTAATTAAATGGACTGGAATGTAACATTTGCATTCTGGGGTCGAGCCTGGAGGAAAGGGGGAAGCAGTGTTTTTTTTCGTTCTCTTGAGGTCGTTTGGTTCCAAGAAACCAGGACATTGTCCCCGTGCCAAGCTGCATGTCAATGAGGCAAAATAAAGGCCTGGAAAAAAAAAGGGTACAAGGGAAATGGGGGCGCACAATCAGGCTGCCAGATGCTCCCTCATAATGTCTGACTGTCCATACAATGGACAGTCCTCATCTGGTCGACAGGAGTTTATGTCCATCCAAGAAAAAGAAAACTAGATTTTTTTCAAAGTGATGGGGGTGCATACAGGAGCAACTGATGCCTTGCTCAAAAGCACTGCAGTAGTCCTTTGCAAGCCATCCAACATTTTCTCAGCAACCAGTCCAGCCTCCGCACACCTTAGTCCATTTAACACATTATTGTGTTCAAAGACAATAAGAGCACCGAACCAAACCAAAGAGAAGGCTCTCTTCTTTGTCTCGAAAAAAAAAAAAGGTGGTTTCCAGCTTTTCTATTTCTTTTGTAATACCGTAATTTCCGGACTATAAGCCGCGACTTTTGTCACACGCTTTCAACGCTGCGGCTTATTTCATGAAGCGGCTTATATAAAGACTTTTCTAACGGCTGCCTGTGTACCGTCTTTCTTCGTAAATATTTCATGTTACAATATGGGCACCTGCGGCTTATACACAGGTGCGGCTTATGTGTGTACAAAATATTTTTTTCCTTTAAAAATGTAGTGGTGCGACTGATAATCAGGTGCGGTCTATAGTCCAGAAATTACGGAAATTGTCTCTCATTCACCCTAATGAGGACAGGTGCAAAGGGAAACAGATTAATAGATGAATATTTGTCGGTATGTGCCCTGCAAGTGACTGCCAACCAGTCCAGAGTGTTTAGCCCAAAGTCAGCTGCGATAGGCTCCAGCTCACCCACCACCTTACAGCTATCACCGGGCAAGCAACTTCATTTATTTGAAAAGTCAATCATCCATCTTTGGTTTTGAGCTTCTAATTAATTGAACGTCTCAGTCGTGGCGTCATACTCTCTCATGACCTTGTGCCATTCTCCATGCCATGCTCCGACCCCCTCCCTGCCACACCCTCGGGCCCCTTGGTCATATCCTGCTGCCGCCAAAACATTTCAATCACTGTCGCTACAAATTGGGCCAAAGAGGAATCGGGGGACAGTAATGAACGGCCCAGACGCCTTTCAGCCACTGCTGAGCACATGGTAATTTATGCAAAGCCCAAAACCCTTTGCGCTGGGACCTCACAGCCCAACTGTATCCACATCTAGACAGTCAACAACAACAAAGTTAGAGCCAAAATATAGCAAAACAAAACCCACTGTAAATGTACATTAGTAGTATCATTCTGTATTTGTCTTCAATTGCACTCATCAATTTTTATCGACTAGTTAGTATTTATATAAGTTCCAGAGGTGCTGCTATAAGGGGAAGCTACCACTTGATATTTGGTATTTAGAAAGGAAGCAAAATTGACTGAATTAGGTGAGGTAGTGTTTTTTTTTCAGTATAATTAAAAAAAAAAAAAGTTCATTCTTTCAAAAGATCGTCAAATGCTGATTTTTGGAAAAAATACTCTTATGTGTATGCGGTTCACATAGTGTATAAAAGTATTGCTTGCTTTGGCAGCATCTTGTGTCATCTTGCTGCTAAGGCATTTTGTTGAAGTGAGTTGAGGAGCTTCGTTTTAACAAAAGTATTGTTTTGTCCCCTTCTTGTTGCCAAGAAACTACATTGAAATGACGAGATTTATTTAGGCGAAATAAGTGCTTTTCTACCATCTTGCTTCAAGAAACTATGTTAAAGTGACTTGAAGAACATAATTTACAAAAAGGTAGTGCTTTCCACCCATCTTTTGGCATCTACAGGTGATTATAAACAAAGCGTTTAGTATCATCTGGGGCACATTTCTAAGGGTCTACAACTTACAGATTTTTGCTATTCGTGCAGGGCCTCAGTTCTTGTCATATATTTTGTCATTTTAATTCAACTTTCAAAACAGTTATTTGCTTTCGTAAAAATACACAATTTGAGGAAATTGTGCATTCATTATTGACACTTAATCTCCTGCAATCCCAGCAGGGTGGAACCTGGTTTACTGGATATACTACTGTATTTGGTCGTATTATTTCACTGACACACGCCATCAAACTAATTAACTTTCCTATTTTCTTGTGTCATAGATGAACAGATGACATGTGAACTTCTGCCTTCCCTTTCTTCTGTCATTTCGGCTGAGGTAGTAGATTGAATAGTTGTGGGGTTTGTGCGCCCTCTGAGATAACTATACAATCTACTGTCTTTGCCCGTGAGACAGCTCGCTCACTGACAAGGTGGACAAAAATACCGCAAACTCAGCCCATCCTCTCTTCGCACTAAACATAATGGTGAGTGGAGCCTAGCGAGGTGAAGTTGTCGGTTGTATAGTTTGTGTTATGCTGCCAGTCCCCCCCAAGAAGTGCTAACTATACAGTCTATTACATTCCTTGAGTGGCACAAAGTGAAGCTCGTTGCACACTGCCATCATTGGGAACACAAAGTGTTTTACGTTGGGTTTTCATGATCATCATCTGCCTAAATTTGATGCTCAACCTTGTGAGGCTGGCATTTATAAAAGAGACAAAGAACAGTTGGCTATCAGGTTTCAATAGTGCATTTTACTTTAAAAACATGGTTTTTAATTTGTTTATCAGTATGTGTGTCTAAAAAATTTGAGAGACATCTTGCCAGCAAAAATGCTCACATGCAATAAAGACAGTCCGAAAACCATGAGGAAGTTACATGGCAAAATCAACTTTGCTTCTTCCCCTCTGCGCATAGCATTGTGACTATTACGAACAAAACAACAGCACTTAACCAAAATCATTTTTTCATGTTTCCGTAATGGTTAATGTCAGTGCTTTTGAACCAAAATGATATTTTCAATGCGAGGATAGCCTTATGAATTTTCGAATGTATATTTAAAAAAGAAAAAGGAAAAAAAATTGTTCTGCACATAGTTTATGGATTAATATCAAAAAAGTGCTTTTGTGATTAAATTTGACTGAAGAAAAATCAGTCTACAATTTCTTCCTCTTGTTTAAATGGTCAAACGGCACTGAAATCGAACGAGTCCGATATAAAGCACCTGACGGTGCGGTGTGATTTGTTGTTGTTGTTTTTTTTTTTGTTTTTTTTTTTAACAGTAGTCTAATAAATTTGTGAAA
The DNA here is from genome assembly GCF_001891065.2 of Hippocampus comes. NCBI lineage: Eukaryota > Metazoa > Chordata > Actinopteri > Syngnathiformes > Syngnathidae > Hippocampus > Hippocampus comes. Next base: position 3,045,180 of record NW_017805002.1, read on the forward strand.
CACATGGAAAAATAAATTATCTTAAACTAGGCAACACCATACACGTGAACTCACAGGTTTCTGATTCGAATCCATGCTCTGACCAGCTACTTTTGTGGAGTTTGAAAATTTCTCCCCCATTCCTAAGATGTCAGAGCTAAGGTGAATGGTTGTTCCTCTATATGTGCTCTCCAATTGGCTGGCGACCAGTCTTGTAACCGCTATCTTTAAAAGCCAAAGACCAAGTCCGAAACCTCGCTGATAAATTCGGATCTGACTGTCAGTAGTCATAGCAAGGCAATCACTAAAAGAGCCTTCTGCCAACTGAAAAACATGCGGAGTGAAGGGCTGCATGCTCCAAGCAGATCAGGAGAAGCGTATCCATGCTTTTATCATCTGTAGACTTAATTAGTACAACGGTCTTCTGACTTGACTCACTCAAAAGAGCATCAAATAGCTGCAGAACGCTGCAGGCCGGGTTCTGAAAAGACAACAAAGAGATCAGAACATATGACTCCTCTCCTAAATTCTTCACACTGGCTCCCAGTGAGCTGTAGTGTCGACTTAAAAGCAACAAACAATTCAAAATTCATTTTCCTTCATTCCATTAGGCAGTGTGTATGAACCTCCATCCATCCATTCTCAATACCGTTTATCCCGAACAGGGTCAGGGTGGGTTGCTGGAGCCTATCCCAGCTGACTTCAGGCAGAAGGCGGACTACACCCTGAAGTGGTCGCCAGTCAGTCACGGGGCACGTACATAGAGACAAACAATCAAGTGCACACCATCACTGAGTGGGAACGGAACCCACGCCGCCCGCACACAAGTCAGGCGAGTGTACCACAACACTATCACCGACTTGTATGAATGTTAAAAATGCAAATATTAATGGCAGCTGAGTCCCTGAAAAAAAGGATTAAGTATTGAAATAATGACATCCTTTGTACGCTGCCATACTGGACATTTTTGACTGGTTTGCATAATCACTGTGGCGTGTTCCGTGCTTTAACACCCTACTATTCAATATTGTACTTGTTTTCTAGCCTTTTGCGCTCTAAAAATGGCATATGGTGTCGTCAAGTACAGTATTGCCATAATTTAGATGGCACACCTCACCTCAGGTTTCACATTCTTCCTTTGAGAGTGACGGGCTAGCCGCTAACCATTGTACTGTGCAGCAGTGTGCAACCAGTCCATTGGCATAAGTTCAAAATGAACAGGAGCGTGTTACAGCACAAAGGACTTCACAGTGATTATGTAACCTGATCAAAAAAGATGGAAGCAGACATACATAGGATTAAGGTCTTTTAAAGTAGTTTTAAAATATGTTTTTCCAAAAATCTTCTTTGTCCCGCTGAATGTTCTTTTAGTCATTTTAGTCCTGTCCTGAAAACCTGGACTCATCCCCCACTCACCCATTTTGAATATGCTTAGATTTATATTTTATATTTATATTTATTTACAGTATATACTTTTGTCTTTTACTTTCTCCCTTTCATAATGTTTCTGCTGTAAATCAGGAATTTCTCCATTGTGATACAAATAAAGGTTTTCTTATCTTTTCTTATCTTAGGAACTTACTTTTTTCTTTTAAATGTCTAACTCTTTTCTTTGTTAATGCTTTTAAACGTGGTACCTTTAAGAATGTGAAGTTACCTTGTGGATGAAATGCACCATATACAGTTAATAAAGCTGCCTTGCCTTTCCTGTCTTAAACTGCAAGTTCCATTTTGTCCTCCTCAATATTAACCTTTAAAAAAAGGCAAACATTCCAAGTTTTTTCAGGCTCCACATTACATATGAACTTTTGATGTCACATTCGTTTGCTTCCAGTGAGCGATACATTTCAAGCAAAACATACTGTGTGAGTAAAATTGACAGTAATTCCAGAGGACTTCATTGCGCTCTGTTGAGAAGTGTAACCGGAAGAGAAACCATCATGAGATGTGAAAGTTGGCACTTGAAAACATTGAAGTTGAGGTCTTTATTTTTGCGCGTGTTTGCAAAATGGTCCCAGACACACGAGAGACACATATGTGGGTTTTCTTCAAATTAGATCACATGAGACAATCACCACTGGTAGTTTGTGCCTTGTGTGGACAAAAGTGTTTAGACACACCAACAGTCCATCTGCAGAAGTGGAAAAAAAAAACTTAATCTCTTGTAGAAGGACTTTATGCAATGTCCTTTGGTCATGCTAAAGAGAAGGTGCCTTCCTACCAAGTTGGAAGCATACACTTGGCCAAAATGCCGGGAAATGTGTGTTCAATGTTGAGTTCAGCCTTCCACTGACACCACAATAAAAATTGTCACCGGTGTAAAAAAATTTTTGATTTCTTATTAAAGTGTAGTGAGAATAATTGTCTGCTAAATTTGATACAACACAGAGAAAAATGTTAACAACTTTGCTAAATGTGCATGATTTAAACAAACAAAAAAAAAAAACAATAATCTAGCGTTTTCTCTGCTCTAATCCCGTGGGCATGTCCGAATGGATGCTAACTCATGTAGCATCTTAGCACCTACACATCACGACATCCCACGTTTCAGCTGCAAAAACACATCCAATTAAAGCCTCCAGCTGCTGGAATACATCCCACAAGGTCGCCGAGGTGCTTTACACGGCACGACGAGAGGTGGCTAACCACCAGCTAGCTTGCAAATTGACAGGCTTGCGCTTGGTAATAATAACTCAGTAACGAAACTGAGCCGAATGATGACGGGTGCAAAGGAAAGTGTTCCAGTTCTCATCGGGGAGGGTAACTCAAGCCTAATGCTGAAGTGCGTCACTAGGCAACATATTAGCAATTGGGACGTTTTGGTTATGGTTTAAATTTACCTTAGCGCTGATTCATTCGCTCATACACAGCACTTAAGCAAAGAAACCAACAAAAGTAGTGGCCTCTTCCTGACACAGCACAATCACATTCATCAGGGTTAAAGTGTGTCAGCCTTAACAGAAATAGGAAGAAGCACATTTGACTTCCTCAAACCATTCAAGCCCGAGATGAAGATCGAAGTGTCACCATACCGCATGGCGAACCACAGAGGAGACGTGATGCATGCGGGCGAGGTGGTCTATGCCTCGTTGGAGGTACTCATCGCCGTCTGCTGCGTCCTCGGAAACACTCTGGTCATCGCTGCCGTACAGACGACCAAAAGCATCGGGCAGCCCACCTTCTGTCTAATCGTGTCGCTGGCGGTAGCTGACTGCGCGGTGGGCTTGGTAGCCGTCCCCCTGGCCGTGCTGGTGGACGGCAGGGTGAGCACCTCCTTTCGCACCTGCCTCTTCATCAGCTGCGTGGTCATCCTGTTGACCCTGGTTTCCATTCTATCACTCATGGCCATCTCACTGGACCGCTTTCTCCGTGTGTACGTCCCACTCAGGTAAACTAATTATTTAATGCGTTTTTGCAAGACTTTTGAACAATATTTGAATGTCAGTAAAGTTCAAAGAATGCTAACTCAGAAGCTACAAGTACAAATCCAAATTACTATCTTGATCTTGTGGAGGAGATATTTTAACAATAGTGAGTGTTTAGTACTGTGCTACTTCTTTGCCTTGGTGAACAATCGTACTGTATCATACAAACAGCTGTATATGATACTTTGGTTACTTCATTTAGCCAAATTAGATGGAAACAATAAACACATTAAAAATAAAGCCAAAAAACTGGTAGCCCTTTAGGAACTGTAATTCTTTAGGAAACATTTTTATAACTTAAAGAGGGTGGTCAAAATGCATCTTGCTGAGGCAGATTTGTTGTTGTTGTTGGTATTTAAAAAAAAAAAAAAAAAAAAACATAATTCAAACTTACATAATAATAATCATCATCTTCATCATCAAAAAATTGCCTGACAACCAGGGTGTACACCGCTTATGACCCAAAGACAGCTGAGATGGGTTCCAGCACGCCCGTGAGGCTCGTGAGGATAAACGGGTTGGAAAATGGATGGACGTATGATATAAAGATGAAAAATATTGGGGAAAAAAAGCATGTTAATGTACCACAATATCTTGAATTTGAATATGCTACTCATCCAGGACGGTGATGTATATCGAGAAAATTGTCTTTTTTTGTTTTCGCCATGACAATCCACTTGCATTGGGGGTAAGTGGACCCACCAGAACCAGCAAAATTCACAACCAAACCAAATTAACTGTTTTTGATGATCTATGGCAGGGGTCCCCAACCGCCGGTCCGCGGGCCGGTACCGGGCCGCAGGGGATTTGGGACCGGGCCGCACAGAACGCACGTGCCTTATTTCCCTTTTAT
>NW_017805002.1:3049644-3054590 GCF_001891065.2 Hippocampus comes
CACTTGCGGTGTCATTGTCTCTCCTATTACCCCGAGATGGGACCGTCTGGTTGCAGAAAATCAAGCTCGGTGCTGTGGTGAGTGGTCATTTTCATGCACTTTGAATTTGCGTTGTATCGTATTTTGAAGGCATTAAACATTGCCATAGCGATTGGAGTGTTGCGGCCAGATTAGACGCTCCTTGTGTTTATTATGATATTTCGAAAACACCACAGTTTTCATGCAGCTCATACCATATTATTTTGTTGTATTATTTCCGCCACACCTTAAATGCCGGTCCCTGAAAATATTGTCTGACATAAACCGGTCCGTGGGGCAAAAAAGGTTGGGGACCCTTGATCTATGGTGATACTTGTTCCTAATCCCGTGGTTATGGTTTTGCTACACCATAGCATGTATTTTCTCGTTCAAAATTCAGTTTCTGACACTACATGTTCACTAGGGTAGATTGAGACACATCAATCGTAGGTGGCTTTGCACTCCCATTTTAGGGACCGATTTCTAAAGATAAATCTTTTAAATTATTTTAGTTTATCAAAGTAGCTATTTTTGGCTTGCGAAATACAAATGTTGAGTTGTTTATCTCTAAGTCAATAAAAAGAAAGAAACAGTGATGGATGGATGGATGGATGATGGCCAGGGCGGCCCGGTGGACCAGTGGTTAGCACGTCAACCTCACAGTGCAGAGGTACCAGGTTTGATTCCAGCTCCGGCCTTCCTGTGTGGTGTTTGCATGTTCTCCCTGGGCCTGCGTGGGTTTTCTCCGGGTACTCCGGTTTCCTCCCATATTCCAAAAACATGCATGACAGGTTAATGGAACACTCTAAATTGTCCCTAGGTGTGAGTGTGAGCGCGGATGGTTGTTCGTCTCTGTGTGCCCTGCGATTGGCTGGCAACTGGTTCAGGGTGTCCCCCATCTACTACCCGAAGACGGCTGTGATCGGCTTCAGCACATGTGTGAGGATAAAGCAGATCAGAAAATGGATGGATGGATGGATGATGGCCAGTCCTATCTGCAAACAGCCATTTACGGCCTTACTGAAAATAATTAGGTCCACAGGATTATATGCAACAAATACGTTTTTGAAATTAAGAGCCAAGGACAGTTCAGTAGCACATTTCAAGTACCTGTAGCTACAATTGAAACTCAACATAAGCGTAAAACAAAAGCTTATGTCGTTTAATATGTCAAATTGCACTAAAATGTATGTCTTCGGCCGACAACAACCTCTAAAAACATCATTTCACATCAATTGGGTTGATCCATATTCCATTTTTTCTTTCTGCGATATATCAGCACATCCACCATATTGGATTTGACCATTGTATCAGCCATAAAATGGGCAAAAAACATTTGTAAAATTGAGTTAGAATGACATAATACGTTGTTCAATCAAAAGCAATGGTTTGGTATTCATCCAGTGAGTTCGAGCTTGATGATGCATCTCAAAGGAGCAAGTGAACGAGATATACTCAGAATAGATTGACTTTGCCTTATTCACTACAGCTAAATGTACTGTAACTATTGTCTAATGGTGGTTGTCGCAAAAGTCGCCATTCACGACTATAGACTGGAAGCAGCAGCGCTATGCAAATAGATCCAAATATATAGATCAGTGGAAGGGAACTTCGATTCCTCGACAGCCATGTCTTGCCTGTTTTGGATCTCTCCGTACTCCAACACGTCTGATTCAATTGATAATGATCATTTCAGGCTTTGACAGAGCTCTAAAACAGGCAGGATATGACTCTTGAGGAACCAGAGTTCCTGATATAGAGCAAAGTAAGTGCTGTCTATAGGGTGTGAATAATACTTGGGCTCCCCCATGCACTTCATGTTTCATGCACTGGATGGAGAAAACTTTTTTTTTTTTTTTTAACCGCACAGTTTACTGTGCCAAGTGGGAGCGCTGGCAAGATGATGAACCTATTAGTCGACTAGTCCAAGATTAGATTTTACTATTCTGCATAAACATCTAACACTTCAGGGTGATTGATCACTAATCACATGTTTTTGGAATCTGTCTTTTCAATTGGGCAATGTACCAAGAATATCTGACTTGCCTGTCTGCTGGCCACACCATACAATAACGCAATGTGTAACAGTGAAATGTCAGGCCGCTGACACAGTCTTCATACATCTGTGTGGGTCTTAGAAAATGAAATTCAGCTGATGGTGATGGAAATTGCCCTTTGTCTCGCTAGCTTTGGCTGTTGCGATTGCTACTATTAAAAAATCAGTGGCACATTAGGACTTGTGGCAAGGAATGAGTGGCTTGAAGTGAAGCACCACCTTTTTATTCATCAAAGAAGTTATTTGCGACAACACGCATCAACATTACATACTGTATTGCTTTACGATACTGAAAACAGGCTAGTGAAACATCCATACTGTCTTGTTTGCAGGTACAAACGGACGGTAACACAAAGACATTCATGGTCTGTGGTTGCTGCATGTTGGCTTGTCGCTCTGCCTCTGAGTTTCGCGCCCATGCTGGGCTGGCACAACGAAGACACCACCTCCCCAGAGTCTCCCAACTCCATGTTCATTTGCCAGTTCATCGCCGTGATCCCGATGTCCTATCTGGTCTACTTCAACTTCTTCCTCTGCAGCCTGACACCGCTACTAGTCATGTCGGCACTGTATGGCTACATTTTCTACATCATTCGTGGCAACCTCAAAGAAAAGCCGGGCAACGGGTCCCAGGCCAGATCTCACATCTACCTGAAGAAAGAGAGGCAGCTAGCAGGCTCTCTTGCCCTGGTCCTGATCCTCTTCGCCCTCTCCTGGATCCCGCTGCACGTGCTGAACTGCGTTGCCTACTTTGAATTGGCCGCAGTGCCAGTGAGCGCTTTTCACGTGGGCATTCTGTTGTCTCATGCCAACTCTGCTGTGAATCCAGTGGTGTATGCCTTTAAGATACACAAGATCAGGACGGCGTACCTGAAGATCTGGCAGAGGTGCCTCACATGCGGGGATGAACTCCAAGGCTCTCAGTCCAGCCAGTCTATGGACAACAACCAAAGTAGCAACAGTATGAACAACAATGTGCCGTTACGTGCATAACGTGGTCATATTATGGAAAATGTACTCTTTAAATGCACGTATGCAGTTGGTGGTTTCCTAGAGTGCCTGTATACCGATCAAGTGTAAATTAAAAAAATCTTTTGTTGTCTGCCTTTTTCTGAAAATTTGTCTGAGCGTGCCAGGGGAGGCAGGGGACATTGAGTCATGTTCCGTGCCTCTGTTGTTGAGGCGACCAATCGGAGTTGTGGCCATAAAGTGGTTTGTGCCTGTCGTGGTAGCAACTCCTCCACATTGAGAGGAGCCAGATAAGGCGGCTCGGGCATCTGATTTGGATGCCTCCTGGACATCTCCCTGGAGATGTGTGCCAGGCATGTCACACTGGCAGGAGGCCATGAGGACGACCCAGGACACACTGGATAGGCTATATCTCCCACCTCGCCTGGGAACGCCGTGGGATGAGTTGGAAGACGCGGCTGGGGAGAAGGAAGTCTGGGCTTCCTTGCAGAAGCTACTGTCGCTGCGACCCGACCCCAGATAGGCGATAGAAAATGGATGGATGGATGGATGGATGAATGGATGTCTAAGCGGGTTGATCTGCATTTCGTCCCCATTGATCGGTCACAGTGTGGTGGATTTAGATACACTTGCACAACCACCATTCATTTGGAGTGTGGGCGCAGAAGAGTGAAATACCGCAGGACTACAGTTTCTCAAATAAAATCATGCGGAGTCACCCACATCCCCCACCGATGTGACACTTCTGCTTGCATTGTCAAACCATAAGGCAGAGCTGTATTCAGTTTCGTTGGATGGACAAAACAGTGTGAGCTTTTCATAAGTGGCACTAGCCGTGGGATGGTATTCATTTTGTCTCTCTGCAGGCTTGCACCATATACAAACAGTGGAGTACATGAACTGCTGAGGAGTTAAAATGGTTCAACTAATGCTGATAAGCGGCATTTACTTGACTGTTTTATTGATTTCAAGTACTCTGTCCTCTGTGTTGTATTTTTATTCGTGGAAAACACTTTGTTTCAGCTGCAGTTTTGTTTGAGTGCCCTATAAATAAAACTGAGTTGCACTGAAAGGCGGCCTAGTGGGCCAGTGGTTAGCGCGTCGACCTCACAGTGCAGAGTTACTGGGTTCGATTCCAGCTTCGGCCTCTCTGTGTGGAGTTTGCATGTTCTCCCCCTGCCTGCGTGGGTTTTCTCCGGGTACTCCGGTTTCCTCCCACATTCCAAAACATGCATGGCAGGCTGATTGAATGCTCTAAATCAGGGGTCCCCAACCGCCGGTCCGCGGACGGGTACCAGTCCGCGGACCATTTGGTACCGGGCCGCAGAGAATAAAATAAATAATTTATTAATGACCGCATTTTGGCCGAATTAACTTTGGCCTGTGCCCCTTGACACAACAATATGCCTGTCTACTCTCAAAATAGCAGTGGTTCTTAACCTGTATTCGATTGACCCCGGTTAATTCACGTTTTTTTGCATCCCCCCGGGTTCGGTGAGCCGATCTCGGTGGTTCGACGGAGTTTCTGCCACGGAGGGTAAGACACACGCGACTCAACACTTGAATTGTTCTGACACGCCCGCTTGGCCATCATTGGCTGTAAAGATATTGCTTGTCCAATCAGTGCTGTGGGAAATTTAGTTCGCTCACGCCCTACGTCGGGCGTGAGCGTCACATTTATTCGCACAAATTAGCCTCCACTAACGAAAATGAGTGAAAAACAGATGTCCTTGGACAGCTTTTTTACGGGGAAAAGGGCATCTGATGAGCCCCAAGATGAGCCCACAACCTCGAAGAAAACAAAATCTGCTTTTAACAGACAATACCAAGAATCCTACCTAAGATATGGGTTTGTCGCAGCAGGTGACTCTCTGGCGCCATGTCCGCTCTGCATTGTAGGTGG
>NW_017805002.1:3055421-3066665 GCF_001891065.2 Hippocampus comes
GCTTACCTGTGCGACATATTTAATCTGCTCAATGAATTAAATTTGTCACTGCAAGGAACAAGAACAACAGTATTTAAGTTGGCAGATAAAATAGCTGCATTTAAAGCCAAATTGGAATTGTGGGAGCAGCGAGTGAATGGAGGGATATTTGACATGTTTCATACAGTTGCGGAGATTCTGAAAGACACATCACCTGAACGCGCATTCTCTCAGCTGGTTCGCAAACACCTGTCGACACTTTCACAAGAGTTTGAGCGCTACTTCCCAAGCAGGAAAGACCCACGGACTGCGAAGGAGTGGATTCGTGACCCATTTGTGAACAAGCCAAGCGATTTGAGCATGTCTGTGCAACAGGAGGATCAGCTTGTTGAAATAGCAAATGACGGCGACCTCAAACGTACATTTGAGACAAACACTCTCCCAAGTTTTTGGATTAAAGTCATTCTGGAATATCCTGACATCGCTACAAGAGCGCTGAAAACCTTGCTTCAATTTCCAACGTCCTATCTGTGCGAACCGGGCTTCTCTGCAATGACGGCAAACAAGACAAAGTTATGGAGCAGGCTGGACGTAAGGAACACGTTACGTGTCTCACTGTCTTCCATCACACCGAGATGGGACCATCTTGTCTCATCGAAACAAGCGCAGGCCTCCCACTAATTCGGCGGGTGAGTTATATTTTCCCTTTATTTGTTTTTAGCCACGTCGTGTTTTTTTATTTGCTATATTTTTCTGCTACACCTTGCCGGTCCGTGAAAAAAAAGACCCAACTCATACCGGTCCGTCGTGCAAAAAAGGTTGGGGACCCCTGCTCTAAATTGTCCCTAGGTGTGAGTGTGAGCTTGCTTGGATGGTTGTTCGTCTCTGTGTGCCCTGCGACTGGCTGTCAACCAATTCAGGGTGTCGCCCGTCTGCTGCCCGAAGACAGCTGGGAAAGGCTGCAGCACGCCCCGTGACCCTTGTGAGGATTAAGCGGTTCAAAAAATGGATGGATGGATGGATGGAGTTGCACTGAAACGGCATGGCTCAATGGTAGAGAGAGGTGTCACAACCCATAGATTGGGGATTTGGGGGCTGGCCAAATATGACCAAGTCAAAGTGTTCTTGAGCGAGGAACTGGACCCCGTATTTCTCCTGATGCTGCGCCATCAGGAGGTAAATGAGTTGACAGTGTTAAGCGCTTTGAGTTCGTAAGGTAGAAAAGCGCTGTACAAGAATAGTCAAGGGATCAAGAATGCTGTGTTCACTGAGGATGTTGTAACGTAAATCAACAGCACTACCACCTCCTGGTGGTTGTTTGCGTAATGGCAAAATAAAATATGTTAGAACAGGGGTCCCCAACCTTTTTTGCCCCACGGACCAGTTTATGTCAGACAATATTTTCATGGACCAGCATTTAAGGTGTGGCGGATAAATACTACAAAATAATATGGTAAGAACTGCATGGACACTGTGATGTTTTTGAGAGATAATAATAAACACAAGGAGAGTCTAATCTGGTCGCAACACTCTGATCGCTATGGCAATGTGGAATGTCTTCAAAATACGATACAACGCAAATTCAAAGTGCATGAAAATGACGACTCACCACAGCCCCGAGCTTAATATTCTGCAACCAGATGGTCCCATCTCGGGGTAATAGGAGACAATGACACCTCAAGTGTGTGGTTTATGTCCAGTCTACTTCGTAATTTTGTTTTAGTCGCCGTTGCTGCAGAAAACCCCCACCTCACACAGGTAGTATGTCGGAAATAGCAACAGTGCTATTATGGGGATCTCAGAGTATTCAGCCATAACTTGAATCCAGTTGTCTCGAACATACTTTTAAGGCCGCCGTCATTTGCGATCTTCAGCAGTTTTTTTTACTCATTTTGCGAGCTCCAGCGTTTTGTTTTTAGCGTTATCGGTCACGTGACTGAGAAGCGTGGCTTGACGTGAGTCAAGCATGACACAGACGGATGTAACGGAGAATCCGGTAATTTTTCTAAATAAAACATCTTTCGTATTCCGAAATAAATACAGTAAAGCGGAATTAAGGCAAGTTCTTTCTGTGCGGCCCGGTACCAAATGCCCTGCGGACCGGTACCGGTCCACGGACCGGCGGTTGGGGACCCCTGTGTTCGAAGACATTTTGTTTATACAGTATGAGCTTATAAAGCAGGAATGGACTATACTCTCTGTTCTGTAAATTGACTGACCCAACATTTAGTTTATCAAGAGTCCTGTTACATTAGCTGCTTTAATTTTGCTGGGGGTTTTTTGGTCCCAAAATTGGTTAATTGAATGTGTTTCTTCATTTTTGTATTGAAATGTTTTTTTCAGTGAATAAGGTAATAAAATGTGAATGAAATGAAAAATATTTATGCTGTACATTTATTTTTATTTTTAAATTAACTATAGATACAGTATTTATACAGTATATCTATCAGTCTATCTATCTATCTATCTATCTATTGATCTGTGTGTGTATATATATATCTATATATATATATATAGCTATATATATATCTATATATATATATACTTTCTCGACGTTGCCTCACTTGCTTATCGTTATGTGTCTGCGTGTAGCAATCAACGCTAATGCATCCATCACCAATTATAAGTTATATTCATAAAGCCTTGCCAAAAAGCATCCTTCCTGTAATTACCCTGAGACCACATCCTCCGAGAACACACCCACACACACACACACACACACACACACACACACACACACACACACACACACACACACAATTCTAACTACTTCTGCAGAAAACAGCGTCCCTCCCCTCAGTCACTGGCCTGCATTAACAGTCTTGAGAGAGCGACAGAGATAACCCTGCAGAATCTGTGCAGCCTGCTTTCGGCATCTCCAACATAAGAACATGATGGACACTAGAAAAGTGGAAGCCAGGAGTTTAGCCCATTCGCATCCATAGGGGTGAACTATGGCCTCCTCTCCTGAGGTGAAGGTCCGGGAGCACGCGGACACAGTGTACGTCTCGATGGAGGCGGCCATCGCCCTGGCATCGGTGGTGGGCAACGTGCTGGTGGTGCTGGTGGTCTGCATGAACCGGGACCTGCGGAACACCACCTTCTGTTTTATCGTGTCCCTGGCGGCGGCCGATATCGCGGTGGGCATCCTGGTCATCCCGCTGGCCGTCACCATCAGCCTGGGTATCATTACGCAGTTCTACACTTGCCTGTTCCTGTCCTGCCTGCTGGTGATCATCACTCAGGTTTCCATCTTGTCGCTGCTGGCCATCGCCATCGACCGCTACTTGAGAGTCAAGATACCTATCAGGTGAAGGGAAAAAAAAAAAAAGAAAAAAAAGCTGCCCGCATGTTTGCTCCTCTCACCATGATTTGGGTTTTCTATTAAGTTTCCTGGCATGCTGCAAGGTTTCCAATTACTTGTGAAGCATTGTTGGACTAATTGGAAGGTTCTGAACTTTTGGAACGTCAAATCCTGTCTTGAAACCATAACAGTATTCCTAATCCAAATTTGAAAACCATACTCTAGTTTGAAACCCTAATTTGGCACCAATACCCTCGTGTGAAACTCGCAGGCTTAATCACCGTCTCACACATCATCCGCTTCAATAGACTCTCTTCCATCATCATTGTCCACCCTGCTCTCAACTGGTTCAATTTATAGCCCCAAGACCGCATTCATTTCCAGCTAAAGTTCTTTTGATACGACCCCCATCCAGTTACTTCAGCTGTGCCCCTGGGCTCTGTCCTGGGCCCCGTGATGTTCATGATCTGTTTCATCCTTCTTGGCACCATTTTTCATAAATTGAATATGCTTTTACACCCAGCTTTACCTCTCCTTGAATATTACGTCCTTCTTCCTCCATGACCTACTGTTTATTAGAAATCAACACATGGTTCACCTTTTACTTCATGAAGCTTAACAGTGACAAAACAGAAGTTCTTTTGTTTGGTACAATATGTATATTTTCCTAAGTTGGCAGTTTCTCCATCTCGGTTGTCAAACTCCCTAGTTTCCCCTTTCCCTGAGGTTAAGAATCTCGGTGTCACCCTTGACAGCATGATATAATTCTACAAGCATACCAATAACATTACCCGGTCACCTGACTTCCACCTACCAACCGACTCTGGCTCTCACTCACCCCCAATGACCCCGACTGCGTCTATCCTTGTCCATAGCCTTTTCACCTCACTGGCTCCTGGACAATCCAGAATTAAATTTTAGCTGCACCTTCATACCTTCAAGGCCATTCACAATTTGTCCCTTCATACCTGTCTAATCTTCGCATCCCCACTCCAGTGTGTGCCCTCAGATCCTTCTCCTCCATTAATGTACTTGACTGCTCCATCTGCCAGACTCAATGCCATGGGGAGCAGGGCCTTCAGCTGCTCTGCTCCTCTGCTCGGGAACTCTTTGCCACCTGACCACTAAATTCAATCTCTTACCACTTTCAAATTCAAACACAAAATACACTTTAAGATCACTTCCTCACTGTAACTGCACTGCGCTTTAATTGTTTTTTTTCTGCATAATTCTGATTTTAACTGTTGTTTAATTCATGTACGGTGTCCTTGAGAGTCTCAAAAGGCGTGTCAAGATCATTTTTTTAAAATTATTATTATTATTATCATCATCAAAAAAGCAAACATCAGCTCATTCTACCTACCCATATGATCAATAGAGAGGCAGTCAACTCCTCTTGTTTACGCCTTCCAGAGCATCATATATCCTTTGGACGATCAATGCACTGTACATCGTAGGCTTTCAGCAAAATTAAAATGTCTGCCCAAATAACTGACATTGGCGGGAGTCTGTTAAATGGCAGCAGCTGTCTCACTTGATGGTTTTATTGGTTCCGGACTGTGATTTCAAAAGGTACAGCACCATCGTGACGCAGAGGCGTGCATATGTGGCCGTGTGCCTTTGCTGGCTGGTCTCCTTCCTCGCAGGCCTGGTGCCCATGGTGGGCTGGAACAACCGGCACGTGCTGGGCAACCTGAGTGGCTCGGACTACATGGTGTGCGAGTTCACCGCTGTCATGCGGATGGACTACATGGTCTACTTCAACTTCTTCGGCTGGGTGGTGGTGCCACTGGCCGTCATGATGGTACTGTATGCCGAGATATTCCGCGTCATCCGCCAGCGGCTCAACCGGCGGGCCGAAGCCACAGCGGACGGTGAGCGCTACTACCGGAAGGAGCTGAAGCTAGCCAAGTCACTGGCATTGGTGGTGTTGCTCTTTGCCGCGTGCTGGCTGCCGCTTCACATCGTCAACTGCCTCGACTTCTTCCACCCGGGCCGCACCACACCCAAGATGGCCGTGTACACGGGCATCTTTATGTCACACATCAACTCGGCACTCAACCCGCTTGTGTATGCCTTCCGGATCAAACGCTTCCGGGACACGCTGTTTGAAGTGGCGCGGGGCTGCATGGCGTGCCGTGGTGGCGCGGGGGCAAGCCCGTATCCAGGCAGCACACCGGCACTCACCGAGAAAGTGGATGCGGGCTTGCCGCAAGGTCTGCAGCGTGAAGCGGATGGTCAATGAGGCTCTCTTGGCTTTGAACGCGGGCCCATTCAGTGACACATTAAAGCAGCGGTTCTCATATTGTGGTGGTTATTTGATAGTAATTCAATACAAATCAACATCACAATGTAGCCAAATCCAATTTTTAAATTGCAAAGGCTGCAATTTGGAAATAAATAAAAAAATAAATAAACACCTTTCTTTTTGGTCAGTCGGGCAGGCTTTATTTCTTATATATTTGTCTGATGTATTTATTTATATGGTGTCTTGATAAATTCAGTGCTGAAGACGTGCAGTCACCATGTTTACATATCATGGATTCATGGCACATGAAATGTTGAAGTGATAAGATTTGTTTTGCATTATTAATGTCATCTGATTTATGATTTACTGACTAAGAATGCCACAACTTGTTTGATAGAAGGTTGTGAAGCTGTCATAAGACTCCAAGTCCAAAAGTTAACTAATTGAAGTAGATAAACTGTTTTTCATATCAATTCATAGCTCCTTTACTTTTGTTTTAGTGAAAGACTA
This sequence comes from Hippocampus comes, assembly GCF_001891065.2. NCBI lineage: Eukaryota > Metazoa > Chordata > Actinopteri > Syngnathiformes > Syngnathidae > Hippocampus > Hippocampus comes. The sequence goes on from NW_017805002.1 coordinate 3,061,463, forward strand.
ACCTGTAAGACCAAAACATTTATGTGTAATAAATTTGACACTGTTCATTTCAACACAGATTCATTTATTGTTTGTTTTATTGAAATACACACACAATAAATCCCAGTCTAAATGTTGAAAGAAAAAAAAAATCGTAAGGCGTGTTCACCTGCTGTCCACCGTTTCCATCATCTGTCTGGTAATTGTTTTGAAACGATTGAATGACGAGTCACATTGAATTATAATACAGAACCAAACCAAAACACAGCTCAGATGCAGGGGTACCGAATGAAGTGTCCAGTAAATGTACACGGGCTGACAAAAGTTTACCAGAATAAAGAAAACATCGCTATTTACCCTTGTGTAAACACAAATATTAAATGTCAATTCCTTACTTACAAACACAGGTTTGAACCCTAATTTGAAAGCCCAGCGCTTATTTGAAGAACTAACGTTATCTTGAAATCCTGTTTTGAAATTGCAAGAGTATCATTGGTGACGTCATTTTGGCATGCAGTCTATTAGCAGCAATTCAGTTGATTACAGGGTGCAGCAACTGGATCACGTCCTTCGACTGCGGTCGGCGACTGAAAAGGCTTGGACGCATTTGAATGAAGCCACAGCAGCGTCACGTTGCAGTGATTCATCCTCTTCTGCGCTGGGGAGATGCGTCAGCTCAGCTTGGCTTGGCTTTGACGTGGGCTCCGGGTTCAGCAGCACAAAACTTGTTTGATGAGCTGATGCACTAACCGCAACATTTGGTACGCCCCTGATGGAAGCCATCCAGGAACTAACACCGATGCTGGCTTGGAACGCTATTTTAAAAGCCAAATCTGAAGACCTAATTTTTGCTTAACACTCTCATTTGAATCCTAAATCCCTTGTTTGAAGTTCCAACCCTGGCTCAGAACCCTATTTTAAATACCGTAGCCCTGGCCTAAAGCCCAATTTTTCTAGCCCTAATCCCAGGTAGAAACCATCCATCCATTTTCCGATCCGCTTATCCTCACAAGGGTCGTGGGGGTTGCTGGAGCCCATCCCAGCTGTCTTTGGGCAGCAGGCGGGGGACACCCTGGATCGCAGGGCACACACAGATCACACCCATCCATGCTCACACTCACACCTAGGGACAATTTTGAGTGTTCAATCAGCCTGCCATGCATGTTTTTGGAATGTGAGAGGAAACCGCTGTACCCGGAGAAAACCCACGCAGGCCCGGGGAGAACATGCAAACCCCACACAGGGAGGCCGGAGCTGGAATTGAACCTGGTACCTCTGCACTGTGAGGTCAACACGCTAACCACTGGACCACCGGTCACCAGGTAGAAACCCGAATACCAAATCCTACTTTGTAACCCTAATATTTGCTTCAAACTCAAATTTTAAAGCATAACCCTAGTTTGAAACCCTAACGCTGGCTATAAACACGAACCTGTTCGAAACCAATCCTAATTCAAACCTGAGTTTGAAACCCCAACTCTCGTTTGAAACCTTGACCATGTCTAAATTACCAGAAACCCTAACCCAGGCTTCAAACTGTAATTTGAATTCAAACACTGATTCGGCTCAAAAATGTAATTTAAAACGCTTATATTTACCACAAACCATAATTTAAAACCTAAACCCAGACTTAAAATCCAGAGACTTCAAACCAGAGTTTGAAACCCAAAATGAAACCCTTATCCAAACTTCAACTCAAACGTAGGTTTGTAAACACAGTTTGAAACCTCAACCCTTATTTCAAAACCCTACTCCTTTTTTGAAGCCCAACCTTGATTCACTAGCAGGTCTACTTTGAAACCAAAACCCAAATGTTTTGGACAGAGATCTTGCCAACCCTTTTCAAACGACTGAACATTACCCTCACAATGACACGGCTCTCTTTTACAGTATCACCATCTGCCAGCTTCATCCTCAGTGAGGGATTTCAAAAGTGCTGAGTGTGTTCTAATCCTCAGCCTTCATCTTAGGAGCCTTACATTTAGTACTTCTGCAACGCGCTTCTCACACCACTCAATACAAAAGTGGCCTCAACTCAGGTTCATCTTCTCTTCCTTACTTCTGCCAGGATAATCTAATTAGGTAGGATCATCCTGAGTATGAAAGAGACTTTAAAAAAAAAAATTCTAACAAGCTTTCATTGTGGTTATCAGACAAGAAGGTTCATCATTCAAAGTCTGCGCAATGGCGGACACGCACGGAGCCGAGGGAGGCCAGGATGCGGAGGCTCTCGAAACGGACGTGGACGAAGCTGAGGCGGCCTTGTTGCACTTCGGCAAATACAACGAAGTCCGGCGGGCGCGTCCATGGGAGCAGTGGAGCTCCAGAGAGAAGGCCAACTATTACATCGACCGTTTCTTCTTTGGATTCCTGGTCGTCTTCCTGCTCGTACTATTGGCTGAGTGCGCGTACAAAATTTGGTATGTGACCAATGTGAGGATGATTGTGAAGTTTGTGTCCGATGCCGTGGTCTTCCTCTTTGACCGGCTCCTCGCTCAGGAGGGAGGCGAGGAGCTGGCTGAACTCTGAATTACTTCTCGGTTATTTTGCAACAGTGTTTTAGGTGTATACAAAATCAAGTAAACTGCTAAATAATTTTCTCCCACACAAATGTGATGTAAATATAGTTTTTATGTCTGCTTGTTATTACAGGGAAATAAATATGTCCACCACACACTGGGTCAATTTGTACTTTCATAACTTTGTCGCAAACTATTACGGTGGAGATTATTCACATAGGCGTATCTGTTTTTTACTTAAGCACCTTTTTTTCTGACGACTATTAAATTTTACTCCCTACATTTGAATACATTTCGACTTTCTCCTCCTTTGGAAAAATAGACTGGTTTTATTTAGCTGTTGGTTTAAAACAGGGGTGACAAAATCATTTTTGTCACGGGCCACATTATAGCTATGGTTTCTTACGGAGGTACGTTAGAACTATGAACCCAAATTCATGTATAACCGTCTCATATTACGTGTAGGCTGCATGACAAATTGGTTTTGAAAATCAGAGGCCAATAAAAACAGTTTTTTTCAAATATTATTGCATTTATTTTAAAAAGGGGGGGTGGGAACAAAAATGCTTGCAATATCTCCACATTTTGAAAAGTGACGACAGTTTGCAATTTTGGTATTTCAGCAAGAAACATGAAGTGGATGCACATAATTTGCTTTGGCGGGCCACATAAAAGGATGTGGCAGGCCAGATCTGGCCGTCTGGCCCTGAGTTTGACACCTGTGGTTTAAAACAACAAAGCCAACGTGATTTTTTTCTTCCTCTCAGTGCGAGCTCGATTTTAAAGGAGGAAACTATGTTTGTGTGAAGATGTTTTTGTCTTGTTGTGTCAAATGCCAAATTATTAAAATGGGTATTGTATATACTGTAGTTGACAGTTTAAAAAAAAATCCATTCTTTTTTTTCAATGTCTGTACTTTTGTCCTTTTGGAGGTGAATCAGTAGCCAACAACATCAACTTTCATCGTCAAATTTAAACTTCTACACACAATGACAAATGGCACTGAGTCATGAACAAGAAAACACTAAACATCAAAAACTTTAATACATTACAATCATTACAAACAACAGGAGTAAGCGGGGCCAGAGTGTCAAGCTCCTAACTTGTCTTTGCCGGTGCTTTAACAAGAGGTCCATTCTTGTAATTCGTCAGCAGACATGCCACAGTGTACATTTGATTCATGCTGCCATCAAGTCCTCGTGGAATCTCAGATTCAAATGACGTGTGCTCCTTTACCTGTCGAACGCAACGGTCCACAGGCACCCTGAGATGTGCTATTGCCGAGGGCTCCTCAACATCACCTGATGGCATTTGAGAGTTCCCAGATAGAAAGGCCGGTCTATAAATCTTACACGCTACAATGTCATCTATGAGAAAAGCTTTCTCAACCATGACAGCCATCTCAGGTTTTAACAGGGATATGAGACCAGACTGACGCACAATTTGTTTGTTACTTATCGATTCCCTGAACAGTGCAGATACAAATGTGACTGCCTCATGTGGAGCTACTCCAATGAGCCCTTTCAGACCATAGTGTGACTCGCGGTGTGACAAAAACGTCACTCTGAAGAAGAGGGGAAGAAGGGCTTTGACACCTCAACTCAATGCAGTCAAGGATGACGATAGTTTCAGCGTAATTCTCAAAAACAGCTGGCATATGTTTGCGAATCTGCTTCTGGGGTATCCAAATCCTCACTGAACCTAGTACTGCATATAAAAAGTTGCTCCATGAAATAATGACCCGGCTGACGGCTGCCTGGTGGACTCCGTAACGGTCAGTCAGGTCTCACCGCTCGGCTCCCGTTGCCAGGTAGTTCAGGAACATGAATCACTCGTCAATGGGCTGCAGGGTATGGCCAGAATATTCCTCAGGTAAGGGGCCTCTCGGAGTGAGCCTAAAATTTGTCATAGATGATAGAGCCGGTTTGATCAACGCCCAGAAGCGCATCAGTAAATCATATGAGGCAAACCTAAACAAAGAGAGGAGATATTAAATACCTTAATAAAACATTTTTTCATGTGTCAATATTAGACCCAGCAGGTGTGCCACAAAATAGAAAAGTTTGATTTCAATGTGGAATGATATTCTCATGCAGGGGTTACCAACCTTCTAGACACTAAGTGTGAATTCAAAACTACTGGTGAATGCAAACGGCTAATAGTTTGACAAGCACTTGGGAAATACATTTCCACAAGTTACATTTAGTTGTCAATGACCGATGATATTTATGTTCGTGTATTTTAAGACACCGATCATGTTCATTTTGCACGATGACACTGGCAAAGTTTTAAATTAACTTGGCTTACCAAGTGAAGAAATCTCATGTCTTTATCTGAATGCCGAACCTTTGATTTAAAGTCAGATTCTCCACCTGTTGTCTCCTCAGATGACCGATTTCCTCTCGCAGAGTTATGTTTTATTCGAGTGCTGTGTGATGAGGACGCATGTCATAGTCATGGTCGGTCAGGACGTTGTCTTGGTCAGCTGTGTCAACGCCACTGGCTGTCTCTTCCTCGGGTGGTCTTGGTTTTCTCTTCCAAACACTTGGTCTTGATGGGGCGAGAGAGTAATTGTTCCATTTAAACAAAACAGGTACAGCTTCTCCCTTTAACAAATGCCATCTTGTCTTTGATGCTGGCTCCCGTACGTCCTCTTTTAAAAAATACATGTACTGGCTACACACACACACACGCACACACGCACG
>NW_017805002.1:3066696-3072883 GCF_001891065.2 Hippocampus comes
CACACACACACACACACACACACACACACACACACACACACACACACACACACACACCAGTGTTATGTGCAATTTCATAGTTGTCCCTGCAGATGGCGACCTATCAACGACGTTGACTCTCCTCATCTGAAGGAAATCCGTAAAAACGAATTACAGTACTGTACTCGGGGTGGAATGGATCACCAAATCCGCAGTTCGGCTCTCGGTTTTGTGCTCACAGTTTTCGATTCGGTACATTATGCGTTGACTTTGAAAAATTAATCACCGCACGTCTCGTAGTTCAAAGTTAAAGTCTATATTCACCGCGTTATTTTTAATTACTACGACAGTATTATTATTGCATTTTTTAAAGACTCTTATTGTTGTTTTTCTATCTATGCCAGTGTCATAAAGAGGCGGGCATAACAACTCCTCTTCATTTGCTGCCACTCATACAGCAGACCAAGTCATGGTTCCCTGCAAATATATCAGCTTTAAGACTATTTTATAAAGCTATAATACTTATGAAAATATACTCACCCGGGCGTTCCTCGGTTGGCAAGTACCTGTATTGTAAATTGAGCTCAGTGTTATAATATACACTTCCTTCACTCGACAACTTCAAATGTGATGAATCAGATTCAACATTACTCTTCTTCTCCTGTCCTTGTTTCGTTCTTTTGCATCTTGCTATCTTGCTGCTGTTGTGTCCTGCCTCTTCTCATTCCCCATGCTAACTGTTGGCACCCAGTAAAGTCGGGATCTATTTTTGCGACTTCACAACTCGGATCTCCCAGTGCAAAGTTTTCCCGGCCGGAAATCAGGAAATTTCAGTTTTCCTATGTTCGGCGAATGCAGCACAACACAGAAATCATGACGCATTTACTGACGTCTAAAAGGACCAATTGGATTGCAGATTCCCAATCTTACATTTTTTTAGGAACACCCCCTCCTTCCCCCTCTCTTTCGGATTTCCGAGCGTGACCGACGTTTCGTGTCTTTTCAGACTTAAAGTAAGTGAAAACCACTATTATTTGTCTTGTGTACGCTGCTGTAGGCAAACGTTAAAATTATTAGGGAAACATATACTCCATACCTCCTTATCATGGTCTATAAACAAGGTTTTAGCTGGGGCGTAATGCCGACTTGTTTTGTGTCAGCAATGGAGGACGCGGAAGACAGTCCACCGCCATGCTGCCATTCTTACCGCTTACATATTGTTCTATTACGCTTGTTTCTACAAAGATGTTGATGGTGTATACTCCATACACTCGAACAACTGCTCCTCTCAGGATGACCGGGGGGGACGGTCGGCAAGGATTCAAAAGATCTTTGTAACCTACGTCATTCAGACATTAGTTTTTATGAAATTTCCCTTAAATTTCACATTTATTTTCAGTTAATATTTTTAAGTTCATACAAAAAAAAAAAAATAATCTACACCTTTGGGAAGTGCCTATACAAAGATGGGGCATGTCAGTTTGCCCGAGTTGTCTGTGTAGATTCTCAGTTACCGAGATGAGATCATGGTAATTTTTATTACCATACCTCACATGGTTGGCCATAAAAAGCATTGCATATCTCAATGCAAAGAGTCTAAAACAAATGTAGTTTTTCATCCTTTTGTCACATTGATTCATGATGTTAATCAATATTAAAAATACACTGGAATAAGATGTGGAATTACGACAAGATGTTTATACTGAGAAAAGAGCAAGAAGGCAATTTAGCGAATTGGTGAGTGTTTACTCTTTCTGAAAATTGGTCAAAATAAGTAACTGATTCCCAGGATATGATTTCTGATTGGTCTACAAACTATTGTGTTGAATATTTATGGGGGGGGAAGATGTCGGCTAAACTGGATCGTGTGTTGTTGTTGACAGAATGCGTTACGTGGCCGCTTACCTGTTGGCTGTGCTTGGTGGGAACACCAGCCCCTCGGCCAAGGACATCAAGGCCATTTTGAGCAGTGTAGGGATCGAGGCTGATGATGAACGCTTAAACAAGGTATGCAGTTAATTTTGCAATATTCACAACCACTAAAAACTTTAGGATAAACAAAGTTATCCTCTTCCACCACGGGGGTTATCTTCCAGACTCCACAGTGAAAATCTGTGAAATAAAGTGTAAATACCCTCTTCAAGTATTCCCCAAGGCAAGTTTTTAAAGCATTTATGGCACTTGGACTTTTTTCAGGTTTCTAAACAGACTCTGAAAAACAAAATTAAATCTGGGTCTTCCGAAGTTGTCGTACATTCTAGATTTATTCTTGAATAGCCCAAGTTAACATTTTTACCGGTAAGTAGTAATGACCGTAAACCCCTTATTTAAGGAACTTTGTTTTTTTTTTTTTTTTTTAATCTCAGTTGTATTTCTGTGCAGGTCATTAGTGAGCTGCAAGGGAAAAACATCAATGAAGTCATGAATTCAGGTAAATGTCTCATTTAAAAAAAAAAAAAAAAAGATTTGAAGATGCTGCATCAGGAAATGCCAAAATAAAACCTTTCCCTTGCAGGCCTCTCTAAGTTAGCCTCCGTACCAGCGGGTGGCGCTGTGGCTGCTCCTGCTGCTGCAGGTGGTGCCGCTAGCGCTGGGGCTGCACCTGCTGCTGGTATGTATATATAACTGGTTATCTTGTGTATATATTATTCTGGGGAACACACAGATATAAACGATCTTCACTGTAACCATTTTTTTTCAGTGGAAGACAAAAAGGAAGAGAAGAAGGAAGAATCGGAAGAGTCAGATGAAGACATGGGCTTTGGACTCTTTGATTAATCTGCCTTTATTTCTAAAAAGCAATAAAGTAAAAGGTTTACACAGAGTAAAGTGTTTTAGCCCCTGTTTTTTTTTCATGTACAGTCAAACCTCGGTTTTCAAACGTCTCTGTTCTTGACCAAATCGGTTTTCGACCAAAAATTTCGAGTTTTTTATGTCTCGGATTACGACCGAAAATCAGTTCTTGACCAAACTGAGCGCACTTGAATGCGTCACTTGACTCCTCTTGGCTTCCTTACACGAGGAAGTGACGCTTCCTCGGGTAGACGAGGAAGTGATGCTTCCTCGTGTAGCGTTCCATTGTGATTAGACATGTTCAATAAAGATTTTATTTTATTTTTTTAAAGAGTTTGGTTTCAGTTTTCGAACAAATCGGTTTTCGAACAGCCTTCTGGAACGGATTATGGTCAAAAACCGAGGTGTGAGTGTATTTTTTATTTTTTACTCACTCCTCCCATATAATTTTAAGACTTTTCCAGATGTGAGGCTCTCTATTAGTCCTGACACATGAACATGACAAACTCCTTTTGCACCCTAAAACGTAACTTGAGACTAAAGTGGGGAATGCACATCCTGCTTCTTATCTTAATGTGTGTGTGTGTGTGTGTGTGTGTGTGTGTGTGTGTGTGTGCGTGCGTGCGCGTGTGCGTGTGCGTGTGCGTGTGTGTGTGCGTGTGTGTGTGTGTGTGTGTGTGTGTGTGTGTTAGAGACCCAACACGTAACGGAAATAAAATCATGCAGTCCATTGGATGGCTGAACTTTTGATGGCACATAAGAATACAATATGCCATGATAAATACTGAACTGGTTTAACATTTATGAGTGGCCGCGTCTGTTTTCTACGGATATACTGTAGGTGGAACTGCCAATGTGGCGTAAACCTTTTTAACTGGGCCACGTTGTTAGAACTACAAAGTCGTTGGAACGACAACCCACTCTAAAACTTTTTTTTTCCACGTATGGAGTTTGCACTCTTTCATAGTTTTCTGAGCAAATAGATGAGGGAAAACAAATGTTAAAGCTGCCTCCTGCCCAAAGACAGATGGAATAGGTGCCAATACGCTCGTGACGCTCGTGAGGATAAGCGGTTTGGATGATGGATGGTTATACAGTTAATAAAGCAGATACTGTAATGCTGGTTATACAGACGATGATGACCCAGCAGCGCACCCCACCAAAAGATGTCTGCTGTAGTTCCGATACTGACCTGGTGGTTGCAGTAAAGGGCCACTTGATGAGATACAGAGAAAGTTTGACATTTGTACGGAGCCCCTAAAGGGACATGGAAGGAAAAAAAAAAAACTTTGCGATATCTCGCAAAGTAATGCAAGAGCTCGCAAAGTATTGCAACATTTCGCAAAGAATGCGAGATCTCGCAAAGATTGCGTTCCCTTGCAAAGATTGCGAGATCTAGCAATCTTTTTTTTTAATGCGCGTTGATCTACTTCCGGGTCAGCTTGGAGAATGTTGACGTACGGAGCCCCTATGGGGGGGACATGGAAGGAAAAAAAAAAACTTTGCAAGATCTCGCATTCTTTGCGAGATCTCGCAATACTTTGTGAGATTTTGCATTACTTTGCAAGATATCGCAAAGTTTTTTTTTCCTTCCATGTCCCTTTAGGGGCTCCGTACATTTGTTCAGAACGCAGATCCGTATTTTAGTCATTTTCATGTCTGGACCCACATTTGGTTCAGGACCTGATCACGCAAGAATACATCAAGTATTGCCATAACATCGACCTGTGTTTTACTTCAACTAATGAGAAAGAGCATACCAGATGATAAAAGATTATCTATAAACCTCAGGAGAAGATTTAATTCTGATTGTTTCAAAGATCTAGAAAACGGTGTGTCAAAGTTGACAACAGAAAAACAAGTGCTTTAGATAATAGAAAATAATGTTTCAGTAGCTGATGTCAAATGTCAAATCAAAATGTCTTCCATGCAGTTTACAATTAGTATAATTAACGATCATACCATTTGGTTGGTAAGCCTTTTTTTCCCCACAGGAAGTTATGTCATGATACATATCACCAACCACACACTGTGATGTAACAGCGGTGTCAGAGCTGTTATTTTTCCCCTTCACTGTTCCTTCAAACTGTCACGAGAAACCAATTGCTGGAATCGTAACAGCGTAGAATACATATTTCCATTTAAGACGTCACTGTCGACCTGAGACTGCGTGAGCACACTTTGTAGTTTGTTTGCTTGTGCGGTGTGGTGGTGGCCGCTCAGTACTTCACGGATTACAATGTGCATTGCACGCTAATACATGACAAAGCAACAACAATAAAAAAACATGTTTGTATTTTCCCTATGTTTCGTCACTGTCCCCCCCCAAAAAAAAGCACGTTTTGCAAAATTTGGCCAGGAATAAATCACACATACACACACATGAGGGCTTTCTTATGTCAGATTAATCCAGCTCCATACCTTTCAACTTTTCGGAGCGCCAACCTGCATAAACTACCAAAAAAAATCCTTATAAAGAGCAAAAAATCCTTATAACATACCAAAGCATTTTTATGTCAAAATAACGGCAGAAAAAAACCCCACGGAATATGAATGATATATTTGTTTCCTTGTAGAACTTGCTTGTACACTACCGAAGTATGCAATGAATACTCTGCTGTTTTCAACTAGGAACCACGTGATTTACTGGAAAGTTACCGGAAATGAAAGCATTCGAGTAGACTGGCACCATTCTGGGCAAAAGCAAACGGAACTACCTGTTAAGGGGGAAAAAAAAAAAAAAAAAACGGAAATTTTCACAATCCGTATGATTTGTGCGATATGGCCATATACGTAAGATTCACCACAAAATCCGTATGAACTAAGGGTAAACCGTATGAGTTGACGGGTATGCAGCTCACTTATTCACAAATCAATCACGTAAATATCTCTTAACTGCGTCAACTGCATTGGTACTTAATAGAGTCAGGTAACAAAGATAAAGATCGTTTTCTGATGATTAACAACAACAAATATCAATCATGCAATACATTAGGAACCCCCCCCCAACACACACACACACACACACACACACACACACACACACACACACAGCTGGCTGTAGCATACATGCTGCTCTGAAAGTGCTCCTAAAATTTGATTTCCAAGTTGAAACAAACTGTCCAAACTGTTGGTTGACCAACCCTCATAAAGTCCAGTTTTGTTTGAAAAGTGCGCTTTAAAAAATAATTTCGAATGATGTCAAACATTGTCCTTTGGGGCCCATATTGGTTCAACTAATCAGAACTGGAAACATATACTATTCATAAACCAATCAGAGGATGGAAAAATGTATCACCAAGCCTTTGCAAAGACGCAGAAGCTTAAATCTCAATTCTGGCAGTCATTTCAATGATCTGTGTGTGTGTGTGTGTGTGTGTGTGTGTGTGTGTGTGTGTGTGTGTGTGTGTGTGTG
>NW_017805002.1:3074617-3075179 GCF_001891065.2 Hippocampus comes
AAAAAATCCTTATAACATACCAAAGCATTTTATATGTCAAAATAATGGCAGAAAAAAACCCACGAAATATGAATGATATATTTGTTTCCTTGTAGAACTTGCTTGTACACTACCGAAGTATGCAATGAATACTCTGCTGTTTTCAACTAGGAACCACGTGATTTACTGGAAAGTTACCGGAAATGAAAGCATTCGAGTAGACTAGCACCATTCTGGGCAAAAGCAAACGGAACTACCTGTTAGGGGGGGAAAAAAAAAAAAAAAAACGGAAATTTTCACAATCCGTATGATTTGTGCGATATGGCCATATACGTAAGATTCACCACAAAATCCGTATGAACTAAGGGTAAACCGTATGAGTTGACGGGTATGCAGCTCACTTATTCACAAATCAATCACGTAAATATCTCTTAACTGCGTCAACTGCATTGGTACTTAATAGAGTCAGGTAACAAAGACAAAGATCGTTTTCTGATGATTAACAACAACAAATATCAATCATGCAATACATTAGGAACCCCCCCCCAACACACACACACACACACACACACACACCCACACA
>NW_017805002.1:3075536-3080182 GCF_001891065.2 Hippocampus comes
TGTGTGTGTGTGTGTGTGTGTGTGTGTGTGTGTGCGTGTGTGTGTGTGTTTTCAAAGCACTTGGGATTCTGAAATCCTTGGGCAGATTACATTTACATGGCAACAGACATAACAAAATATTTCATATTATCACAAGTAACTGTGCCATTATGCATAGTTTGAAATTAACACAGCACAACATAAATATAGATAAACATATTCATGTGCTTTATACTGTACAGGAGTGGATATAGAAAGTAATTCTCAACACCTCCATAGTTTTCTATGCAGTATTTCATTGGGCTCTGTCAGTCAGTTTCGACCCCATTGTGATGAAAGGTGTGTTTCCGTGTAGGAACTTGCATCTCGTGTGACTGCATGTTCAGGTGTTCCTTGTCCTGGCCTGCCTGTGAGGTGAACCAGTTCCTCAGGTGGGATCCATCAGAAAACGCTTCCGCCTCGATGCTGACAGACTGCCACATTCCATCTCTTAATTACACGCTAGCGTTTGCGCCAAGATGGGGTGCGGCGAGACTGCGTTGCATAATTCAACACCAAATGTTGCTCAAGGTCTTTTCACAATGGAATTTCCACACTGCATTTTGCATGCTTCCACGCCGCACAATGTTGTTTTTACAAGTCAGGATGTATGAATTAGGTCGACAAAAGGTGTGGCGCTTGTTTGACTTTCTCTCATCGGCTTACTTTACTTTTTAGCATCGGCTAAAACAACACAGGCTAATCCCCTCCACCTTTGTCCAACATGCTAAAATAACAACACAGCTTTTAAAAAAAAAAACATTTATTTGCAAAATGAATGCCAGCATTCACATTAAAAACAAACTATCTCACATTTGATTTCAGCTTCTGATAAATAAGACTAACACAAACATCTAACACTTTCTTAGTTGTGAAATTGTGGAATTGTAAACAATATTGCACAGGGTTGTTTCTCAACAAAATCAATAAACCATCACATAGATAACACAGACTGCGTATATATTGTTTTAACTGTAGCTCAGGTTGCTATCTCAAACTCGAGGCCTAGGGGCTAGTTACGGTCCCCTGCATCATTCTTTTCTGGCCCACGAAAGCAAATTTAGTGTGTGTACCACTTCTTGTTATGTCACTTGCAAAATAGATTTTTTTGTTTGTTTGGCATAAAATCTGTATGATTATGTTACATGCACACACTTCATCACATCATGATGAAAATTAGCCACTGTCTATTTCCACGTACATTTCGAAGACGACATTTCATTCTAAAAATACCATATTTGGTCCCAGTCAAAACAGAGTAAAATTAAAACTTAAAATATTCACATTTTACTCAATGTTGTGGATTCGTTGTACTGCAAACGATTAAAATTATCTTTTATTTGATGAGAACTCACTCATGTTTGACATTGAGAGCCTCCCTCATGTACTCTTGAGTGAAGTGATTTTGATCTATTCTGAAGATTTACTCCCGCTCTAGTGGCCGGGGAAACAATTGTACTCCTCTTGCCCACGCTAAAAATACTTTTAGGAAATTTTACTCCGAATGTTTTGCTCCTGATTGGCTGGCAGCCAGTTCAGGGTGTGCCCCGCCTAGCTGCCTGGAGTCAGCTGGGATCAGCTCCAGCATGACCGCGCCCCTTGTGAGGATAAGCGACTCAGATAATGGATGGACGAATATTTTCCTCCCTTCCAAGTGTAATTTTACTCTGCTTACAATGAGTCCAAATAGTCTATTTAGAGAAAAAAAATAAGTCTGCGAAATTTTCTATGTATGGTTGTGTTTACGGTGACAGAACACATGAACAAAAAAACCTGCAGGTGCCCATGTTGCAATTCAATAGCTCCACAAGCATAATTATGGAAGTAAACAATAATACATAATCACTACAAGTATTTAATAATTGCATAGCATTTAGTTGTCTTAGACTGAAATGAGGGTCTATAGATGCTGTACTCCAATGGCCAATGGCCACAAATATTTAGCTTATTTCACGATTTACAGACCTCTGATGTAGCATATTTCGACCAGACTTAATTGTCTGTAATTTTGCTTTTTTTTTTTTTCCATTTACCTTGCCATCCCAGTTGTGGCACAGAAAATAAAATAAAATCACATTTGTGTCACAAGAGCCCTGCAGCGCCACTCCACTCCAATATTAGATCCAACCAATATGGTGAAGTTCAATTTGGAATGTCCTCAAAGCTTCCGTGTCAGCAAATTATGCTCTTCCGGCATAATTAAACACAAATGAAAAAAAAATCACGTTGGAAACTTGCACCACATCCTCAGCTTAACTGAACTGCTGGAAATGTTTCCACCATTTGCATAGTCACCACCTCCGTCATCAGTGCTGGTCCAAACATGCCTAGAAGAGACCGCAAATCAATTAAAAAAAATAATAATAATACAGGTATATGATCGCATGTGATATACGAAATTACCCAATTTTACATAATTAGCCAAAACAATTCTTTATATACTAAAAATAATTGTGTATGTACATTCTAGCTTTATTCATCTACAATAGCTATGCCACAACATGTAATAACTGGCAAAATAAAATAAATGCTCTTCCACAGAAAATAACATGTAAAGCCACCTGTTGCCATTCATACAGCAAAATAACAGCTTTGAGTTCATTTAAACTGGCCCAGATCTCACACTGAGTAAGTAAATTTGTGAGTACACTGAGACTTTTTTTTTTTTTTCAATTAATAGTGATCCTCATGTTTCCATGGATAGCCAAATGTCTGATTGACTCTAAAATGTTTAGAATTTCCCTTGGATGCCACAAAATGGCAATGAATTACTATTTTTTCCTTAGACAGGGTTTTGGCCAGTGAACAATGGAGGATAGGTTTTTGTCTCTAGGTAAATCCGCAAATACATGGAGGATCGCTGTCTTTTCATGATATTTTTGTCGAGTGGTGCGCTGTGAGATTTTTTTTCTCATGTAAAACACATGCCTTGGTTCAGTAAAAGTTTGGAAACTGATCCAGAAGAGAATTATAATGTCTTACTTGTTTATATTCAAATCGGTCTTGCAGGTAGCGGTTGCCCAGGCCGGTGATGTGCCCGACATTTTGGCGGGAGAGGCCGGCGATACGAGCCGTGAAGTCCAACGTGAAGGCCAGCTTGACCAGCTCGGGTGCCGTGGGTAGGACAGTGGGCTGTGTGCGCGTGGGTGAGGCCTCCTTCTCCAAATAGGCATCGGCCAGCCTCTGGAAGGACGAATATGACATTCTCTGGAAGAAGTTGCTCAGGGTGGAGTTGTCTTTAATCTGCATAGAAAACCAAAAAGGCAGAAAGTTCAAAGGTCAGTCAAGAAAATCCTTCCTATTGGTGAGTTCTCATAAAAGTGCTGCGACATGAGCATGATGAAAATCTCCTCGAGGGTGGCCATTGTTTACAAGCTGGAAAGTCAACAGCGGGCAATGATGCATGACGTAGGACTAAAAAATATCACATGCATGCATGCTGAAGTTTGAACTTTGACTACCATGACTACTTATCACCTCCTTTGTGGTCCAGCTGCCTTATCACAATAAGGCTTGACCCATTTAACAACTGTTCTACCGAACCTTTTAGCCGACCTACCTATGTAACTTACTTCAGAACTTAACTTCCGATGTAACTTCAAACTTGCTTTTCTGCCCAGGTAATCCACTTACCAAACATTCTAATCACCTATATGACCCACATATCTATCCAAACTACCTAACTAACCTCCTTCTTTAACCACCCTATCTAATATATCTAGTCATTTAACATACCTTCCTACCTACCCATTAAACCTGCCTACCTACTGTACCCATCGAACCAACCCATGTAATCGGCCTACCTACCTACCTGCCTACCTACCAATTTACCGATGTAACTCCCCTTTCAACCTACCTCTGTACTTAATCTACTCATGTAATCTGCCCTTTCAACCTAATCTACCCATTGAATATATCTTCCTACTTCAAGTATGCTTAACTATGTTACCTGCCCTGCGATTGGCTGGCAACCAGTTCAGGGTGTACCCCGCCTGCTGCCCGAAGACAGCTAGGATAGGCTCCAGCATGCCCGCGACCCTTGTGAGGATAAACGGATTAGAAAATGGATGGATGAACTATATTACCCATCTAACCCACCTAATACCTTCTTTGCTAGCTACCTGTAGCTACTATACCTACCTAACCTACCTATCACCGGTGTTGAGCCCTTGTCACAATTGGGTAAATTTAATATTTTTCCACTGATCTATAATGTTAGTCAGTCAACGTGTGTGCGTGTTATTTTTACAGCAGCAGTATGTAGCCCAGGGGTGTCAAAGTCAAATGGACGGAGGGCCAGATAAAAAATTTTGCTGCAAGCCGAGGGCCGGACTGATCGAATGTTCATTGAAAATTTTAAAAATGACCACATATTGTTTATTGAACCAAATTTAATTGACTGAAAACCTAACAAATACATTCCAATATGGTCAGATAAATAAAGCAACATTTTTTTATGGCTACGTCAGTAAACTTTAATTTTCAACAGGCACAAAAAAAATTCCTTTGTATAAAAATACCCATAACATGAATGAAAGAAGCCGATATTATTCAAGGCACTATCACTAGTCCATATTTTCTCTTTTAGCAAAAGTAGGCTAAATTTACTTAAAAGAAAAACAAATAAT
>NW_017805002.1:3080751-3085686 GCF_001891065.2 Hippocampus comes
ACAGGTTTTCCAGCTACGTCCATGAACATGTACTTCGACTCTCACCTTGTTTGAAACCCGCGGTTCTCAGTGTCCACCTTCCGTTTTGCCATTTTTGATGGGTATCTGAAAGCTAATGTCACTGTTATGGGAACGACTGCTAGACTAATAAATATTTAAATAAAGCGGCCGACTGCTTGGCGCGTCACCGTTGCATTGTGGGAAATGTAGTATTGGTGCGTGTAAAAGATCTGCGGGCTCTCGGCTTGCTGCGGTCCGCGGGCCGGTTCGAATAATAAATCAATATCATCCCAGGGGCCACTGAAAACATTCTCGCGGGCCGGATTTGGCCCGCGGGCCGGCACTTTGACATATGTGATGTAGCCTACCCACCTGCTTAATATTGATGATGAATCGTGTCAGTGAGTAAAATGTGAAATGAAGAGTAGATTTGTTAGCATCTGGGTGATGGCCACTGACTGACCTTGCCGTCGATAGCGTCTCCCTGCTCCTTTGTCAAAGCAATGATCCGGTTGATGACTTCCTCTGCGGAGATTAGGGGGCAGAAAAATGAACAAGAAGTTGAGTTCATCTGCCTGACAGCAGCCTCTACCATCCATCCATTTACTGACCTACCTACCTACCTACCTACCTATTGATCTTTTTAATCTGCCCATCTAACATACCTTTATTATTATTTATATTAATTTGAAAGCAGCGCTGCCCAGTCATTCTACCATCTCGTGCATGGGCTTAACCGGTCGGGCCATTGATAAGGCCATTAGTCGACTCATTGCAACAGAACACATCATTAAGATTTGATCATTCTCAGCAGGCCTTCCAGCTTGAGTCAGGTACATGGACAGAGTTTTAATATTCATTTTCTCAACAACCGACTTGATTGTGAGAAATTCGTTCCCCAGGTAACGTTAGCGAATGTCCCGGTAGGTCGGCACTTTATGGCTTATGGTGTTGTTCCGTTTGTGGAGATTGCAATGTTCAGTTGATTTCTACTCAAGTTCAGGATGCGGTTGCACAGCCAAAATGAAGGCCATCCAATGTTTTCGCAATCATTACATATTTCCCACACTGACTGCCAGCCTTTTATGCTCCAGTCCTGCAAAGCATCGACACAGCTAGCATACGGGACTGGAATTAAGGTTTCTGAGCTCTCGATGAGTTGGGTTGTCAAGTATGTGAACCACTCTATAACATTATGAAAACAATACCCAGTGTCCTTACCATCTGACATAGTGTCCAGCTCATCTTTTTCCTTGACCTCGTGGAGAATCTTCTCCAGTTCCTCGGACACTTTCTCATAGTAGGAGATGGTCGGTTCCACGCTCACCACAGCTGAAAATCAACAACAGGACATTAGTGAAAGGCAATGCACACTTTCTAACAAACCAACGATTCCCACCCAGCGTATCAATAGGGAATCAGTTTATTTATTGGAAAATCATTGTCACTGGCATCGATAGATGCCAGTGACGTGTCGTGACAAGGCAGAACAATGAAGTGCTCGTCATCCAGATGTGGTTGTGAAATCATACCTCCGCTGATGTCTGCAGGGTTGAACTCCTCTTTCTTGTTGGTCATAATAAGGGAAAGACGCCTCTTGGAGAACCTTCTTCTCAAAGTCTTTCTCTTTGAGGACTTCTTCTTTGTCGAGGAGGCCGGACTCGAGGCGGGCAAGCACACGGAGGTGTAGTCCGCGTCATCGTCGGACGCCTCTGGAATGTCTAACGGACACTCCTGCTCCTCGGCTTTCTCCTCAGTGCTCCTCCGCGAGAATAGACCCAAGAAGTTCTTCCACAAGGAGGGCTTTTTGTTCTTCTTGGACTTCTTGCTGACCTTGCCCTCCGACACCATGTCCGGGGGAGTTTCGGCGGGAGCGAGCGACCGGAAAGTACCATCGTTCAAATCATCGGCCAAGTGAAAGGAAGGGTTGCTGGAATGTCTCCGGTGCCTTTTGGGAATGGTCACCCATTTGAGTTTGCGCTCGGGATGCTTGACTCCAAGTGACTCATCATTGAGGCTTAGGCTGCGTTTGACGTAGACTTCCAGAAGACGGCGCGTGTCGTTGGGTGCCACTGAAATCACAGGACTGTTGTTGGTCCATCGATGGGCTGTTTCGTCCTCCATGGCGGGACAACTGCAATCACAAGAGAATATGGCACACTTTATCTAAATCATCCATTTAAGTTAATCATTGTATCTATTTTGGTTTATGGTTCAAGAATTTTTTTTTTGCTTCACTTGCAAAACAAGAAACCTTTTTTTTTACTTAATTTAATGAAAAAAAGAGTAAACTGTCAATAATACAGTATACTGTTATATTATTTACTTTTTACTTATTTTTAGTTATTCTTTATTTTCATTATTTGCTGGTAGTATACCTTTTTATAATTTCAAAAGTTGCTTACCTATTTAAAAAAAACTTGACTTCTATCAAAGTGCTTCACATTATATGTACTGAATATTAATGTTTTTTGGAGCAATAAAATTTTAATTGATCGATAATAAGAAATACTGCCATAACTAATTCCGCTAAAAGCTTTTCTAAATTTTTCATATCCGTGTTTACCGTAAGTGACTCACCTTTCTAGGAAATCAACAGGATGTAAGTCGTTGCATTTGAGGCTTGTTACTACTCAATAAAAAATGTTTTTGTCACATTGCGTATTAAGTGACATATGACTCAGACAAAAGACAGCACAGCTGTCATAGTAAAGACAATTAAAACAGAGTATTATACAACAAATACAGGAAATGTTTTGAGTCTTTTTTTATTCAAAAAAAATTATTTGGTGTACATTTTACAAAATGAAATAAATATAAATTATGTTCTTTCACATTATCTTAACATTTTCTGTGTATGCGCGCGTGCGTGTGTGTGTGTGTGTGCATGCTACAGTTGCTTGTTTAACTCCACTGTATTCAGATTTTTTGCTGCAAGTGCATTGATTGGATTTATTTCTTAATACTTAATAATAATAACATGCATTTCATGATTTTTTTTTTGTTTGAATCTAATGCATCAAAAACAAATAACATACTCCAACTTACTCTAAATTTTCTTGCATTCAGGTCAACAAATAGATACTCAAATTAGTATTGTTATTATTATTTGCTGCCAGTAAACTTTTAACAGTACTTTTAATTTGATAAATTATGTCCCTTTTACCTTTTTGACGCTTTGCTGACTGGACCCAAACCATTTCTGTATGCATTGCACTTACTCTATAACTGAATCCATAGCAAGCAAATAACTTGCTCCGATACAATTATTTGCGTTTGGAAAACAAAAATGAAACAGCCGTCTTCTAAAAATTTGTGGAGAGTATAAAAAGTGACATACAATGCAAAGCGTTTGCAGAAGCGGAGAACAGCTCTTGCATTATTAGAAATAGATGCACAATAAACACAAATGTTGATTTATCATAAAAACCAGCTGAAGTAATCCTGATAAACTTCTGTATGATATAACTGGAGCAGCATTCAGTTTAAACAATGATAGAATGGACACAGTACAGTAATACCATTGCCGTGCATTGATATTATTTTCAAAAGATCAAATGACAAGACTCACGTAGTGAAGTGTGTAGAGGTGATGGTCAACTGTCGAAAATTGACTGCGTATGTTTCTCTGTTTACGCTTTCAAATGAGGAACTCGACACTTTTGCTGCTTCTTCTTGTATGTCGGCCGTTTCTCCGCTCCACTTCCTTACCTGAACTTGTGTGACGCAAGCACCAATGACAGGCCAGGGGGCGGGGACGGAAAGCCCCGCTCACCTGAACCAACAGGCTTCATGCCTGTATTAGGCAACCTTTCCACGATTGGTCCTGGCCAACTCTCTGGACGTAACAATTGGCTGACCCACTTTCTATTCGTCTTTTTCTATTCTGTTCATCCAGTTTCTGCCCTCCATGGCATTAATTAATAGGATATGCTGATATAATACAATCATTCATTTTCATTTCATTTCATTTCATTCATTCATTCATTCAAGTCCAAGATGGCGCCCGAGTAGGCAGCCATCTGCTTAAGAATGCTGTCAATAATATTTGATTTGTCAAAAATTACATTTTTATACATATATACGACATGTGGATTTCATGCTGAACCACAAAGAAGACCGTCACGACTGAGCTACTCTAATACAGTTTTTTTTTGGGGTGGGGGGGGGGGGGTTCACAGGAGTTAACACAATACAATACATTTTTATTTATAGAGTGCTTTGACCAAGGCTGTGGTCGTGTCGTGGTTTGTACCCAGTGTTGTGGCTGTCGGCACCCTGGTTCAAATCCTCCTCATGGCATGTGCAAAGACCAAACTTGTATTCTTTGTTTGCCGTTGTCTGAGCAGGGATTATAACTTTGGTGGCCCGGTGGTCCAGTGGTTAGCGCATCGACCTCACAGTGCAGAGGCTGTGGGTTCCTCCAGCCTTCCTGTGTGGGGTTTGCATGTTCTCCCCCCGCCTGCGTGGGTTTTCTCCGGGCACTCCAGTTTCCTCCCATCATTTCAGAAACATGCATGGCAGGCTGATTGAACACTCCAAATTGTCCCCAGGTGTGAGTGTGAGCGTGAATGGTTGTTCGTCTGTGTGTACCCTGCGATTGGTGGGCAATGCCCCCCGCCTACTGCCCGAAGACAGCTGGGATATGCTCCAGCACCCCCCTTGACCCTTGGATGGATGGATGTATGGATGGAGCGCTTTGACCACAGCTGCAGCTGTAACAAAATGCTTTACAGCAGGGGCCCCCAACCTTTTTTGCCCCACGGACCGGTTTATGTCAGACAATATTTTCAGGGACCGGCAATTAAGGTGTGGCGGAAATAATACAACAAAATAATATGGTATGAGCTGCATGAAAACTGTGGCGTTTTCGAAATATAATAATAAACACAAGGAGCGTCTAATCTGGCCGCAACACTCCGATCGCTATGGCAA
>NW_017805002.1:3086111-3087673 GCF_001891065.2 Hippocampus comes
GCCCGGTACCAAATGCCCGGCGGACCGGTACCGGTCGGCGGTTGGGGACCCCTGCTTTACAGAACATTTAACATAAAACCACAATACAACAGAACAAGGAATATATGCCTGCGAGTAATGGTGTAGACATGTAACTGTCTACATGTTTGAGTTAGAATATTTGTGTTTGAAAGGTTTACAACCAATGGTGCAGAATTTTTGGACGCGTGGTTCTCAAATGAGCACCTTTAATTCATATAACTGAATAAAGATGGTATCATTAAAAAAAAAAAAGACCTAATT
The DNA here is from genome assembly GCF_001891065.2 of Hippocampus comes. Taxonomy (NCBI): domain Eukaryota; kingdom Metazoa; phylum Chordata; class Actinopteri; order Syngnathiformes; family Syngnathidae; genus Hippocampus; species Hippocampus comes. The sequence goes on from NW_017805002.1 coordinate 3,086,394, forward strand.
ACAACAACATACAGTAAAACAGGGTTTCACAATTGCAGCTTATTAAAACAGTATAATTTCAAGTTTTATAAAAAGAAATTAAATTCAAATCTAACAGAACTGTCTCGCCAGCGGCCCTCCTGCAGCGCGTTCCGCCACCTTCTTGCCTGGTATGTAGCCGTTAGTTAGCCTCCACAACGATTATTCATGGGCTACCATGCAACCAGCCGCTGGGGTCAAATAAAAATAAAATAAAAGCAAAAAGTCACACTGAACATGGATATTAATGCGTTCAGGGTGTAGTCTGCCTTCCGTCCAAAGTCAGCTGGTTAGGCTCCGCAACCCTGTTCAGGATAAGTAGTGTCAAAAATGGATGGATGGATGGATGGATGGATATCAAAGTCTTCCCAATATTTTATTTTAAAGGTGCCCCTCAGAAGCAATTGTTGAGGCAGATGACTTGACTTCAAATTGAGGCTTGCCTGACCTATTTGTACGCAAAGTGTTGTACAGCCTTGAACTGGGGCGCAATTTAGAATTTTCAGCCCTCATGTGCACTCGCACACCGCTTATGTGCACCCCTGTTTATAACGACTACAATGCTCAATGCTCATTTCGTTAGCCTGACTTGGTCGTAATGCCCTGGCTCTGCTCCAAGGGCGTCATGTTAACAAAAGTCACATTATTTATTTCATACCTGTCAACTCATACGGTTTAGCCATAGTTCATACGGATTTTGTGGTGGATCTTACGTATATGGCCATATCGCACAAATCATACGGATTCTGAAAATTTCCGTTCCCCCCCCTAACAGGTAGTTCCGTTTGCTTTTGCCCAGAATGGTGCTAGTCTACTCGAATGCTTTCATTTCCGGTAACTTCCCAGTAAATCACGTGGTTCCTAGTTGAAAACAGCAGAGTATTCATTGCATACTTCGGTAGTGTACAAGCAAGTTCTACAAGGAAACAAATATATCATTCATATTTCGTGGGTTTTTTTCTGCCGTTATTTTGACATAAAAATGCTTTGGTATCAGTGGCGGGCCGTGCATTTCAACCTTAGGCCTTCAGTGACGTCACATATTATGAACACAATACTGTATAGGCTCGTCAAGCAGCATTTAATTTCAGGAGCATTTAAAACCATCAAGTATGCATTCACAATTAAGAGCAGGAAACTACATTTACAGATAGTCAAAAATAAAGATGATTTTAAAATACGAAATAAAATGCCACCCAAATTACGCTGTGCGATCTTAAACAAGTCTGTCCAATAAATTGCGCAATGTCGCAGTTTCATAT
>NW_017805002.1:3088082-3101984 GCF_001891065.2 Hippocampus comes
ACAAACCCTTTTCCTTGCTGGGACAGGCTAACTAGCGGAGGAGTTGGGCGACCTCTTTGCACAATTTCCAGCTTTTCGTGGAAGGCTCGTCATGCAAATTGTGTGGAAAGTAGTTCTGCAGCCAGATGAAGGTCTTCTCCTTTGGCCATTTTGAGTTAAAATGCGAGTGACAGCTCTAGCAGAGCAATCCAATCTTTTTTTTTTTTTTTTTTAAATCTTTATTGAACAAATCAGGATACATTTCTCAGGAAACAGAAAAGGCGCTAATCCAATCACCGAACGCGCACGGCCAGTCTCGACGTAAGGCCCTCTAGCTAGCCCTGGTAGGCAGACGAGAACAAGTCAGGATACAGGATACAGATCACGAGCGTGATCTGATTGGCTCTTGAAACCTGACAGTGCCCGTTCATCGTTCATTTACAGCGCACAGGGGCCTGCTCTGTTTAATCTGAAGGCCCTGAGCAAGTTTAATTAACCTGGCAACACAAGCTAGATGAAATATGATTGGTTAAAAACTCTACCATAATAAATAAGTTATTTTTCGAGTGGCGTTCAATGTTATTTAAAATAACATTGAAAGCCACTCAACTAATTGGAAATAATATGACGTAAAGAATACAGAGAATAATTTTGTTAACATATTTATGAAAATAAAATAACAAATTTATGTTATTCTCAGAAAAGTAAATTTACTTTTCTGAGAATGTTTAGGCCAGCAGAGAAGGCCTTGCTGGCCCTCAGGGTCCGCCACTGTTTGGTATGTTATAAGGATTTTTTGCTCTTTATAAGGATTTTTTTGGTAGTTTATACAGATTGGCGCTCCGAAAAGTTGACAGGTATGTTATTTTCATTAGACAGAACTGCAGGCCAAAATCAGAGTACTGTAATTTCAACTCATGTGAGTGACAAGTGTCCTGTCATTCCTTTGTGTATTTCAATGGAAGAATTCCAGAGAGATTTTAGTAAGTGAAGTGTTTTAAATGTTTAAAAACGTGGCATAGTATGTCTCCTTTAACTACAACTCCAGGCTGATTTCCAGATAACGCTTCCACTTCTCCCAAAGTTCCCGCCCCTCTCTGTTTACGATGAGCTCATCGATTGAGTCAGCGGCCCTCTGGATTGTTGACACTATTTTGTACATGCGGGAAGCCAACACACAATTTGCTTTGTCTATCTTATTTATGAAAGTTGAGTATCACGCAAGGGGAACTTTTCCCTTTATTTTTACTTCATTACTATGCTGCTATTGTGTCATAATCCTAAAGTGATTAACACAATGAAGTCACACAGGTTGAATTCTGCACTGAGCAAAACAGTTTAAATTGACATTAATTACAGACTACAAGTACATATCCATTCGTCAAATAACTTTTTGGGCTCTCTTCAGTTAACTAGCGTGTAGCACCACACCTAGTTAGAGAATGGCAATCTAATGACACACATAAAACACCTCATAAATATTGTCAAATCAAATGAAAATACTACAATGAATAATAACAATTCTAAATAATATATGACACATTAAATATAAAATATGAATTTGGAGAAAAATTAAGAGGCACCTGTTGGGTCGAGGGCAGTGGTTCTTAACTTGGGTTCGATCGAAACCCAGGGGTTCAGTGAGTTGGTCTCAGGGGTTTGGCGGAGCCTCTGCCATGGTGGTTAAAACACACCCGACTCAACATGTCAATTAGTTATGACACGCCCGCTTGGCCATCGCTGGCTGACGATGATCACATTACATTGATTGTCCAATTAGTGCTGCGGGAAATTTATTTCGCTGAGTAGTCACAGTGTGACTGTCGTGATAGTACGTCATACAATTTTAAAAAACCTATACAGTACTTATGCCATTTCATTTTGTTTACTTTTTTCTGTTTTTAATAAATGCATTTTTATGCCTTGAATTTGGAAAAATTCGGTGAATGTGCCTTTGGACTGGTTGGGTTCGGTACCTCTAACAAGGTTAAGAACCACTGGTCTAGGGCAGAGGTGGACAAACCACGGCCCGCGGGCCGGATCCGGCCTGTTGGTCTTTTTAATTCGGCCCGCCGAAGGTTGGTACAGTACACAATTAAGGTTCGATGTAAATGATTGTATTCTTTTCATTTGGACTTGTAATGACAGGCATTTCAATGCCAGGTGGCGCAGTTACTTGAACTTGCAGAGCACATGGAGGTCGGGGGAGACCATACGGAAGCCCGCAATAGCGCTAACTCAAGTAACTCCCGCTCGATACGACGGAATAACTGTGTCCGTGCCACTATTTTCTATCATTGGATCCAAAACAGCGACATGCAAGTGACTCTTTATTACAGTGAGTTTTACTGGAATTGCGAACATTTTTACGTCCTGTAGATCATGGCATCCAAACGAAGAGGAACAATAATGGCCGCGGAAGAGAAAGTGAAGTGTATCTGATTAAACGAAGCGGGTTACAACGTACAAAACATTCAGGAGACGCTTGGAGTCTGAAAGACTCAAATCTCCGAGACTTTGAAAAACGAGGAAGCGATTCTTGCTCAGTCCGATTCTGGCTGTTTCCATGCTCAGAGAGATTTGCTTGTTGCTCGACGGACAGTCGACTGTTATCGTGCTAAAAACTTTCCGCAAACTGGACCACTAAAAAGAGAGCAATCGAGTTCCATAGCACTATGGGCATCGAAGACTTCGAAGCGTCCCGTGGCTGGGTTCAAAATTCGTTGCCCGACATCAGCGGAGCAACGCTGTCTTGTGTGGTGATCGAGGGGAGGTCAAGTTTGAGACACTGACTGAGTGGAAAGAAAGCCACCAGGTCTTTTACTCGTCTCATTTTGTAGCAAATAGTCTTAACTTTGTTATATTTTGTCATATACCTGTACTGTATGCTGCAGTTTTTGGGCAATATATTGTTGCACTTTGTTGCTTGTGTTGTCACACATGTATGTTGTTAACATACTTGGACGTTCATACAGGACATATACCATAGTTGTTTCACTGTTCTCATTTCAAAAAAGTATGGTAATACTTTAATGCTTTTGTTCTGTTGATGTTTGGTATGGACTGTCAGCATATACAGTTTTTTATATGTACCGTATCTTGTGCTGACTCGGCCCACCTGTCAAATTTAGAAATCAATGTGGCCCCCCCTGGTCTAGGGTGAGGGGGGGGGGGAAATCAACTTGTCACTTTCCCTCATATACAATAAATAGTCAAGGGAGTCGACCTGTCGTATGCGTTCCTTCCCACCAACTGCTAGCTTGCTAGCCAACCTTTTAATGGATCGTAGCTAACGTTAGCACGACTGCAGTATTTGCTTTAAGAGTAAATAGGGAAATGCCCCACCACATCCAGAAGATGGCACTGCTGTAAACAAAGCCTTTTGCCCTTAATACAAATTGATAAATGTTAGTGGCTAGCTAGATGATGTTGGCTCCACGAGACTCTTGGCAGATTGTGTTTCAAAACTCTGCAATAAATATGAAGTATGCGGTCTACCCGCTCTCCACTATTCACAAGTTCCTTTATTCAGATTTTTTACTGTGAAACCTTTCCTCAACCATTCAATGAATATATTGTCCACTCACAATTTTTTTGCATAATTTTTTTGGTTACCGGTACTTTTTCTGGAATGCTCTAAAATGACACAAGATGGCGCCAAAATCTCAGTTTATAATAAAGTACTTATTGCCGCTATGGAAATATGTTGAAGCAATACATCTCGGCTGTTTATTAAGATGTAAACTAACATTAGCTTGGGTTGTTCCCGGAAGTTTACAGAGAGTCTTTGGGGCATGTTTATGTTTTTGCTCTGCTGAAATCAAATCATCTGCAAGCCATTTTGCTTTCAGAATAACATAAAAAGAGTTTCAAATGATATTTAAAGTGTTTTGGATCATCGTTTGTTGTGTATTAAAAGTTCAAATAATAATATAAACAATTGTATACAATTTTAAAAGATACTTGATTTTTTTTTTTTTTTTTTGCAATTTGTGGCAGACAATCGAATATACTGTCTTCTAAACCCCCCAAAACCTTCTCTCATGATAGTGCCATCTGTTGTTTGTGGTGGGTCAATTTCTCATGTAAATTGGCAACTTTTTACACAGCAGTTTTTCGGACACATGTTCTCATTTTGTCATTTAAAAAAAAAAAACTAAATCCAAAGACTAATGCAAAACACGTCCTAGTAGGCAAAGCCACTTCACTGAATCGTCACGCTGGAGTATGTCACTGATCAATAAGACACGGCAGCTATAAGCTGCCATTTTGTGATCATGGTCAGACCATCCGTCAGCGCATCCCGACAACATACTTAAGTCAAATGCTGAACTTTGAAGCCTGTTTTACATGCATTTCATGAGTTGTCTGCTGAGTGAGCGGAAATCCAACAAGTTGATTTGTGACTGGCCTGCCGATTGTGCAAGACCCATGCATTTTTACCAGGTGGGACGGGACTTGTCCAGTCATGAGACCATGCTATTTTTAGACCATGGTGGAAAGATGGTGCATGCAATTTAATAGTGGAAATGTGGAAAATATTACAATGAAAATACAAAAACAATAAAAAAAATAAATAACATAGTGAGTTAGACAAAAAAGGAAAAAGTATTATTCCAAACGAAAAAAATATACAAATATTGCAAGACTACTGAATGAAAAATATTTAAATTACACTAAAAGTACAAAAAAATTAATAAAACATTAAATTATCTAAAATTATTCATCCTTCCATTCTTTTCAAAACCACTTATCCCGAACTGGGTCGCGAGGTTCTGGAGCCTATCTCAGCTGTCTTTGGGCGAAAGGCAGACTACACCCTGAACTGGTCATCAGTCAATGGCAAAACACTAAATTATTAGATGAAGACATCACACAAAAAAGTATGAGTATGTTAATATAGTAACACACTTTTGTAAACAATACAAAATATGAGAAATAAAACTCATATTGACGAATTAAAAAAAAATAAAAAAACAAAGACTTCACACAATATTGCATGAAAAATGTGTACATGACCTACACAAAAACTGTATATTACAACAAAAAGACAAAAACCTGAATATAAAAATAAGAAGTATGTATATTATTTTACATTTACACATATATCAGATACAATAATGGAATATTTCTCATAAAACACATTATGATGGCAAAATATTTCAAAATAATTCAAAATATGAGACACCAATTTGAAAAAAATAAAACTACAGACAAAAATGTACAAAATGAAAAATATATATAATAAAAATACAAACATATGACAAAATGCACAAATACAAAATATTAACAAAGTATGAGAAAAAATAGAAATAGAACAAATACATGAAAAACAACAAAATCGAAAATATTCAAAATTATATTGCCTAAAAATACAAACATTTAATAAAAACAGAAATGGATGACAAAGACATAAAAGCATTAAAACAAACAAACACAGATTAAAACATGGATAATCCAACATATAATAATATAATACAAAACATGAGGTCATAAAAAGGAAAAATTTTAGACGAATAACCTGTCAGAAATCCAAAATATGACCTAAAACTCCCCAAAATATGAAACATTTTTAGACTGTGATGGAAAACTGCCTTGTTACATTTCAACTGACCTTTGGATGGATTCCTCCAGATTTCTTTAGTGTAATACCTGATGAATTATAAATGACAACAGCATTACATCAGCATTGACCTTGGGAGAGTCACCTGTGTGTGTGTGTGTGTGTGTGTGTGTGTGTGTGTGTGCGTGTGTGTGTGTGTGTGTGTGTGTATGTGTGTGTGTGTGTGTGTGCGTGCGTGCGTGCGTGCGTGCGTGCGTGTGTGCGGGTGTGCGTGTGTGCGTGCGTGTGTGTGTGTTGTGTGTGTGTGTGTGTGTGTGTGTGTGTGTGTGTGTGTGTGTGTGTGTGTGTGTGTGCTTAATGCTGCCATTCAGTCAGTGATCCATTGCCTGCACAAGGACACATTTGTTCTCAGCAATGGATGCTTTTATAAATTATTCATCCACTTTACTCAGTCGGCCGTTTGAAGCCGAGTCAGAAGAAGCGTCCGTCAAAAACACTGCAGTGACGGTGCCCAATCGATTGGTAAAACCGAAAATATTAGATGATAAATACAAAAACATTAGAAAAAATTACTAATAGTGTTATGACAAAAAAACACAAAGCACTATCAATATTTTGAAAATAATACAAACATTTTAACATAATGCCGCTTTTTTTATACAAGTTGAAAACGCTAATGAAAAATAAATGAAATTTAAGAAAATATTTGAAAACATTACAAAATATGCAAAAAAATACAAACATTTTATATAAAGATACAAAAACAGAAAATCGTCTGTATGGGTAAAACATACTAGACTGAAAGTTTTAAAATGATTGGACAGGAATAAAAAATATTTAAAAATAATATTTCAGAAAATAGCTAGTCTTAAAAAAATTTAAATCCATTCAATAGTAGCGTTGACTATTAGCCGCTTGCAGTTAGCTGTTGTTTGAAGATACAGTCTTAGCTCTTAGCCAAATGATGAGCGGGAGACTCCACACAGTTAGCATACAGGTTTAATGGAAGGCACTCTTTACAGAATAAATAACATGGCATTCAGTCATTCATTTCTTTCGAACTGAGCCACTAAGTAATAAAGAGGGTCAACTACATTTTGGTCATTTTCAAGTTAAGTGCATGCAGAAATCAAAAGAGAGTAGGCAGGCACATCTTTCAAATGAAACTACTGTAGTTCCAAATCAAGTTTCAGTTCTAATTTTGACCTATAGGAGGCAGTCCATCCTTTCCTGATTCATCAGTGGACTTTGTGCACTCTCCTGAAAAATGACAAAATGGAGTTAGCCCACTCCAATTCTCACTGGCTCACCTGTACTCAATAAGAATAAGTGCTTCTTCCTAACATAAAGTGCTGAATAGCCAAGTCACTAAATGATCTCATTGGCTCCCATATTAATTATTGCTGTGTTCCTAGGGTCAAATAGGGTTCCCCGACGTGCTTGCGGCATCATTATTGCCTACAGTACATTAATTGCAAGATTACATTCTCGGCCTTTGCTATAGAAACTCTACTTATACGTGTCACAGAGGCACATTGTCATAATTGAAATGTGGCATGCATGTCTCACATTCTCACTTGATTATTACTAGACCATTAAAATCCTTATAATAAGCTACATTCATTATGTCAAACTTTAGTATGAGCCTCATTCCTGCATGCCATACCGTATAAATGATGCAATATTTATTTCACTTATCGTGTGCAAACACACACACACACACACACACACACACACACACACACACTATTCTATTACATCACATATATGGATCTTACAGTATGTCACATTTGTGGATGGTGATGATAAATGTGCTTCCCTGCATGTATTAAGAGCCTCACAAAGTGCGTATGTGAAGATTATCATTCAGTGCAATCATTTAAGAAGCTCTTTCAATTGTACTATTGCATAAATATGTTCACTTGCTGAGATAGCAAATGTCATTTTATTTTATTTTTTCTGCATGCGCGTTACATTAGCATTTGATTGATATTTTGCGGCTCATCTACAACGTGCAAACTATAGCATTTATCAGATGTCATTTTAGTAAAACTACTATTAACAATGTCTCACATAATTTTTGAAAGTATTGTAGATTAGCATGTGTTCAAGTGAACCCTCAATGGAAGTAATGGGTTTGTTGTTGTTGTTTTTGTAATGGAAGAGGTGCCTGGGGAGTGGTCACCCCAAGAAGGACAGGCTGCAAGGACACTGGACACTTCTTTAAGTACCCCCAAATAATGAACATTATGCCTTGACAAAGACAATATTATTGCAAATACTCGAAATGCCCACAATTATTTGATTTAAATGCATTATTTGTATTGCTTTTTTTTCTTGCCAAATTGTGAGCCAAATGGTCAGTGCTTGGACCATAAGTGGATTCTCTCAATATCAAGCAATCCATGCAAAAAAAAAAAAAAGACACAAACATATCCTTGTTGAATATATCACAGTTGTCCTGGGAGAAAATGTAACTCAAAAGTGTTTCCCAAATTTGAATAAAAATACCAAATAGCTCTCTCTCTCTCTCTCTCTCTCTCTCTCTCTCTCTCTCTCTCTCTCTCTCTCTCTGTCCATTGACAAACACAGAGATTGGTTCAAATCTCCCTAAATAAATGAAGCTGTATTGTTTGGCTGCTCTTTAGTTCAGGTGTAATTCCACGATTGAGCACAAGATGGGAGCACACAATTTCGTTTGAGACTGTGTACCTTTGAAATATAAAAATATAAATATAATAAATATAAAATAATTTTTGTTGAACATTATTAAATGACATCCTCTGCCATCCTATGCCTACAGAAAGCAATGACTGTAGGCACATTTTAGAATGCACATCTTTGCGCATGATTATTAATGTATAATGTGAGATGATAAGTTTAATTGTTTGGGGAAAAATGGGATTTGTGTACACAAAAAGGCATCGCTACACTGCAAAAAAAAATTTTCGTCTTATCCATTGCTCTTACTCGCTCTTAATATAATTGATGTGTTCAAATGTTTTTGTAGAACTTTAAACATCTGTTTAAAGACGTTCAAAAATTGCGCTGTACAAACATGCTTAGAAAGTAGCTTAAGAGGGCATTTCTATCATGCAGATTTCACTTATTGTCAGGGTACTGGATGAATGAAATTATCTGATTACCGTATATTATTACATGTTTTTCTTTAAAAAATGTTGGTGCCTAAATTGTTCACCAATTCTGGATTAACATGTTTTTCTTTTTTTGGGTGGGGGGGTTGTTTTTTGGTGTGAAGAGGGGGTGGGGGAGAGCTCAATTGCCAGTACTTTACCCAAACCCAAACAAATAGCCCAGTGCTATTTAAGATGGATGGCAGGAAATTGCACTTGTTAAAAGGGTTCCTCTTGTGCTGGGTAGTGTTTATTTCACTTTGTCCAAAAGAAGACAACTTGAGTAAAAGCTAAATACAGTCATCATGCTGCAAAAATGGCTGAAGAAATTGTTATTCTAGGAGTGGAAGCCATTTTTCTCGACGTTCCAGGTGCTCTTGTCGAGCGACGTTGCGCTGTCGTATTTGTCGGCCACCGAGCTCTTCTGCGCTTCGGTGGCGGCATCGATCATCTGCTTCTCGTCCTGTTCCGTCTCACGGTGGTAGAAATAGTTGAAGTTGGACACGATGACAGGCACAGGCAGAGCGATGGTCAGCACCCCTGCGATGGCACACAGGGTACCCACCATCTTACCGCCCATGGTGATGGGGCACATGTCTCCGTAGCCCACCGTGGTCATGGTAACCACTGCCCACCAGAATCCATCCGGGATGCTGACAAACTGTGTCTGTGGCTCGTCGACTTCGGCGAAGAAGATGGCGCTGGAGAAGAGGATGACGCCGATGAACAGGAAGAAGATAAGCAAGCCCAGCTCTCGCATGCTTGCCTTGAGGGTCTGCCCCAGGATCTGGAGTCCCTTGGAGTGGCGGGATAGCTTGAAGATGCGGAATACTCTCACAAGGCGGATTATCCTCAGGATGGCGAGTGACATGTTCTGGCTAGAATTGGTGTCATCGCCGGGGGTGGTCGCGAGCTCTGTGCCCAGCGTGACGAAGTAAGGAATAATGGACACAATGTCGATGATGTTCATGATGTTGTTGAAGAAATCACTCTTACTGGGACATACGGCAAACCGGACACCGGCCTCGAAGCAGAACCAGATAATGCAAATGGTCTCTATAATAAAGAAAGGGTCTGTGAGGTAGGCTACGATGGCTTTGGTGGTAGGGTGAGGACTTGAACCGTCTCTAGTCCCATTAAGAACATGATCCACACCGGGAGTGAAATCGCCATCTTCCCTAAACTCTGGTAAAGTCTCCAGACAAAAGATAAAAATGGAGATGACAATGACGAAAACTGAGACGAGAGCAACAGTTTTGGCGGCACTGGAGCTCTCAGGGTATTCAAACAGGAGCCAGAACTGTCTTTGGAGCTCGTTGGTGGGCAATAGGACCTCAGGCTCTTTGATGAACCCTTCGTCTTCGCGAAACTGCTCCATGGCCTCGTGGCCCAGTTGATAGAAAACGATCTCACTGGCGAAGACATCTAACGGGACGTTGGCTGGCCTGCGGACCCTCCCACCAGACTGGTAGAAGTACAGGACACCGTCGAAGGAAGGCCGGTTACGGTCAAAGAAATACTCGTTTTTCATAGGGTCGAAGTGGCGCATTCGTTTGGCGGGGTCACCCAGTAAAGTCTCGGGAAAGCGGTTGAGTGTGCTCAGCTGGGTCTCGAACATCAGGCCCGAAACGTTGATAATCACTTTCTGGTCTCGTTCCTCTGCGCCGGTCTTCTCAAACAAGTCCTCGTTGTCATAGCAGTCTCTCGGCATCCTGCTGAAGACGCCGTCGGAACATGACTCGCCACTCACCAGGAGCTTTAGATTAGAGATCAGGCTGCAGCTACTGGAAGTGGCTTTGGATGGCGTGGAAGAAGACGCACCCTCACGCCGCCCCCAGCAAGGGGATGGACGTGGGGATGGACGCGGGGATGCCAGGCGGCGGGGCGTTTGCTCAAGATCCGGGATCTCCGATGTGGGTGACGTCGGGTAGCCGGAGTCGCTGGGGTCGCCCAAGTTGATGCCCACATCATCCATGTTTTCGAAGTTAACCAGAGGAACCTAGATAGAGATTCGATAGATGGATAAATACTTTATTTATCCTGCGAGGAAAATTCATTTGTCACAGCAGTAATCAAAAATTCTCACTTGCAGAGGTGGGCAAGTATGTATCAGTGCATCTACATCTTACGGTGGCTGCCCAAAGATCTCACATTCACGTACTTATTTGCAAACCTAATCTATTGAACTGTAAAGTACAGCAGGGAGGAAGTCATGTGTTCAATATGCCACTGTTTTCACTCCTAAAACACCAAAAATGTTACTTTAAAGTATAAAATAGTTTACTGTATCCAGGATCCCTCTCCACATTGTGGCCAAAGGTGGACTCCAAGTCGTTTAAAATGAAATCCTCCACACCAGCAGGCATCACCGGCATCCTAAAGCTGAGGAACCATTCTCTCTGAGGCAAACGGCTTTCATTCTTTGCCAAGCGTGACGACGTGAGAGAGAACGGTAGGGCTTTCCTACACTGCTGAGATGGGCTTCACTGACCGTACTGGTGTCCAGTTTTTTGAAAACTCATTAGCTGATTAACTTACAATTCACATTCACACACATCCACTTCGGCCCAAAGTCTTAGGGGGCACCCACTTCCATGTTAACTGCTTGATGCGCCCGCTTGCCACACAACACATGCGCACTCCCCCTTATAGCTACGTCATCCACACTGAGCTCAATACACAACACAACAATTTGGTGCATACCTCCACCTACTGCACAGGAACTGCTAAGCTTTACCATATATAGTCAATGCAGTCTGCTCAAAGCAACCCTCGAGTGTATTCACCCCGGTGAACAAACACGCGAGACAACAACACACGTGTTCCTGTCAGTCATCAGTGAAACAAGTCCATTCGTGACTGAGATGGTCCATCGGTACTGACCCGGTTGAAGACGATTACACTGACGAATTGAACCCCACATCTGTCAGTGCTTAGTCCATCAGCTTTTTGAAGCTTCTCATCTTTCATCAGCAAACCGGGCATCCGTTAGTGACGTATTGATGGATTTTCCATCAATACTAATGGAGTGCCCAATTCTGCCTGCTTGTGTAACTAATACTGTATGCTTTCGAAAAAAAACAATGTAAGAACAAATACGAAACCAGTATTGCTGAAAAATGAAAAGAAAATTAAATCCAATCAGCAATTTTGCTGATTGTTTTTTTTTTTTGGAGCCTATCCTCTGAAATGAAGATGAAAATCTTGTCAACTGACTGTTTTTATTCTGAGGAAAAAGAAAAAAAAAGCATTAAAACCTTGGTATTGATGTTAGGATGAATTAATCGATAGTATTTTTTTTGTTACATTTTAGAGGTCCTCTTTTGTTGGTGTTCCTTGAATGCACCACAAGCGCTGTCAAAAGTGAAAAGGAAAGTATGATTTTGCTTTCAATGCTATTGATAGCTGGTGTAGTCGACATTCCCATTGTAATTGGACGGTACTGTATTCCTCAATATGTAATATTTTGTGTAAAGAGCAAAAAGTTGTGGGAGTGTGTTATTCAGGCCAGTATGCTAGCCGTTACACTATGCCCCATTTGAAGATGGTTTGTTTGTGTGAATAATGCCACTCCCGATTACAGTCATTTATGTCACATGGGTTCATGATTGTGCATATGCTAGATGCATGGTGTTGAAGCTCTTTATCATACTCTCAACTTTAAGTGGTTTGTTGCCATCTTGTGAAATCGATATGCATTAACAACTTTCTTTTGTTATTTTTTTGTTTTGTTTTGTTTTGTTTTGTTTTGTTTTGTTTTTCGCAATTTGTGTCATTGCCCAGTCCCTGTTCACTACACATTTTTTCGCAAACCTCCATCGCTGTCCGTCTCCTTGAGTGTCAGGAATACAGAAAGGTGTCCTGCGTGGACCTCGGTCCTGCTGCCTGGCATTCAGGCAGCTTCAGTCCTCCCCGTAACCTGAACGGACGGAAGAGCAAAAAAGCAACCCCGCAGTGTTAAATGCTTTTTTTTTGCCTATTTTTGTTAGCATCAGCACACAACTCGCCATCTGATACCCCCTAACGTTCCAACTTGAGATCATGACGGAAGTGAAACCTCGGCAGGTTTGCTCAGGAAACTGCTTACACTGAATGAACGTGTGCATGAGCGTGTGTGTGCTGATCACGTAGTTAATTAGGTACACCTGCATCTGTAATTCAATGACATTCCATGCAAAATGTAGACAGAACTTTACACAGTTTTGTTTCAACTGCTTTACCATCTTCATTTGTTTTTTGTTTTTAATCTACATTTTTAAAAATACGTTTTTTTTCTGTGTTTTTTTTATGTTTCCATTTTTCAACATTCATCATTAGTTCATTCTTTTTATCATCACCTACTGTACAGGAAGTACTTCGAGAATATTCTAAACAATAACCTGCACTTGTAAATGCTCAGGATTCCTTTTTTTTTTTTTATTTCATATTATGACATATTCTTCACTCTCTGTCACTTGATAATAAATCTTGATTATGGTGTAATTTGACTGCATTACTCTATGATTTAAGTTTTCAGGGGTATTATATACAAAATTAAAAATATTAGAAAACAGTATTAAATACGTCTAATATTAATGAACAAATATGTAGTATTTGATAAAAAATTACTTAAAAATAAAAATAGAAAACAATAAAAACAATCATTAAAACAGAATATATATATATATATATATATATATACATGAAGCGTCCAGTGGTCTCTATTCAACCTTACACACACACACACACACACACACACACGTGCACGCATTCACACGTACAGACATGGAATAAAAAAGGTGAAAGCAATAGTGGTCAAAGTCCAATCAGTCATCACATCGATCAAAATTTCATTAAATTTGATAAGTAACACACCCAAAACGACAACAACAACAAAATAAATAAATCGTCTCACAGCAGTACATTTAGGCGCATTTTTAATTATGTTTGAGTTTTTCAAATCTAATCTAACCTTGTTTGAAAAATCTATCCTTTGGACTAATTATGGTATACTGAATTGGCCCTGGAAAAGCCCAAACAAGGTAGGAGCCATCCAGGTCACGGTCATCAACAAAACTTGCATTGAGACAACCGGACTCTTTTTGTTTGTTACATGAAGCGTCCAGTGGTCTCTATTCAACCTTTGCTGATCACTCTATTGTTCTTGTTCCCGCGACCCCGCAAAAAGACTTTTTGGCTGCGTTCCCTTGACCCTTTGTGTTCTCTGTCTTGTCTTGTCTTTTTTTT
>NW_017805002.1:3111583-3119446 GCF_001891065.2 Hippocampus comes
CTTTGCATCATCTAGTGAGCTGACATTGAACAATGACACCATCACCTTCAGCAACATACAAACAAATCAAAACAATCCTAAAGGATTACTCACTCACCTCCCGACTCCGCAGGAGTGCCCTCCACTTCTTCCTCTTCTTCTACCCTGTTACCTCAGCTGCACTCCGACTCAAGAGAGTTTCTTTCAAAGCTTCCATTGGGTAATTGAACACCCGATAGGAAATGAGAGCTGCTACATGCGCACAAATACAAAACAATGCACACATACACCCTCGTGCAGGCGTTTAAATGCAGAGAGGGATGGTGAGACGAGGGCTGGATAGAATGGGAGGGGGGTCACCTGGCTTCTCACCCCCCCTCCTCCCGTCAGCTCCGTGATAGGAGATTTAGTGCCTGACGTGGCGTGAAGGAAGGCTCACACCTCCTCCCCCTGTTTTCTTTTTGTCCTTCCCGCAGCGTAAGCGTGTGCACACGTTAGGATTGCCCAATAAGGTGTCACCTTGGGGATTTGACTGCATTGTGGACTCCCTAACCAATACAGGACAACACCTGACAGAGCACCTGCATCACATCTGTCCAACCGTCTCACGCTAGGGAAAAGCACCATAAAGGACTAGTTTTTTTTTTTTCTCCACATGATTGAGAATCACCCTCATTTGAGTGCGGTAAACATGTGCCACTTCTATTTAGGGGGAAACAAACCCGTCAATGACCTTGGCGAATGTTTGAGGTATAGATTTGGAGCAAATAGGAGTCTACCAATGAACAACTGACCCTCATTATTAGACTCCAAGGTGACTTGTTGAACCTCTTGCAGAGGTCAAATGTCAGAGTAAAAACAATCAACCTTCCCCACATACAAAAAAATCACATACATTTGGAATAATGTGGAAAATAAGATTTTTCAATTTTCTAATTTGATCAAATCTAAATTAACCCTTTCAGGGACAGCGGTCACTACAGTGGACAGCTGATCGGGTTATCAAGTAACAGGTCATTATTATATTTATTGGTGCATGAAATAGTTAAAAAAAGTTTGTCCAAAAAACAAATGTACTCAACTCAACTAATGTGGAAAATAAGATTTTTCAATTTCTTATTTGAACAAATCTAAATTAACTCTTTCAGGGTTAAAAAAAGTTTGTCCAAAAAACAAACGTACTCAACTCAACTATATTTATAGAGCACTTTAAAACATCCACCACTCTACACAAAGTGCTGTACATGGAGCAAATATCATTTATACAACAATAAACAATACATTAATAACAGTAAAGACAGTAGAAAGCACAAAAACAGTAAAACTAAAAATCAAGTGTGAGGCGCTACACAAAGTGCTGTATGTGGAGCAAATATCATTTATACACCAATAAACAATACATTAATAACAATAAAGACAGTAGAAAGCACAAAAACAATGAAACTAAAAATCAAGTGTGAGTCATGATGAGTCAAAAGCCAAAGAATAGAAATGAGTTTTTATTTATATATACTGTATATGAACCTCATTTTCTGGAACATTGTCCCAGTTTTGCATCAATTAATCAAGAAAAAGGTGCTGAGTGCGTCAATAGACTTCCACCCTACACATCAAAACTGGAACTGATCCTCGATTTCACCTCTGTAGGAGCCCTATGTTAGTTGCATATTTTGCTTATGAAACCTCCAACCACTCGTGGGGAGTGCTTTAATTGTTTACTGACCTGAGCTGAATCGGGTAGATGGTCAGATAGGTTGAAATTGGTGTTTCTTTGGGTGTACCCATGTCATTGATTGGGGATAGCAATTTCCGATGAGTGTGTTTTGTACTTTTGGGCATTTGGTTGTTGGTATTTTGGATAACAAGTGGTGAGTTTTCCAAAATTTAAATATCACTCATTATTTCATTCGGTCGAGGGTTTTGTTGTTATTTTTTTAATGCTAAGTACAAAAAAAGTCATCAAAATTGTACAATCAGTAACCAAAACTGTCGAGGACAAGGTGGTGATGTCCAAGTCCCAACAAACCGGAATTCATCTGAACGATATGTCTTAATTTTGAACTGACAATGACGTGAGCACATTGTAGTTCTTAGTGGCTCAGTTAAGAACAGATTGAATCAACATTGTTACAGTGGTACAGTAAAGACAGTAGAAAGCACAAAAACAGTAAAACTAAAAATCAAGTGTGAGTCATGATGAGTCAAAAGCCAAAGAATACAAATGAGTTTTGTGACGAGTTTTAAAGATGGGTAGCAAGGGAGGCTGCCAAATGTTCAGTGGGAGCTCATTTCTAAGAGTGGGACCAGCAACGGAAAAGGCTCGGTCCCCTCTGAGCCTCCGCTTAGTTTTATTTATATATACTGTATATGAACCTCATTTTCTGGAATGTTGGCCCAGTTTTGCATCAATGAATCAAGAAAAAGGTGCTGAGTGCGTCAATAGACTTCCACCCTACACATCAAAACTGGAACTGATCCTCGATTTCACCTCTGTAGGAGCCCTATGTTAGTTGCATATTTTGCTTATGAAACCTCCAACCACTCGTGGGGAGTGCTTTAATTGTTTACTGACCTGAGCTGAATCGGGTAGATGGTCAGATAGGTTGAAATTGGTGTTTCTTTGGGTGTACCCATGTCATTGATTGGGGATAGCAATTTCCGATGAGTGTGTTTTGTACTTTTGGGCATTTGGTTGTTGGTATTTTGGATAACAAGTGGTGAGTTTTCCAAAATTTAAATATCACTCATTATTTCATTCGGTCGAGGGTTTTGTTGTTATTTTTTTAATGCTAAGGACAAAAAAAGTCATCAAAATTGTACAATCAGTAACCAAAACTGTCGTGGACAAGGTGGTGATGTCCAAGTCCCAACAAACCGGAATTCATCTGAACGATATGTCTTAATTTTGAACTGACAATGACGTGAGCACATTGTAGTTCTTAGTGGCTCAGTTAAGAACAGATTGAATCAACATTGTTACAGTGGTGAAAAAAACATTTCATCTCAGCAACGTCTTGACCTTAAAACCATCCCTCCAAAAGTTTCTCGTTGAGGCTTTGCCAGTTGGACGGCTAATTTGGCAGCAAAAGGCGAGACTCTAATGTTACCCATTTCGAACCACAGCGCTTTTGTGCCGCGGTGCTGCACGTCGCCCGCCCCTTCTGTCACACTGCGGCGAGCGCAGCACCACTGCAGCCTACACGGTACGCATCAAGGTCGCCTCCCCCCAAAAAAGTCTTAAGTCTTTACAGTGGAGCGTTCGCTATCCATCATATTAAGCCTTTGTCTCCAGGGTTGGGGATCTCATTATGTTCACCCATGAGTGTAAACTACACAAAGTATGTATAGGTGGTGGGATGGGGGGGCTCAAGTTCATGCAAGGTTATGAGAGAACATGCACGTGCAAGCGAAGCTAGGCTTTTTCCATTGATTTGAAAAAATACAAAATAATATTTGCCAACTAGTCTTTCATCATCAAAGTCCATTTTGACATACTTTTACACTGAGTATCACAATACAGGTCAGAATCATTAGGTCATTGATACCAATGATGTCGGTGCCTTTCTTGTTCCCCTTTTGGAGCATAATTTCCAATTTGTATGACCACCAAACTAGCGGTTATGATTCACAACAGGATATTCTCACAATATTCTTCTAATTATACCAGCAATATCACGATACAGGTCAAAATTCTCAATGTTATTGGTGTCTCTTTACTTTTGCTGCAGTCATTGCTGCAGTCATTTTCCGAATTCTCTGACCACCACACAAGTGGTCAGAAGTAAATTCAAATTTCCAGTGAAACAACATTTGTCAATGATCATAATAGTATCACAATATCAGAGGGGATCGAGCCTTTTCTGTTGCTGGTCCCTCTCTCTGGAATGATCTCCCACTGAACCTTCGGCAAGCCTCCTCGCTGCCCATCTTCAAAACCCCCCTCAAAACTCACTTGTATTCTTTGGCATTTGACTCAGCATGACTTAGATTTGTTCTTGGTTTTGCTGTTCGGTGCTTTCTACCGTCTTTATTACCGATTTGCTTTACTGTTGTTGTATATGTTAAATTGCTCCGTGTACAGCACTTTGTATGCAGCGATGGCTGTTTGAAAGTGCTCTATAAATACAGTTGAGTTGAGTTGAGTTGAGTTGAGAATATAGGTCATAATGGTCAGGACAGCGATATTCTGGATATTGGTATTATTTGTAATTGACTTTAGGAGCACTTTAATTTTTAGTTATATGACCAGCAAATATCTCAGAATAATAATCAAATTCTAAGACCACAGACACAGGTCAAAATCGTCTTGCTAGCGTGATATGATTAATACTGGCATGTTTCTTGTTTCACTTTAAATGTATATTTTTGGGCAGCACGGTGATCGACTGATATGCAATATTTCGATTCCAGGGCCTCTCCTTCCTGTGTGGAGTCAATGGTGAGTGATTTGTGCGTATAAAAGTGATCGAGGGGGTGGGAAAAGGCTCAAAGATGAGCTCCACCTCAGCGTCCTGCAGGAGTGGTGACAGACATGTTCCTTTCCTCTGCCTGTCCTTCAACGCAGCACTTCATCCATCAAATCCTCAACACCTCCCCCTGCTGCTGACGTTCTAAGTGTACCTGGTAACACTCTGCGTTGACAAAGCGATTCTATCTTTGGCATGCTCGTGTGTCAAGTACAATACAAGCCCGTATTGACATTTTACATAATAGAAAGCGATTGATAATAATAGTAATTCTGTCTATTATGTCGCAATGATGTTTGAAATTAGTGACAATGTTCCTATGTTGTGAACATGTTAAAAATTTCATGGTGACAAAGAAAAGTGCTTGCAACTATTTCCAACTTTTTTGCAAATGTCTGGCAAATGTTTTTGCAACTTGAACAAACCCTGATGAAAACTTTATGAATTTTAATGTTGTTATTTAATTTAAACCAAAGTATTGGCAATTAGGTGTTCAAATAACTCCAATTTGAATTTTACTTTAAATTTGGTCTCCTGCAGGAGAAAATATCTTGGAGGACAAGCGCCCCCGCTACATACATTGGGCAATACAGTGTAGACGAAATACGGTACCGACTTTACAGGGGTGCCCAAACTTTTTGGACTGAAGATCGACTTTTCGATCAACCAACCTCCCGCGATCAACTTGTTACCATGCACGCGCACGCACATACACACGCTCGCCATGATGAGCAACAGCCTGACACGGAGGCATGCGACGCACTTTTGCAGCCTGTTAACTATCGTAGCTCACAAGTACCATTTTAAAGTTCTTCCCTCGGCCCTTAGGATTCCTATTCTTTGCCCGTGCCCTCGGTGAACTGTACACGAAACAAACTCTGAATGAGAATAATGATAATGATAAAAGATATATCGCAACAGCTCTGATCACAAGCTGCAATTGCAGACTGCTGAGCGCTAACAACTTCTGGTGACGCAGGTCACGCGCCACCGTAGGTTAAAGATTTACCTACCGGTACTTTATTTTTTTAAATACTTTTTGTGAAAATGAGACTGATAGGATGATTAGGGTGCAGTGTACATTAACACAAAAATATATTACGTACTAACATGCACAAAGACACACAAGTGGTTGTTTGTTTTTTTTCTCCTCTACACCCCTCGCGATCGACTTGGGACCAGTCCGCGATCTACCGGTCGATCGCAATTGACATAATGGGCACCCCTGGACTAACATAACACTCATCCAAAATCCATAAAAACTTACAGGGATATGCACACTCGACACTGCCCTCATGTCCTCCAGCTTGTCTGTCTGCATGCCTTTAATTGCTTGTTCATTAGGCTGATAGCATGTGGGATGAATGAGATTTTATAGCCGTTTAGAGCACAGAAAGCAGTCCCATATTTCCTTCCTAAGTTTAGGAGCTCAAATTGGGAGTGCAGCACATGGGAAGGATCAACGAGGATGTTGTTGGCCTGTCAAACAGACTGGACATATATGTCCTGGGGGACACAGGGTGGGGGCTGTCCCATTATCTTCCCTGCTGTCTTAACCATTAGTGTCACTGATGGCGGAATGGTACACATGCCGGACTTGTGTGCGGGCAGCATGGGATTGGTTTCCACTCAGTGACGGTGTGAATGTGTGTGTCATTGGTCATTTGTCTCTCTATGTGGCCAGCGACTGACTGGTGACCACTTCTGGGTGTAGTCTGCCTTCTGCTGGAAGTCAGCTGTGATTGGCTCCCTGCGACCCTGTTTCGGACAAGCGGTGTTGAAAATGGATGGATGAATGGATAATTTCTGCTGTATTTTTTAAATTTCTTGACATCATTCCATTCATTCCATTTTCTAATCCACCTATCCTCATGAGGGTTGCAGGAGTGCTGGAGCCTATCCAATCTGCCTTCGGGCAGTAGGCATGGGACAGTCTGAACTGGTTGACAGCCAATCGCAGGACACACATCGATGAACAACCATTCATACTCACAATCACACCTAGAGGCAATTTAAAGTGTTACATTAGCGTGCCATGCATGTTTTTGGAATATGGGAGGAAACCGGAGTACCCGGAGGAAACCCACACAGGCACGCAGAGAACATGCAACCTCTGCACAGGAAGGCCGGAGCGGGAATCGAAACCTGCACCTCTGCACTGTGAGTGCTAACCAGTCGCCCACTGTGCCGTCGATTTCTTTACATTTGATTTTAAAATGTTATTTTTGTCAGTATTTAGTTTTTGTGTGTTATTTTAAAATATTCATGCATTTAGACATAATCATTATTTTTAAATTTTCATTTACGTAATCTCCCAAAATGTTCAAATATGTTTTAGAAATGTATATATAATTTATTTATAATATATATATATATGAGCTGTCAGTTTAGCACGTTTTTATTGGCATTAATTTTAACGGGATTAATTTTTTTCTCGCGAGATTAACGCGTCAGACGTCACAGTGGATGTTACGTTGCTCTATAAATACACCAGAAACAACTTTAAAAAAATAAATAAATAAATAAAAACAGAAACAAAACAACAAGCGTGCTGCACATGTCCACGCACGTTTGTTTTGCCAGCCACGGCAGCGCGAGACACCGAAAACGGATACTTTAAGAGTTTATGAATGGAAAGTTTACTTTTAAAAAGTTGCCAGATTGTTCCACTGACAAGACCAAAGTTACCTGTATGTTTTGCAGTCGTAAACTGAGCTATCATTATAGCACGTTGAGTCTGAAATACCACTGAATGGCCAAGCACACAGCTGACGTGAGTACTCCGCCCCCTCGTCTCAGACAGACAGCTATGGATAATTTCAAAGTGAAGAAAATGGATAACAGGACAAAGAACAAATTTGCTGAAGCCATAGATAAATGTATGGCTACTGCATGCAAGCCTGTCAACATTGTCCACAGCTTGACTCAAGCTGAAACTGACGCGATTGTTACTTGTTTGGAACTATTTTGTGTGGAAGGTTACAGTGTTCTGTGGCCATATAAATAAAGCGGGTGGAGCTTCTGTGTGTTCGTCTGACAGCGACGGTGCGCTGAGGCACCTCGAGAGTTCAGCGGTGCAGTGGTAGTGACCTAGCGAACACACTGAAAATAAAACGTCTCCAGTGTTGTCATCTAACCAAGTGTAGTAGTCATCCGAAATGATGTCCACACAAAACCGTAGAGAGACTTCCGAGCAAGAAGGTTCAACACAATCAACATAGCCTGACTGCTGTGTTCAAAGCAAAGTTGAGAAAATCGGAAGTATGCAACCATGGCTTAAATCCACTATAGCAGCCTTCCTCAACTGGCGGACCGCGATCCACGACCGGACCGCCGACCTCCTCTGTCCGGACCTCCTCTGTCCGGACCCTCGGCAAATTGTATAAAATAATAAATTATAAAGTGATTTTTACGTTAT
>NW_017805002.1:3121543-3124780 GCF_001891065.2 Hippocampus comes
ATTTATTTTTTTAATTCATAATAATTTTTAAAAACATATTAATCAGTCACCCTTAAAAATGTCTTGTAAGGGACAAAATAAAACATCAAAAGTGACAAGCGAAAGAGCTCAGCATCAAACGACACATCATTCTGTGATTGTTTTTTGATTTGTGACCCCCGGCAAGCGTGTCACATGCCAATCAAGTGTGTATTATTCAGTGAGGGACGGAGGGGGGTGCTTAATCTTCTTAGTGCAACTAGACAACATTTACCGACCACACACACACACACACACACACACACACACACACACACACACACACACACGCACAACACACACACACACACACACACACACACACACACACACACACACACACACACACACCTGCAAACACTGAGTGTTTTATCATTGTTCCAAAGAAAGCTGAAGTCAGACTGGAACATCTTTTTCACATTTACTGTAATCTTTAACTTGCCAAGTAGTTTTCGAAAGTGAGAGTGAAAAAAAAAATCACTCTTAACACACCCCACACCGCAGGATGATCACTTAGGATAATCTTTTTGAGATAACCAATAATCAGCGCTTGCTGATCACCAATGAGAGAAAATGCTCAAATTTGGCCCTTTTCGACCAACACATGACCCAAATCACCAAAACTGCTTTCTTCCACCTCAAAAAACATTTCTCGCCTCCGCCCCTCACTTTCTTTCAACACCACTCAAGCCCTCATCCACGCCTTCATCACCTCCCGCCTTGACGACTGCAATAGCATCCTCTACGGTACCAACTCCAAAGTCCTCAAAAAACCTGGAATAAATCTGTAACGTCACGCCACCACCTGCCTTCTCACCCACACCCGCTCCCGTGATAACGTCATCCCGGTCGTGAAAAACCTCTTCTGGCTCCCCGTTCCCCAGCGCATTCAATTTAAACTCCTCCTACTCACCTATAAAGCCCTTCACAATCAGGCACCCTCCTATTTCTCAGAACTCACCTGTTCCGCAATGTTTTTAACATATTTTAATCTATGTTGCTCATTTCATGCTTTGTTTTTATTTTCCTGACATTTGTGTGTTTTAAAATTTGTATAGATTATTTGATCACAATCACGCACTCTACAGGTATACCACATTGTAAATTTGGGGAAAATATGTGAATTTTCCCAAATGGCCGGTCCTGGACACCACGGCCACCAGCAGCCGGACTATATAACCCCACCCCCCACCTACACCGTATGAAAGCCTGTTGACAAGCACGCGAAACCCCATAACGGCCACTGTGGGTAAATATTCTTGGGCCGAATTTTGGTCCTAGCACGTCCCTGCACACACCATTACTGCAGTAAGCACCACAATTAATTTAGTAAGCACCACAGTTATTTTAGTCAACAAAAAATGAAGAAAACAACTAACACTAAAATAGAAATATATAAAAGGAAATGAAATCAGAACTAAAGTTTGCGTTTGTAAAAGTAACTATAGTTTTCGCAAAAATGTCTGTCTGTTTTTTTTGTTTGTCAATGAATTGTGTGTGTATTGATTTTAAATGTATTAAATTAGGCATTACTGGAAAGCTGTGCAGAAGAAGGAATCTCAAACAGTCGTTTGAGAATTGTAATTTACTTAGTTTACACAATATTTATTGCGGCCTTTTTGTTTAGCTTTCGCTTGAAAAATACGACAAAAAACTAATACTATAGCTAATAAAAACTACACGAATACAAATAATTTTCCAAAAATTAGCAAATGCTGCAAGAATTAATTTAAACTAACTGAATTTGGAAAACAAAAGTCAAAATGAAATAAAAACGAACTACAGTGGAAAATCCAAGGTTATTATAACCTTGGTGTAAGCAAACATTTTGTCACATCTGGAGTCGTTTATATTTTGATGTTGAATATCAAGACGTACGTGTGTACCCCACTTAAATATTAACCATATTTACTGAGAATGATTTTGGGCACAAAACATGTCATTTGGTACAGTTGACCTCCTGGCAGCAGTCACTTTTTAAAGTCCCGCCATGATGAAAAGAACCGCTTTTGGTTGAGCACGACTTCATTGAAAAGTAATTACTGCGCGACATTTGTGCACAATGCCAACAGACTAAAGGCTGTATTATTATTATTATTATTACTATTATTGTTATTGTTATTGTCATTGTTGTTGTTATAATTAACATTTCAGAGTCTCCTCTCATTTCGCACCCATGCGGGGGTCTTATCTGAGGAGAGCAGCTTTAGCATACCGTGCTAATCTCTGACACAAACACGCCCACACACGCCTGGAACAACATCTTTCTTCTGACATACTGTATTCCTGCAGCAAAGCCATGTGGTCTATAAATATCTTACAAAAATACAGTGGATTAAAAAAAACAATTCTACACACCCGTTTTCAAATGCCAAGTTTTGTTTGCTCTAAGGTTTGACAAGAAAAATGTCAGAAAAAAGCCGACTGCAACAGCTGAACTTTATTTGGGGTTAATCAGAGCAGAGGCACTTGAAATGGTTGAAAGTGTGTGCTGACTCCCATTTAAGATGAGTTTGAACGTGAGTCTGAATGTGACATAATGTGCCATATAACCAATCGCAAGAAGACGCGCACATTATATCAGTTGCTCATTTTTACTTCTTGAAAACATTGTATATAATTAAATCACAGAAAAAAAATTATGTCAATCAAATTGTTATGGCCCACATTATTTTTAATTTATTCAAATGCTATTTTGTTAATTATTCTTGATTATTTGTCGCTTGTTTTGGAGCAAGAAAATGTCATGAATAAAATGGTTTCACACAAAAATATTGGTTCAGTTCTTTGCACATTTTTTATAATTTATTGATGCTAAATGTTGCGGTCAAACAATTAGTTTTTTTTTCTTTAATTTTCCTGAGCAACTATTTTTGTCTTGTGTGCGACTCCTCAGAAAGTGACTCGGTGGCACTCGCTGGGAAGTTGGAAAAAAATAAGCCCCTGACAGGAGTTTGATATAACAAGGGAAATACGATAAGATAAGATAAGCCTTTATTTGTCCCGCAATGGGGAAATTTACAGTCAGAGTTCAGAAAGGAAACCACAAGGTAGGGAGAGGGAAAAAAAAAAAAAAAAAACCACGCTCGAACTATCCTCTTCTGAGGATAATTTAAGTCCAGGATAAAAAAAGACCCTAGCACATAAATAAGCATATGACAGTTACAACAAGTCACAAGACATAACATGTAATGAGGGGGCGGATGAATGGGAAGGGGG
>NW_017805002.1:3125692-3126018 GCF_001891065.2 Hippocampus comes
GGGCAGGGGTCGGCAACCCAAAATGTTGAAAGAGCCATATTGGACGAAAAAAACAAAAAAACAAATGTGTCTGGAGCTGCAAAAAATTAAAAGCTTATATAAGCCTTACAATGAAGGCAACACATGCTGTATGTATCGATATTAGATATACTCGCCTCCAATGAAAATGGCTAAGTTGGCTACGAATACACAATAAGCCTTCACGAGTAAATGGTTTTTACCCTGCAGTGCATCCTTTAGAGCAGCGGTCCCCAACCGCCGGTCCGCGGACCGGGACCGGTCCGCAGGGCATTTGGTTCCCGGACGCACAGAAAGATCTTGCCGTC
>NW_017805002.1:3126399-3147102 GCF_001891065.2 Hippocampus comes
TTTAGTCCAGGGGTTGGCAACCAAAAATGTTGAAAGAGCCATATAGGACCAAAAAAACAAAAACCAAATATATCTTGGAGCCGCCAAAACTTAAAAGCCTTATATCAGCTTTACAATGAAGGCAACATATGCTGTATGTATCTATATTAGCTATATTAGCTAGCCTACTATCAAAATGAAGAAGTTGGCTACAAGTACACAATGAGCCTTCATGATGAAATGATTTTTTTTCCTCCAGTGCATCCTGTAAAGCTGGGGTGTCCAATCTTTTTTGACCGAAGATCTACTTTTCGATCATGCACACGCATGCAATAATGAGCGACAGCCATAACGGCCGCTAAGATAATCAAGTCATGGGACACACTTCTGCAGCGTGTTAATTATCGTAGCACACGTGTACCATTTAAAAATGTGTCTCTCCGCCCTCCAGGTTCCCATTCTTTGCCAGTACCCTCGGTGAATTGTACATGAAATGCTGTTGTTGTTGTTGTTTTTTTTTTTTTTACACAACAGCCATCTGCCGTGGTTACAACAGCCATCTGCCTGGCATCCCGCCCTGCTATTAGAAACATGTGTTGCAAGATATGACGCAAATCTTCATTGACAGAAATGTTGACATTTAAAATTTATTCTACACATTTTTACAGCATTGGAAAACGTTAATAATGTTTGTGTCATGTTTGTACTCCTACAGAAACCATATTAAACAAAAATATATTTCCCTCCCCCATCTTTTTCCATTCTTCAACATTTTTGAAAAAGCTCCATGGAGCCACTAGGGCGATGCCAAAGAACTGCATGCCGTTCTGGAGCCGCAGGTTGCAGACCCTCGTGGTAACCAATCAGCTCCAACAACCCTTTGTGTCTTGTCCAGGTGTTTCTTGTTGTCTCATACCTTTAGTTCCGTGGGTTCTGTCAGACTTTGTCTGATCGTTGTGTTCCTGTCATGTTGTTATGTTTCTGTTATAGGTTTTTGTTTATTTGTTAGTTTGGTTTTCAGGATTTTATTCATGTATTTGAGTTAGTTTTTCCAGTGTACTTCTGCCAGCATTTTTTTGTTCATGTATTTTGTTCAAACCACCCTGCTACTCCTGCCTCCCTGCTTTTTGGGTCCACGGCCATTACGCAAAACATGACAAAACGGCTCCAAAACTATTCAAATAGAATGGATTTCAAAGTTGAGTAGGATTGAACTGTACTAAACAAATTCAATGCACTGTACTGGATTCATAAAAAAAAAAAGAGCCATTGTAAATTCAGTCATTCTAATAGCTACCTCTAGAGGGACTCCAAGTATCACACTTTGCTTGTAACCCCACTTTGAGAATTACTCGTCCATGCCATTTAATTCAAGCAGAGCATTGCATCAAAGTTCAATCATATCGAGGATCCCCCATACAAAAGAGGAGGGAGGTCTTCAATTTGTTGTTGCTGTTGTGCTCTCATCGGCAATCCCCCAAAGGCCAAGCCCGGCCCTCATCATTTCAGTTCCATATGTCGCCTGAGGTGACATGAGCCCATTACCGAGATTTCCCTGTGTTGGCACGGGGTCACCGAACCGACGCGACCACATTAACAAGCTTTGCCGCTCATGATAACCATTGTTTTTCCTCACATCCGCTCGGCATCAAAGAGGATTTCGGCCATGCCGCTTGGATGACCTCAGCTTGCCCTGTGGGTCACCCTCAGAAGAACTTAAACAGTGTATTTTCATCCCCGGTGTGAACTCTTGCTTCTAGGAAATGTGGAATGAGATTAGAGAAAAAGCAGTTTGCTTTCATGGTAATCCTTTTAAGGCCAAGAATTGTCTTTGCCGTTGGTGGGGCTCCAATGCCGATAGGACAGCACAGCATGGTTCACTAGCAGTTAGCGCGACCGCCTACATTTCTGAAATTCAAATCCATAGAAGCCCTACAGCAGCGGTTGGCAACGTGTGGCCTGAAGTCCAAAACTGGGCCGCCACCAATTATAACTGACCTGCCAGATGACACTGATGGGGAAAACTGATATTCACACTGCCAATCACCCAGTATTAAAATTTCAGGACGGTATTGAAAACTGCAGGTTGGTTGTTGCATTTTCATTATTCAGTAATAAAATAGTTTGTAGAGCATAACTTTCGTTGTCAAAATTGGGTGTCATCTGGAATCAACCCTGATTGGCGTCACTTGAAATTGAGACATGCACATACAGTACTTGATGATTAAAGTTCACTGACTAGAGTCGAGACAATTTTCTTCCTCGCTTCCAAGCTGGAATCAAATTTCCTTTTGGGAGGCAAAACTCACTGATAAAAAAAAAAAAAAAAAAGTCTCATAACTTGGTTGCCGGTTAAGTTTTCTTTTTCAAATTGTTTAAAACAGATTAATTCATTATAACATTAATTTGCCTCTGTCTCTGTGTTTCAGACTTGTCTTGAATATTTTGACTTCAAAAAAGGAATCACTATTACTCGGCAGTATTAAATTTCGAATGTCTTAAATGAGAAATATCTGACAGATAGTGTCAAATTAGTGAACAGATAATTTCTCAATGGAGAGTTT
Organism: Hippocampus comes; assembly: GCF_001891065.2. Taxonomy (NCBI): domain Eukaryota; kingdom Metazoa; phylum Chordata; class Actinopteri; order Syngnathiformes; family Syngnathidae; genus Hippocampus; species Hippocampus comes. The sequence continues at coordinate 3,128,943 of NW_017805002.1, forward strand.
TGTTATTGTGAGCATAGCATGATATTGCAATAATTACCATGACATTAATACCGTGATTAATCCAAAACATGAGCTTTCAATCTGGTTGCATTCCTACCAATAATAATTAGATATATTTAGGATGAAAACCAAAAAATGTATCTCAGGCCATCATAGAATTGTTAGAAAAAAAATGTAGACATGGTCACACTAAGTTGCCAAGCCATGTCATATAGAATGTGGATAGATCAATGCAGTTCTGGTTGAAGTGTTGCCATAGGAAGCAATCCCAACGTGGAGTGAGTGACTGTGAGCTGTATAGCGAGGATGTATGAGCCATCTGATTGGACAATGGCTTTGAGGCGATTCCGGGACACCACTGCCCAAAACCTCGAGCTGTTCATTTTTCAGACAGCTCAATGTGTAACGTTCCAATGTCACCTCTAGAGGACGCTGGTGTGTTTCACTGCAAAATTGCCTTTGCAGTGCCCAAGTTTTTTCAGAATGTTCTTGTCTTCACATATTGATAAATATGATTGGTTTTGAAATGTTAGGTAAAAATACCATGCAAAATCACTAAAAGCATACAATAATAAAATCATGATCAAATGATAAAGAATATAATTGCTGTTGTGAGGAAACATAATCTGTCCAAATTTGGTAAATTTCACTTTAAAAAAAAAAATCAATCCGAATTGTCAGTCCCCTGTGGGTTTGTTATGTTTTATTTTGTTTTATTTATTATTAGTATTAATTTTAACAAATTATGGACCAATGTAAAGTGTTGAAAATGGCTTGTTCTCGATGCTGATGCAATGTTAATGACCCGGTGTTATTCTTATCATCATTATTATTTCTATTTTTATTATTATTATTATTATTATTGTTGTAGTTGTTTTTGTTATTATTCTTTGTTTCATAAATTGAAGGAAATGTGAGCATTCCACCCGAATGGGGACAAAAGGGGGGTGTGGGCGGGGGCATCCACCTGAAGGCGTTAATTCTGTAAAAAATAAAAATAATATATAAGACATATTACAGCTTTTAAATAACATCACCAATTTGAAAAACAATAACATAATTTACATTCATAAAAATGCGTTACCACCTTCAAATGTTGTAATTACTTTAAACTGTGTTTCTGTGTTATTGAAGTTAAAAAGCTGAATTCAATTTTTTTGTTAGTAATTCATAATTATGTCATACCACAGTTCTACATTTTTTTTGTGACAGAAATTAGTATTTCGTGGCCACAAGTTAGCATCGTGTATGCTCTTTCTATACATTGTGGCTAGACCGTGAGGTTCCACCCCCGCAAGTCTGTTTTTCCATTTGTAGGTGACAGAAAGATGGTGTTTTTCCTGAAGATTGCGATTTCAAACCTAAAACGACGGCTAAGATTACGTACGATGAGATACGACTTGTATTAGTAGATATGTTCGCACTGCATCAATATCAACTCCTCTCAACACTCCTTTCGTTCTCCTCCTCCTCCTCTCCTTATTCGTCTCTCCTTCTTGAAGCAAAAAGCTAAAAATAGCTCAGGCTCCGTTCACTTTCAAGCTGCACTGTGCGCTTGATGCTGAAGACACCGGGAGGCGTTTTCAACATGTCCTGCACGCCTCCCCGCGGCTACAAAGATGCAGAAACGCACCCAGAATAGCACTAAAAGAGGCCTTTCATCGATTTGGGCTAAAATTAGCCTTCCAGGGGAAAGCGAGATGTCTGAAGTTAAACTAAAATACAGAAAAAACACCAAACCTTTGAGTTATTATTATTATTATTATTGGCTTCATTGTTATCTCCTTGTCAGCATTCTCAATCATGTCGGAAGGACTAAATGTTGTTCTCTGGTCCACAGATTGTCCGAGTTGTCTTGTAAAGTGCAGATCCTATTACTTGCTGAGTCCACATGTCACCTGTGATATTGCCTTTGCTCGAATGTACATCAATCTCAACATTTCATAGAAAAAAAAAAGAAAAGCCATCATCCACCATCGAAGCTTCCGGGCCTCTTTGGCGGAATTTACACTGCAGGTCAAAGTGCTGAATTCTGATGGGGAGTGAGGGGGCGGGTCGTATGGTGGAGGTGTTACTGTGCATATATATATATACAAACACAAACAAACACACGGCTCAGTTCGACAGTATTGTAAAAAATCGATTTCTTGCCATTTTGCAATCTGAATAAACAATGCCTCATTGGATGATTTGTATTGCATTTTGGAATTTGTCATGTTGCATGTCCCAATTATTCCACCAAAACAAAATTGGAATTGTTTCACTTCAACCATGCGGCGTAAATTCAGCCGTATAACAGACGGGTGGAGGAGATGGGTGAACAACTGTACAATATTGTGTGAAAGTCACAGCCATTCTTTCTTGAGCACACACATGCATACATATTGCATATTGGTCACCTTGTTTCTCCTATGTGTGTGTGTGTGTGTGTGTGTGTGTGTGTGTGTGTGCGTGTGCGTGTTTTCATGCAGGTCAAACAAACCTCCAAACAATCTGAAAAGATCTCATTGAGCTATCCCACAGCAGAATATTGCAACATTTCTTGAGGGGGCTCCAAGGTTTGTTTCAAATAGAAGAGTGTGTTTGCTGATCACATTGGTGACCACCATCAAATAATTTCGTATGAAAAGCAATGCATAGATTTCCCAGCGTTTCTCCAACTTTTTCCACGGAGTGAATTTTAAATGCCAATGTAATGTCAAAAATGATGGGAAAATATAAGAAATAAAAGTTGACTCCACTCAGCTGGGTGTGTTTTCAACACAAAAGTCAATGTTGGGCATTCCTGCTACAATAGGTTTGACCTAAATGAAAGAAAAAAAAAACACTTTTAGAGAAATGTGCCAGCATGCAGAGGCGAAGATGCTTTTTGTTGTCATCCCATTTAAAAGGTACAGTACTGTATATAAATGATGCATCAACACAGCTGCACCCTCTTTTACTGTTCTCACAGGAATTTAGTCGGATAATCCACAAAAACGGATTGAAAAGTGACGTGAAAGTGAAAAGTGAACATTCCCACCCATGAAAAAAAATCATCAGATTCTTGTCAATTTTTCTCTCTGTTGTAAATTTAAAAATATACGAAAGAGCAAAGTAACGCCAAACAGCCAAGTGTTTTGCCTGTAATTCATATCTTCATTTTTGTAAGCTAAAAGGAATCCAAAAAGAAATTCTTTTATTCATTATCCACTTTCTAATCCGTTTATGCTCTCAAGGGTCGCGGGTGAGCTGAAGCCTCTTCCAGCTGTCTTCTGGCAGCAAGCGTGGGACACCCTGAACCGGTTGCAAGCCAATCGCAGGGCACACATAGATGAGCAACCATTCGCACTCACAATCACACCTAGGGACAAATTAAAGTTTTCCATTAACTTGCCATGCATGTTTTTGGAATGTGGGAAGAAGAAGAGTCCCCGGAGAAAACCCACTCAGGCACAGGGAGAACATGCAAACTCCACACAGGAAGGCCGGAGCCGTAATTGAACCCGATACCTCTGCACTGTGAGGTCGACGCGTTAACCAGTTGACCACTGTGTCGCCCTTTATTCGTTATAGTTTTTTTTTTTGTCTCTTGATTAATTGGTTATCTGAATTTTTTTTTTTTGTTGCCATATTGGAATCTGCATCGGCCTCACAAAAGTCCCAATGAGAACATATTTTTCACACTTGCATACACATAGTGAGATTTGAAGTGCTTTTTGATCGCTTAACAAAGGGAAATATTGCTAAAGAAACAAAAAATTGGTATCTTCCTTTGAGCCACCGACAACTAGAGCGGGCTAACTCATTTTAGTCATTTTGAAGTTCTGTGCAGAAATGAACAGAAAAAAGTTTTTTCCTCTCCAGTTGTCAGTAGCTCATTTCAGCTGACTTTTCCCTACGTTTGAGGGGCTGCGTGAGAGCAGCGGACGTGGGTGGATGGGCGGGCGGCGCATCGGCAGCGGTGGCGTGACACGTGTTGTTACTGTAGCATGTCGGAAGCCTAAAAATAGACACGGGCGCCTCGACGTGGAGAATTCATTGAAAATGCCACATGCTACAAACAGACCAATGCCCGCTACCCACTATCTCGCCCATCAGTCGACAGCCATCAGACAAATGTTAAAACTGGGACTCAGGAGGGACAGCCAAGGTCTGCTACAGTGATGCTGAATATCACCCCCAGCATGGATGGATCGATGGACGGACGGATGGATGAACAGATGGTTAGGACTGCCTGACTTGGCAGTGTTGCGGCAATGGCAGCTATCCTTAACTGGACACCATCCTGAAATCTTTCCAGGCATTTGTGCTAATCAAACGCCAACTGAAACCCGTGTCTCGTTTTAAATATATCGACTAGCAGGAGTGTAGGAGTGTGTGTCTTCGGCACTCACTCTTAAATTTTAGCTTCATTATGGCAATAATCTGCATCACAAGTCTCTGGTGAAAGTGTGCTGTATTTGCATTCGGTCTATATTTATAAATACATCTTAAATCGTTTTTTTTTTTTTTTTTTTTTAAATCTCTGCAGTGAGCTTCTTGAAGCTTGAAGTCATGCTTCTACGGATGAACAGGATGTCATGCAAGACTAGGAAAGATTCTTTTCGATCCATTCTTCTCAAAAGTTGCTATGGTAACCACAGCGTCCTAAACGGCTCAATAACGTCCGCGACCTCAAAGTGCTTTTTACGGCAACCTGGCGAAGGCTTCTAGGTGGAAGGTCAGGGTTTGGTGGTGGGTGTGCGTGTTTTCTCTGTGGAAAAAAAAAAAATAAATAAAGCTGGGCATACACTGAGACATTTGGGAATTTTAAAGAAAAATCTAAGAAATATTTGTTCGTCAAACATCATTTTAAGTGCTACGCGAAGTAGTACAGTGTACCATTTTTAACCTTTGAGGGCCACCATACTTTTGATTATTGCAGTTAACCTTATTCCCGCACATCATGCAAACATCATAGTGGGCTACTGCGATGACAGACACGGACTCGTAAATGGCAAGTCATTCATAGCAACTCACGAGCACCACCTCTACGATGACCAATAACGTACTAAACGGGTGGAAAAGTTCACGCAAAATTCATTGAGGAATTGCAGAAAGTGGAACTGCATTGCAATCTAGCCACACATCTACTTTGCAAACAAACACAGTGCAGCTCAGCCTCTGCTTTGCAGGCGTCATGACCAACAATGAGGTTTTTTTTTTTTTTTTTGTAGAACTTGCCAAATACGTTGAAACAGCTCCACTTTGTTCAGTCCCAAGAATAATTATTGATGTTGGGCTTCCTCAAAACTCTGTTTGTTTGAAGATCCTATATCGATCGAATGGAGAATTTACTATGAACAGTTTTACATTGATGTCAATATACTTAAAACCAATGTATCTCCACACACGTCCACAAAACAAAATGTTGCCCATAGGGTAACAACATCTCCATATTTCGCAATTTCGCAAACCATTGGTTCCACTTAAGCCCAGTCTGGTGGCAGTAATGTGTGTTCCAACTATTGCTGACTGTCAAACATATCAAGAAGAAGAATGCCATAAACAAAAGCAACACAGGTACATTAAAGCCTGTTCCTTGCTCTTTATGGCCACCTCAAACGAACCGTTGTAGCACAAGCCCTGAATTGACCATAGCTCCAGGACTAACAATGTCGCAATTCAAAATGTGGTCATTTTGCAATCAGAAGAGAACACACTTATTTCGCAGTGTATGCCCAGCTTGAGTGTTTCTATGTTTGGCCTGTAGGGGGGAATTTACCCGCCAAATATATATTATGCATCTTCAGAGGGTCCCTAGTTTGAGTTCCAATCCTACAGTGGTGGTGTAAACCAAATTTGTACGGATTTTGGAACACGACTGTCGGTAAGGTAGTATGAAAGTTTCTTTATCGGATCTCAAATTTGCCAAATAAGTGGGCCATAATAACATCAGCAATTTTGTTATCCTTTCGCAAAACACATGTAGTGATCGCCACACGTTATTTAATAATCAGTATTTCTGGTGCGCATGGTATTTTTGTTATCTGATAAATATTCAATCTCAACAGTTCCAAATAATGTATGCAGCACAGTTGTGTGATGTCATCACGGTTTTGTATCGTATTGATGCACCAGATGCACAACCTGCCACTAAATTTGAGCCAATATTTGTATGACTGAAACAGTTTTAAGCCATAAATGTAAAACAGTTCGATGAAAAACCGCGAGTACCACGGTCAACGAATGTGGCTTCTTGTGCCTCGTGATTCTTTGTGCCACTAATTATTTGCATGCTGTTTGTAGTTAACATGAAACATTCTCTGCCCGGACCGTCGTAAACATTGGACCCCCTGGACTGACTAACAGTCCCTAACTACAGGCTACGTGAATCTATGTTGTGCATGGAAAAAAAACCCCAACCAAACAAAACCCGAGAAGAAACATTCAAGTTGTCCTCAAAGCTCCGCAGTATAAGACCAGTTTGGGTGAATGGCGGGGCAAGCATCTTGAAGAGAGCTTGCATCGTAGTAACACGTCGCGTAAGAGCAAAACAGCGAGGCGTCAAGGCCATTCTCAGTCACTCATCAGATACTGACTACTAAAATGTCCCACCACGAGCGTTTGTGGCGCCGACGGCTGTCATTCATCCTTGCAAAAACTAGCAGTGAGAAACAAACCTGGGAACGGACCCGCTATATGGTCACGTTTTGTTTTTTTTCTTTCTATGGTGATGCCTAAGTATTTTGTGCCTAAAGCAAAGCAATGCACCCTGGGAAGTGAGGGATCAAGTGACTTCAGTGTGTTGTCTTAACTTCAAAAAGCTTTTTTTCCCCCCCTCATTGGTTATTTTTGGTTGGCATTAGTGTGACATTTCAGTTTTTCTTCCACTCAGGAAACTCCATGCAAATGCAAACAAATCTGGCTCTGTGTGACAGTGCTAAGGGCAGGAGTGAAGCCTGGCGTGAAAAGCATCTCATTCCTGAATTCTTTTGCCTTTGTATTACTTGTTTCCCCCAGTGATCTCTACGGTAGACTACACATCTGTGAGCATCTTGGTGATGTTGACGTAGTTTGTGTTGGCCAGCGTGCAGTTGGCCGTCTTGAGGTTCTCCCGGCGGAAATCCTCATTGCTATTGTTGACTGCCTCCTGGATCTCCATGTAGTCCGACTTGCTGATGGTCGATCCGCTGCGACTCTTTTTCAGCTCCTCGCCCGACTCGCTCTTGGGCGCGTTGACCTGGAGGTACTGCGCCTGCTCCTCCCCTTCCGTCTCGCGGTGGTAGAAGTAGTTGAAGTTGGACACGATGACGGGCACGGGCAAGGCGATGGTCAGCACGCCAGCGATGGCACACAGGGAGCCCACGATCTTGCCCCCGATGGTGGTGGGTACCATGTCACCGTAGCCCACCGTGGTCATGGAGACCACGGCCCACCAGAAGGCGTCCGGGATGCTCTCGAACTGGGACTGACGCTCGTCGGCCTCTGCGAAGTACACCGCGCTAGAGAAGAGGATGACACCGATGAAAAGGAAGAAGATGAGCAGTCCAAGCTCTCTCATGCTGGCCTTCAGGGTCTGGCCCAGGATCTGGAGCCCCTTGGAGTGGCGTGAGAGCTTGAAAATTCGAAACACTCGCACCAGTCGGATCACCCTGAGGATTGCTAAAGACATGGCCTGCTGTCCAGCTTGACCGTCATCCGGACTGTCTGCCAGCTCTGTGCCCAGCGTGATGAAATACGGGATGATGGCCACAATGTCAATGATGTTCATGAGGTTGCCAAAGAAGCCCGCTTTGCTGGGGCAGGCGAAGAAGCGCACTAGAAACTCAAAGGAGAACCAGATGATGCACAGCGTCTCCAGGATGAAGAAGGGGTCGGTAAAGTAGGTGGACGTGTACCTGATGACTGTGGTGTTGGTCTCGGGGGAAAAGATCTCAGCGTGGGACTTGTGCATGTCGTCCTCGTCGTTGCGGAAAATGGGGAGGGTCTCGAGACAGAAACTGACGATGGAGATGAGGATGACCATGACGGAGATGATGGCGATAATCCGAGCTGGACCTGAGCTCTCCGGGTACTCAAACAGAAGCCACACTTGTCTCTGAAACTCGTTGTCGGGGAGAGGGCGCTCCTCCTCCTTGATGAAGCCCTCGTCCTCGCGGAAAATCTCGATGGCTTCGTCGCCCAGCTCGTAGAAGCGGATCTCCTCGGAGAATATGTCCAGCGTGACATTCACCGGCCTCCTTAGCCGCCCGCCCGACTGGTAGTAGTACAATATGGCATCGAAGCTGGGCCTGTTCCTGTCAAAAAAGTACTCGTTACGCAACGGGTCAAAGTAGCGCATTCTCTTTTTGGGGTCCCCCAGAAGTGTTTCGGGGAACTGCGAGAGGGTCTTGAGTTGGGTCTCGAAGCGCAGTCCGGAGATGTTGATCACCACCCGTTCGCAGCACTCGTGGTCCGCCTCCGGGTCGTAGTCCAGCGGATGGCCCGGGTGCGCCGCCGCCTCGTCGGACGGATCGCCCGTGGCGACCGTCATCGTGGCGGGAAATGGCGGCTGGGCGAGGACTGCACCTTTCACGGGGGGTGCGGTAGTGCGTCCGGGTGCGGAGAATCCTCCAGGCGTTTCTCAGGGCTGGACTGCATGTAGGACAGTCGCACAAGTAGGTCAAATAAACTTGAGACAGGTAACACTTGATACTTCGCCAACTTGCACCTTTATACAAGAATCACCTCAAACTTGCTCGAGTGCAATTAATACGCCAGCGGGCTGTGTGTCCTGCATGTCAATTGCTTCAATGCAGGCAGAGTCAGTGCAGCAGCTCATAAATTAGGACTCCCGATCTGCTGCATTTTGGGCAATTGGGAACTAAAACCACAAGCGCCTCCTTTTCTCCCCCTTTTTCTCACGGCAAAGCCATGCATGAACACAACAATGCGGCCAGCACCACAAGCCACGCATGCAGCACCCTGCTGACAACATCACTGCAGTCCAACACACACACACACACACACACACACACACACACACACACACACACACACACACACACACACACACACTCAGAAAGGTATTGGCTGCTTCTAAGTCAGGTTTGCGCCGAAGAAACTAAAAGACTTTTTTCAAAGGGGAGGATTTCGAACACACTGCACAGCCGTGTTTGAAATATTCAAAAACACACGTGAATAATTGAAGAGCAGAAGGAAACAGCAGCCAAGGGAAGAAAAAAAATATTCTCTTCATTGCGTGGGTGATGAGTGGGAGGACTGTCACTGTTATTTTTAAAGAGAGGCTTGCATCAACTGTAAAATACATGGACCAAATGTAAATATTCATGCGGAATGTACATACCTGCAGACATCTTAGTGGACTCTGCTGCTGATACTGCCGTTTGGAGACAAGCAGTTCTCCTGTCTTGGAATAAAAAATGCTTTTAATCTACAAAATGAAGACAGGTAATCGTCACTGTAGTGCATCTCCACTGCGGTACTGCTGGGGAATCACCTCATGTTGACTGCTTCTCCTCCTTCTGCTGCTGCTGCTGCTGCTGCTGCATCCTTGCCACGTGCACTGGCCGAGGACGGTGCGCGGGCGGGTGTGTCCTTGCGTCCCCCTTCCTCCTCCCCCTCCTACTCCTCTTCCTCCTCCTCCTCTTCTTCCTCCACGTCTCTTGTGATGATGGTTGAGGGTGATGATGATGATGATGATGCTGATTATGGGGTTAAAAAATGAAAGGGTTGGACTAAGAGAAGCGGCTATCAAGCAGGAGCAAGAAAAAAAAAGGTAATGAGATCAGCACAAATGATGTGCAAAGGTGAACACTCGGGAGCGTGAGCAGCAAGAGGGACCGCTTTTTGTTGATAATTCAGTGCTTTACTGTTTTTCTAAACCCCATTGTCCAAACTAAATGCTCAGTTGCCTAAACCCACTGATCGAATCAGTCACTCTTTTTGGACAAAACATCTTTTTTTTGAAGCCACCAACTTTTGAAGTATTGGAACAGACATTACCTGAATTGAAAGTGAATAACATTTAATATTTGGTGGCATAACCCTGACTTGCAGGAACTGCATCAAGCCTGTGACTAACTGACTTCACGACACTGTTGCATTGTTCAGTTGAGATGCTTTTCCAGGCTTTTACTGCAGCCTCTTTCAGTTCCTGGTTGTTTCTGGGGATTTCTCCCTCTATTTGGTTCAGGTTCGGTGACTGACTTGGCCTGTCAGATCTTCAAAACATGTCGCTTCTTTCTTTTTCAGGACATTCCGAATTATTGTAATGGCTATGCTCAATGTTTGTTGCTCAATGTTACAATAACTGAGATTAATTTTCCCTCTTCCCTCAGCTTCAAAATGGTTTTCTTGGGCTCTCTGGTCTTCATGTTTGCTCAACAGCATATGCAGTTTTCACAGGTGAAACCCAAAGCCACAAAAAAGCAATGTCTAAGTTTTAATAATCCATCTAAAAGGCAACAACTGCACAGCGAGAAAAATCTACCAGTGACATGTTCCAGTACTTTTTTTGTTTCAAAGATTGTTTCAAAGATTAAGATGAATTTAATCGAATTGAATTAGAAACATATTGAGATATGTATCAAATTGTCTGTTATTAAAGAGATGTATGTGAACCACATTTACAGTACTGACAAGTTCATTGAAATCTTTAAAAAAAAAAAGACCCAAAAAAGTGCATCATAGCCTCTCGAACTGAGCCGCAACAAATTGAATTATCCTAATCCCACTTGTTTTACAGACACACACACACACACACACACACACACACACGCACACACACACACACACACACACGCACACACATATATATGTGTGTGTAGATAGATAGATAGATAGATAGATAGATAGATAGATAGATAGATAGATAGATAGATAGATATATATCTACACACACACGCGCGCGCGCGTGTGTGTGTGTGTGTGTGTGTGTGTGTGTGTAGATAGATAGATAGATACTGTAGATGATAGATAGATGTGTATGTGTGTGTGTAAATCATCTATCTATCTATCTATCTATCTATCTATCTATCTATCTATCTATCTATCTATCTATCTATCTATCTATCTATCTATCTATCTATCTATCTATGTAATTGCAAGCTTCCCTGGCAACAAACCATTGATTAATAATAGATCTAAGGGTGACAAAAATAGAGCTGAAGCTATTTTAAGCAGGCAGAACAACATGGATCAATGGCCTCGCATGTGCAACATTCAGAGAAGTGGCGAAGGAGGCACCGCGGCCGCAGATGACATCGGGAGAATGGCCATAGGTCAGCGGGAATCCCATGACATAGAAGGGGGGCATGGGAGCGAGTCGGTCTGTTTGTTGATTTATGAGGCTTCGCCAAGGTTAGTGCTGGCAGAGTCCATCAAGGCTGCGACACACGCTGATCCCTCTCACTGTCTCCATAATGGCTTTCCCAGGTACCCCGTGACAGGACAGCCATTAATAATGAGTCAGGAGTGTGCTCGTGTAGGCTACCGGCCGGGCATGGCTCACTTTGCGTTAGCTAGCCACTTTTAATTCAATGCGAAGGATCTCGCACCAGTCTTGTACGTGCAGTGCCAATGGTGATCAAAGCACGACATAACAAGGAAAAGCTTGTGAACTGTAATGTAAGCATGCTTTTGGGGTGGGCAAAATAGGGCAAGTGGGCCATATGAGGCCCACACCGTTCTTTCATCCGAGCCACAGAGTCCGGATTAAAGTCTGGACGATTCACCGAGTCCATGCGATTAATGTAGCTGATTATCGATTCAACTAAATGTTTTTCATGGACCACGGCACTTAATCGTCCCTAGCTATGATTGTGAGTGAGAATGGTCGTTTGTCTATGTGTGTCATGCGATTGGCAGGCAACCAGTTCAGGGTGTCCCCCGCTTACTGCCCGAAAACAGCCGAAAGAGTCTCCAGCACGCCCACGGCCCTCATGAGGATTAGCGGATCAGATAATGGATGGGTGGGTGGATGGAAGCCGGATTTTGGGCTTGAACTTGTCACTTGTCCCCCTTGGCTTGGCATGTTTCAACGTCTGGTCTAGCTCCCTTGAATGTACCTTCCAGACAAACTGGGAAGCAAACAGATGATTGAGGGTGGGAACTAAGCCCAAATCCCGATTGATTCATTTATGAACTGATTAGGATGTTTGCCTCAAGATTTACAGTCCACATGTGAGGCAAGAGGATTAAGATTAAAATGTTCACTCTTTTGATGTTGTGCTTCTTTATACGCAGGAAGCCTCATGCGTATAATCCTTATCTGGGAATTATTCTCATACCAAAACCATCTTATCCTTATCCAGCGCGTTGGTCTCCCACCTCCGCTGTACGTATCTTACCTACTGCAACGGTGATGCACTTCACTTCCTCGCCAAAGCATCCTCATCGAGGCAGAGGGGTGCAGATGGAGACAAGGCTGGGGGTGGAGAAGAGGAAGTGAGGATGGGGGGAGAGTGAGTCGTGGATCATCAGATGGACGCCCAGCAGGATTAGACAAGACCACTGGTCCATGGCGACTCTGGATTTGGCCTTCATATAACAATATGCACCAACTTTCTTTCAATACATATTTTGTAGTTAATACAGAGTAGTGGTTTAACATGCCCAGGGGCCTACATACTTATAACACGTGATTCAAATGAGAGGCAAAACCCTTTTTTTTTCATCCACCAATGGGTGATGTTACGACTGAGCCCAGTGAATACTGCCCAGCAACTGACACCAAACACATGGCAGCATGGATTGAACCAAAGTTGTTCGTAGCCTAATAGGAAAGTTGCCCAAGTGTTTTGAATTTGAATTCACTTTACATACAGTATATGTGTGTAATATATATATATATATACACACACACACACACACACACACACACACGCACGCACACACATATACATACATACCACCAATGGGCTTGCTAGAAATTGAGGGGTTTTCGACTCTCTGTGTCGATTCGTCCATGCCATATAAATCCGCAAATGGTACGTCACTGGACTCTTCTTGTTAGTGAAATGTTTGGTTGTTTGTTTATATTTTGGTTTTTTGTTTGTTTGGGGGTTTTTTTCATTAAAATGTTAAAAAAATACTTGGGCAATTATATTATTGGGATAACCAAATAGAAGAGAGCTTCCACTCTATAACGGGCAATCTTCGAATACTTTAAATAAAATTAAAGTCTAGGTATAATAAACCATCCACTATCTTCAGTTAACTTGAATATTTATTGTTACAATGAGAACATATGGATTGTAATAATCTAAACAAAATTAACAATTAATTGCTCATAATTGATTCATTGCAAAAAAAAAAACAATTTAGTCAGTTAAACTAAAATGAACAAAAGCATTGGGACACGCCAATTGTAAAAAAATCGGAACTCTAATAAAAGAACATATTCATTTATTTTCAGAGCCTATGCACTTCTGGACTGCATGAAAGGACAAAATATTACTTTTCAGAAAATGTATTATAAAAAGAGCATGACTCAGAAGGCCAGTGACACTGTGTCACTGAAGCAGGGATCCCCTCATGTCGCCTGAGCAAATGTGTGTGCGTGTGCGTGTGTGTGTGCGTGTGCGTGTTTGTGTGTGTGTGTGCGTGCGTGCGTGCGTGCATGCGCCCGCACTGTGTGAAATTCAAGTCAAGGTAAGCGTTTCCTTCGGGCACACTACATTATGTTACAGGAAGGTCACATTTGAAATAAGACTCCCTTCCGTGTGAGCTCCAGGATGGATTTAAAATGATGATGGTGATGGTGGTGGTTGAGTACTGAAGTAGCATGACTTAGCATTCTGATAAAACAGTCAGGTGTTGTGAGAGAGAGAGAGAGAGGGAGAGAGAGAGAGAGAGAGAGAGAGAGAGAGAGAGAGAGAGAAAGTGCTGCAGTGTGTGCTGCATGCAGTGGAGTTGTCTGCTATAGTGTGGGACATTGGCGAATTATAGCCACTGAGTCACTGATGCCTGAATTTTTGCTTGGGCGGAGAACCAAATGAATAGATAGCTCGACTTTTGATTCAAACTTAAATTTAGAGTTGTAGCTAGACTCAAAATGACCATATCCCAAATCATTTTTCCCCATTGAAATAAATAGAGAAGCAATTAATCCTGTCCAGCCTTTGTGCTCCTTCTGGTGTTCATATCTTGGACACCAGGGGGCAGTATGATATAGAACTACCGACACACATGAAGAAGAATCATCCGAATATTAGTTGTCAAGAATGTACAGTGAACCCCCACATATTTATGGTGTAGGCATCCGCAGGTTCCCCTATTCACAAATTAAAAAATATATTAAATCTGTCTCTCTCTCTCTCTCTCTCTCTCTCTCTCTCTCGCTCTCTCTCTCTCTCTCTCTCTCTCTCTCTCTCGCTCTCTCTCTCTCTCTCTCTCTCTCTCTCTCTCGCTCTCTCTCTCTCTCTCTCTCTCTCTCTCTCTCGCTCTCTCTCTCTCTCTCTCTCTCTCTCTCTCTCTTTATAGATAGATAGATAGATAGATAGATAGATAGATATCGGCGGCCCGGTGCTCCAGTAGCGCGTCGACATCACAATGCAGAGGTCGTGGGTTTGATCCCGGCTCCGGCCTCCCTGTGTGGAGTTTGCATGCCCTCCCCGGGCCTGCGTGGGTACTCCGGTTTCCTCCCACATTGCGAAAAACATGCATGGCAGGCTGGTTGAACGAACACTCTCAATTGTCCCTAGGTGTGAGTGTGAGCGTGGATGGTTGTTCGTCTCTGTGTGCCCCGCGATTGGCTTGCAAACGGTTCAGGGTGTCCATCGCTTCCTGCCCGAAGATGGCTGGGATAGGCTCCAGCACCCCCCGCGACCCTTGTGAGGATTAAGCAGATCAGAAAATGGATGGATGGATAGATAGATAGATCGATCAATAGATAGACAGATAGATACATACGTAGCACCAATGGGCACATACAACGACCAAGTGAATTCAACACATTAAATTTATGGATTTCAAAATGGTTTTGTGGGCCGAAGGATTTAATGCAGAAAAATACAAAACTAATTGTACGGTAGCGACCCCAACAGAGTATATTGCAGCCCGGCCCAGTGGGAAACAAACAGAGCATACAGATTATAGTGACAAATGTTTGGATGAGTGGGGGCACATAGAACATAATATTTCAAAGAAGATTTTTGACCTTATTGGCACTTGAAAACTTGTGTCCACTCACCAACATGCCGTAAAAGTGGCACCTGGCAGCAGTACTTTCCGAAGCTAACATATACGTGCCCGGGGCCACACTTGAACTTCACTTGAAGCTCGTTCATAACAAACTAGAGGAAGTAAAAGCAGCATGTGCATTTGGAGCAATTATTCACAGCTGCCAGTGTTTTATCTTTCCTTGCCCGCCCGTGATATTTCCTGAGCGTGCCCTAAAACGGCGACTTAGTGCTGCGGGAACTAGCAGGAAGTGAGGTTGTTGCCATTCATGAGTCCATCCATCCGTCCATCTGCTCTGTGGCGTGTGTGTAATTGCACTCCGGGCGCCATTCATAAAGTTCACTGGTCTTTACGGAGACGTGGGCTCGGGGCCTCCACTCAGACAAAAGGAAGTCCTGCATGAGAGCATATGCCACAGGAAGCACCGTCTCCTCAGAAGGAAGTCATGCTGAGTCCACTGAGTATGACCACACATAGTGCATGCAGCCTGCCAGCCTGGCCATAGATACGACATGAACGTGGCTCAGATTACCCAGAATTCTCTGATAAGCATGGTTGACATGCTTGGTCTTGGTCATGTGACTATCCATCCATCCATCCATCCATTTTCAACACCGCTTAACCTGAACAGGGTCGAAGGGAGTTACTGGAGCCTATCCCAGCTGACTTCGGGCTGAAGGCAGACTACACCCTGAAGTGGTCGCCAATCAGTCACAGGAAAAATATAGAGACAAACGACCATTCACACCCACAATCACACTGTCACTTAATGGGAACCGATCACACGCTGCCTGCACACAAGTCCGTTGTGTGTACCACTACACCATCAGCGACTACGTCATGTGACTACTGAGACTTAAATATCATATCGCTCCAAATAGTCACTTTTCAGGAGACCCTGAAAACGGGCATATTTGTTTAACCATTAGTCTTGCATCATTGCATCAGAGAAAGCCATTTTTGATTGGCCAATAATTTTAATAACAACAACAACAACAAAATGCATGTGTGGACTCACTGACCCATAGTATAGATTTCTAAAAAATCGAAACTGACCAAATTGTGACATATGATGTTTCGACTCGACATCAGATTGGCCCTTTGGCGTCAATATTTGACATGCTTTCATTATTATAATCTAGTTTTTATTTTGGGGAGTATCATTCCTAAAATAACCAGTTTTATCGTTTGATTTAAGTATTCAAAACACCTCATTAAAATATTTTACATTTTTCTTTCAATT
Source organism: Hippocampus comes (assembly GCF_001891065.2). Taxonomy (NCBI): domain Eukaryota; kingdom Metazoa; phylum Chordata; class Actinopteri; order Syngnathiformes; family Syngnathidae; genus Hippocampus; species Hippocampus comes. Next base: position 3,145,333 of record NW_017805002.1, read on the forward strand.
GCAAATGAATATATTTGTATTGTAAATCTCCTCCATAATGCTTTTCAAATGCCCTCTGGTGCGCTCATGTGACCTGGACTTGAACCACCACCAACCGAGCACCTGGCCTCCTCCCACTGCTGACAAGCATCTCAAGGGATTGGGTCTCCGTGACAACCAAAAGAAGGCAGAATGGAGTGTATCCCAACTACAGCGACACTGCTGATTTTTGTCCACACTGCATCTTCTCTTCATATTCTGTGCAAATATTTCAAAACAACAGTGACAAGATACGATATCGGCTCATCTCTCCACACAGCAGAAGCAGGTCTTCACGTGTGCAGGTGTTCCAAACATTGCCGCCGTGCTATGGAGGAGAAGTAGATTAAAGGCTGTACATTGAAGGGCAAAGAGAGGGTACTAAGTGTTTGTACCGATAACACTAGGTTTTATGTGGCCAAAAGTGAACAGTCGGCAAAAAGAGAGAGACTTTGTGTGTGCGCGTGTGCGCATGCAGTTCCAGGAAGTATCAAGTCAGCACTTCCTTTAAATAAACCATACATCTGTGCCTGAATCACTTCCTGACTACTATTTGTCTTAAGGTACTGTTACCCTCCTTCAAATTGGCCTCAGAGAAGATACTTGATGCACGGATGTGAATATTTGCCCCGTGTTGGGAAATTCATTTTTTATTGTTTGGATACAATTGTGGTCAAGTGTGAAATGAAACAACCAAGTAAATGTTCAGCAATATGTCTGTGGGAAAAATGTTCTCAATTTTGATGGACTGGGGTGTAATAGAGGGGCACATGTACCTAATAACCACCCCCAAACTGAGTTTCTCACCTCAGACATGCCATTATTTAAATTTAATTAATTACATTTAAAGTGGATAGCAAAAATCCTACACTGTCAGGAAAAGCCTACGAGAGCTTGATGAACTTTATTTGGGGTTAATCAGAGACACTTTAATGCTGTGGCAGGTGTGTTTTGACTCCTATCTAACATGAGTTTGCATGTGATCAGTTCTTTCTGAAATCATCCCCATCCAAGTTTCTTAGAGTGTGTTCACACTTATGCAACCATCTAATATCAGACAGTTGTTTGTTTTTCCTTCCCATTGAAAATATTTTTGGTGTGTCCGTAGGCCACATTAATGCTGGATTTATATTGGCCTCATTTTCCTATTTCACTGTTTGAACATGGGTGAAGAGACTTTTTAGAGCCACGCTGAAAAAAATGTGTGTTGAATTTCCTCAATTTTATGTCATCAAGTGGATGCAAAAAATAAAATCATCTGAATGCAGACATATTTTCAAAATAAACAAGCCACTTCCAAGCAGTAGCCAAAGCGCCATCGGGTCAAAGGTGAAAGGTAAACCGAGCTGCAGTGTTATCACTGATTACCATTGGGTGACAGTGTGACCAGTGATACTCTCTGATAACCACCACATACTCAAATGTTTGGACAAATAATGAGCGTGGCGGCAGGCAATATTTGCATGAGGCAGTGTGGCTGTGCGTCACATACAGACAGTATAGTGCATAAACTGCTGCCTCCAGAAGTTGAAATGCTTTCTATGCCTGAAATGTCACATGTCCTTGTTTCGTCTGTGCAAGCACAACCACACTGGCCCAATGAAATCTGACCACTGGATGTCATGTTAGCAAAAGCCAACCTCTCATTTGATCTTTTTCATGAGATAGAGCCAGTCCTAATTCTGTCTCTGTATAATCTGTATAAAGCGTGCCATATATATATATATATATATATATATATATATATATATA
>NW_017805002.1:3149787-3224240 GCF_001891065.2 Hippocampus comes
TATCGATTTCGGCCCCGGTATCGATATCGCGATATCATTATCGGCCCCGGTATCGATATCGCGATATCATTATCGGCCCCGGTATCGATATCGCGATATCATTATCGGCCCCGGTGGCTGGGGGGGGCTGGACTGAAGGACAGCACAGAGGCACTCATCCTGGCTGCTCAGGAGCAGGCCCTGAGCTTCAGAGCCATTGAGGCCCAGATATACCACACCAGACAAGACCCAAGGTGTAGGTTGTGCAAAGGGGCACCTGAGACGATCCAACACATAACTGCAGGGTATAAGATGCTGGCAGGGGAAGCCTGCATGGAACGCCATAACCAGGTGGCTGGGATAGTCTACCGAGACATCTGTGCAGAGTATTGACTGGAAACCCCAAGGTCAAAATCGGAAACACCTCCGAAGGTGGTGGTGGGATCCAGACTGACAAGATGGTAAAGGCAAACCAACCGGATATCGTGATCATAGATAAAGGGCAGAGGAAAGCCGTTGTAGTGGATGTAGCGGTCCCAAGTGATGGAAACATCAGAAAGAAGGAACACGAGAAACTCGAGAAATACCAAGGGCTCAGAGAGGAGCTGGAGAGAGCCTGGAAGGTAAAGGTGACAGTCGTGCCTGTGGTGGTCGGAGCACTCGGGGCAGTGACCCTCAAACTAGATAAGTGGTTGCAACAGATCCCGGGAACAACATCGGACATCTCAGTCCAGAAATGTGCAGTGCTGGGAACAGCAAGGATACTGCGCAGAACCCTCAAGCTTCCTGGCCTCTGGTAGAGGACCCGAGCTGAATGAGGGATGGACACCACCCGAGGGGTGAGACGAGGATTTTTTTTTTTATATATATATGTGTATGTCAAAACATTTTCCATTCAAATGAAGAGAACAATTTAATCTATCCATTCATGCATCCATTATCCGAACAGCTTTGTTTGTTTGTTTGTTTTTAAACCCGTTTAAAATATTTATCATAATTTTCTTCTTGGTTTAGTGACAATTTATAATCACAGGTCCGTCCATCTATCCATTTTCTAATCCGTTTATCCTCACAAGGGTCGCAGCCGTGCTGGAAGCTGCGTGGCCAAGACACAACCCATGCAGACACGGGGAGCCGAAATCAAACTCTGCACCTCTGCAGTATGAGGCGGACGCGCTAACCAGTCCCACACTGTGCCGGCCGAATCATTGAGGTCAATAATGAATTGTAATAGCTCGAATTATCCACTAGATGTAAGCGTTCAGCTACTACAGTATTTGAGGCTGCAACACGGTGCAGAAAGACGCAACCAAGTAAAATCCCAAGGTTTGGTTCAAATGAGAACGACTCTGAAATGCGTGGATAATTTGTAAATATATTGGCTGACTTCCCCCCCCCCCCTCCGCCCGCCCCCCAAACATATATTTATTATTTTCAGGGTTTTTTTTTCGACAAATTATTGATGAATGTGTATTATTTTTTATTATTACTTTATTGGCTTGTATTTTCTTATTTTTCTTCGTGAAATTAATAATTTTGATAATCAATATATTTTTATGTATTTGGATTTGTTACAGCTTGACAGCTCTTGTGTGTGTGTGTGTGTGTGTGTGTGGCCTGGTGGTTGACTGGTTAACGCGTCGGCCTCACAGTGCAGAGGTGCAGGGTTTGGGACAATTTAGAGTGTTCCATTAACCTGTCATGCATGTTTTGTGGATGTGGCAGGAAACCGGAGTACCTGGAGAAAACCTAACCAGGTACGGTAACATGCATACTCCACACAGGAAGGCCGGAGCTGTAATCGAACCGTGCACCTCTGCACTGTGAGGCAGATGTGCTAACCAGTGCAGTCGACCTATTATTATTATTATTATTATTATTATTATTAAAAAAAAACACCCATCTGCACTCACAATCACACCTAGGGACAATTTGGAGTGTTCAATCAGCCTGCCATGCATGTTTTTGGAATGCAAAGTCCACACAGGAAGGCCGGAGCCGTGATTGAACCCACGACCTCTGCACTGTGAGGTCGACGCGCTAACCATTGGACCACCGGAACGCAATTATTATTATTATTATTATTATTATTATTATTATTATTATTATTATTATTATTATTATTTCTGTTATGTTATTTTATTTTTGGGTGAGGGGGTAATATTAGTAGTAGTTGTAGTTGTTATAGGCTGTAGTCGCAGAAGCAATCTGAAAACATGATGTCTGTGGGAAAATAAACAAGGCCAGATTTAGAATTAGCACACATTTTTAAAAATCAGCTACAAAAGTTACTTGGCATCTCTGATTTTTAAAAAAAGTAAAAATTTGTTGACCTCTATTATTTATCCTAATTATAGTTGATACATTAAGTATAATTCACTTAAACTGTGTGCTAAGAAATGACAAGAAATGGGCTTGAAATGTTGAAAGCCAGTAAGTGCCTCATTAGAACGGTTGTAAACACCCTCAATCAGGAAGTAATTGCATAATTTAAGCATGTGTTTGTTTGTGGGACAAAGTGGAAAACGATTGCTCATTTTTCCCCAACATACTCAGTTTTCTGGATGTTATCGTTGTTGGTTACACTTTTAGCTTGTATAAATTAGTTCACAGACCACCCCCCCCCCCAAAAAAAAAGAAATACATTTGAAACCAAGACTAAAGAATTGTTGTCAGTGTTCCAACGCTTTTGGGGGCAAACTCAAAATGTAGATTAAAAGGATTTAAATATCTGCAACCGGAAAGTGAACAGATAAGTAAAGTACGTGCTGTTTTCTGGACTATAATGGGCAGGCCAGGCTTGGAGGCAAAGGAAGGGAAGTCCTTGTGAAAAACAAACAATGCCTGGGGAAACATCAGAGGATGTTGCTGTGGGGACTGGCGTTGTCATGGAGACTGCATCAGTAACTGCAAGGGGAGCTGCGGGGCGGGATTTCCTCTTGACCACGTGACCTAACATTCACCTTTAGACTGATATGATCGACAATTCTTATGACATTCAGAAGTCGGTCATTTTAATGTAACAATTTCCATTTTATTTACATTATATAGAGGCAACTCTGAATTTCAATCATTCAAGACGGGCTTTCACATCACGATCGGCACTCTATCTGAATGTATACCTGATTTATCATCTTCACAAGTGATGATCATTACAAACAATACACATTTGGATCTGTACTCTAGCCACTTGACAATAAAACATTTCAAGCTTGACTCATGAAGTTTGATTTTAAAAGTGGACAGCACATACCGGACACAACATTAGGCACACTCGAGTAATAAAAAGCTGAGGCACACATACCGATAATCGGGACGAGGTTCTTATCCTATGGTGTGTTTTTTTTTTTTTTCCTTCCTGATCTGCTGACACCGGTTCCGGTTCAATATTTACAATGGTAAATCCTTGTGTGTGGGCAATGGTTGTGGCCAACTTTTTCTTTGTCATGTGTGGGCTCCCTTATTTAAAACAAAAAATTGTCAAGATTTTTAAAATTACTTAGCTTAATGCGATCCAATATTGAGATTTTCCATTTGTAAATCTAATAATGAATTTAACAGCAGCCCCCCACCCCCTCAAAAAAAGCCCTAATTGCATGGGACCCAAATCATTTATGTATATTCAATTTCATGTTAATTCCAGCAATAGACATAAAACGCCACGAGATGACAGTATCAGTTTGTAAAATGACTTCCTGTTTGCTCTCCATTATGTCAGGTTGTCAAGGCGGGCAGTTTTGCTTTATTTTAGTTTCATGACATTGTGGTTACGTTGCCTTTATCCTCATTTGACTTGTAAGAATGTTTAAATGTTACTTGAAACACTGCCTGCACAGAGAATCATCTAACCATAAACATTATTTGTACAAAACTATTACAGTGCACCATATTCTGAGAGGGGTGCTTAACTGTTAGAAAAAGCTGTCAGTACGCTGCATGACAATAATAAAGAACACAAATTCGCTGATGCCCCGACAGCAATGAAAAGCAAGCATTTTCTTTGCTTTCTCAGTAGACCATGTGCCACGAGGGATCATCAAGTGCGTCGCAGGAAATTATCCAACTTCACTTAAACGGTCCTAAAAAATGTTGTAATTTACGGCAAATAATGTATTTTTTGTTCATCCATTCATTCCAGTGCCTGTCGAGTCACACGCAGAACAGTTAAATGTTTTTTCCACTAGATGGCAGAAGGTACACAATTAACCTGCTGCTGTCAGGAACACGCATATTTGTGAGATTTATTTTTTGTAATAGTTTTGTTTGGTGGTGTGCCATGAGATTTATCTAATGTAAAATAGGTGCTCTGGATCAATAATATTTGGGAAATATTATCAGTGCGAGTGTGCCTAATAAAATGGCCTATGAATGTACAGATTCGGTACCCAGTCAACAACCCCCCACCCTTCCCCACACACGAGATATGTATAGGCACCATCAGGGAACATGTATATCTTCACATTAAGCAAGCCAATGATCTTATATATTTTCTCATAAAACAAACACTTCAAAATGTAAATTAGGATCAATAATCATAATACTACGGATTAACTTTAAATAGATTGGGGTGTACAGTTTTGGGGTGAAATTAGAGGATGAATCTAAAATAGAGCACAACCTCATTTTGTTTTTTTTAACTTATGTATTGAATTGTTAAGTGTTTCCGCACTTTTTGCATAACTTGCTGTTTTCTAATATGGAACTGAATGGCACAATTTACAATATGTAGGTGTTTGAGCCATGGCCCAATATCCAAAGATGTCCACTTTCGGTGACTTCTCCAGTCTTTTGTTTTGTTGCAATCGGCTGATGACTTGGTTGTCATTCTCATTTGAGTGGCCAGTACTGTTGATCGTGTTTGTCAAAATGTGAACAGCATGATGAAGAGGCCTGTTTAATTTGAATTTAACCAGGAAATGTACAGCATTGGTCAATAATTTGGTTTTTCGGCTTCTTGTTGAAACAACAGCAAGTTGTGCAAAAAGGGCCATTACATCGAAGAGTTGAAGTTTAGAGGTCAAAATAAGTTCACCTGAAAAGTTTCCAGCGCATTTTTGGTTCCTTCTAAAATTTCACCCAAATGCCCAATGTCAGCTAACTTTTTATGAGTAATGTATATCATGTGGAAAATGATAGCTTATCATTGCTTGTTGGATAAATTTTTGAAAAAAGACGGACATTTACTCCCCGCAGACATGACTAAAAAAGCATATTAACACACTTAAAAAAAACAATGTTGCTACTTTTGTCCCAGTGTTCCACTTTAGACGTCGGTAAACATCTTGGTGATATTCACGCAGTTCTGGCTGTTGAAATGAGGCTGCTTGACGCCCTCCTCCACTCCGGCGTAGCCTCCCTTTCCGAGGGTGGCGGAAGAAGCGCACGACCCCCGCGGCTGTAGTAGCTCCGCGCCGGGCAGGTGGTCGCAGCTGGCGTTCAGGGCGCACGGCGGCAGGTCGTCGGCGTCCGTCTCGCGGTGGTAGAAGTAGTTGAAGTTGGACACGATGACCGGCACGGGCAACGCGATGGTCAGAACGCCTGCGATGGCGCACAGCGAACCCACGATCTTCCCCCCGATGGTCACCGGGTGCATGTCGCCGTAGCCCACCGTCGTCATGGTGACCACCGCCCACCAAAAAGCGTCTGGAATGCTGCTGAAGCTCGACGTGGGGTCGTCCGCCTCGGCGAAGTAAACCGCGCTGGAGAAGAGGATGACGCCGATGAAGAGGAAGAAAATGAGCAAGCCCAGTTCTCTCATGCTGGCCTTGAGGGTCTGCCCCAGGATCTGGAGCCCCTTGGAATGTCTCGAGAGCTTGAAAATCCGGAAGACCCTCACCAGGCGGATAACGCGAAGAATGGCGAGTGACATGGCCTGCTGGCCCCCGTTGCTCTCCGTCTCGGCCAGCTCGGTGCCCAGCGTGATGAAATAAGGGATGATTGCCACCACGTCGATGACGTTCATGATGTTCCTGGAGAAGGAAGTCTTGCTGGGGCACGACAAGAAGCGCACGAGGAGCTCGAAGGAGAACCAGATGATGCACAGGGTCTCGATGACGAAAAAGGGGTCCGTGAAGGGGCTCGGTGCGTACGAGGGGACGCCGCCGATCATGCTGGAATTGCGGCTGAGCTGCGCCGATTGGTCGCGCTCCTCGCGGAACTCCGGCAGGGTCTCCATGCAGAAGATGACGATTGAGATGAGGATGACGAGCACGGACACGATGGCGATGCCCCGCGCCGGACCCGAGCTTTCCGGGTACTCAAACAGGAGCCAGATCTGTTTCTGGAAATCATTCTTGGGCAGGACGCGCTCCTCCTCCCGGATGAAGCCTTCGTCCTCTCGGAATTTCTCCATCGCGTCCTCGCCGAGCTGATAGAAGCGAATCTCCTCGGAGAAAATGTCGATGGGCACGTTCACGGGTCTCCGGATGCGCCCGCCGGACTGATAGTAGTAGAGGATTGCGTCGAAGCTGGGTCGGTTGCGATCGAAGAAGTACTCGTTCCGGAGGGGGTCAAAGTAGCGCATCCTCTTGCGGGGGTCGCCGAGCAGCGTCTCCGGGAACTGGTTAAAAGTTTTCAGCTGCGTCTCGAAGCGCAAACCGGAGATGTTGATGACCACGCGCTCGCAGCAGCCCAGCTCGTACCGACCAAAGTGGTGCAGGTTCTGACTTTGGGTCGGCGTAGCCCCCTCCGGCATATTCTCCACCGTCATGTCGTCGTCGTCGTCATGAGTGAACCACTTCAGGTACCCGGAGGGGAACGCGGGTGACTGGATCACGCCCGAGTCCCGGCGGTCCATACAGGTGGCCTAGAAGGAGGGAGGAGGGGCGGAGTGGTGGGAGGAGGGAAGCCTCTCCCCCAGAGACCGAAGAGCAGAGGTCGACCCACGCGCCTAACCACCGTCAGCCATCACCTCGCGCTCGTCCACGCAACCAAGTGACGCGCTTAATATGTTCGCTCCAGCATCCAGGACCCCCCTTCTAGGCTCCACTCCCCGCCCTCAAACACAAAACACCTCGACACCCGCTAAGCGTGAGCACGTCTCTCTCTCTCTCTCTCTCTCTCTCTCTCACTCTCTCTCTCTCTCTCTCTCTCTCTCTCTCTCTCTCTTTTACACACACGTCCACGCGCAGTGAAATTTAATGGCAAGAGCAAGGGCCAAGCAGGCAGCCAAGGCGATAACACGAGACGGAGCAGCACAATGAAATGCATTGCACCATTAAATTATGATGACAAACTTTTGAATTCTTTACATTCCTTTGTATTTTTCAAGCTCCATGTTTTATTCAAGTACAATATTTTATAGGCAAATTTTCATTATTAAAAAAAAACAAAACAAAAATTTGCCTGTGGGTGAGGCGGCGGCTCCCCAGGCATTCGCCTGAAGGGGACATCCCTTTTGAAGAAAAAAGAAAAATCAAAAAATGATGTGGTGGGCCGGATATAGGCCCCCCGGAACTTGAGTTTGAGAAAAGTGTTGTATTGGATGTTATTGAAGTGTTGACGTACCTAATGTTTTGTCCAGTGAGTCCCGTGACAGAAATGAAAATTTATAGTGGCTGTCAGAGGGGCCGAAATGCAGATAGATGTGAGCAACACAATGGCTTCCTGCTTGTAATTATGTTCCCTCGGCTGAGGTGCTGTTGTTGCTCTCCGAGGTGCTGAACAGCAGCCCAACCTCACTCGTCAACGTGTGTCACATGCACACGCACACGTATAAACAAATAAAGGCGTGCTAAGATTAGCCTCTATGCATAAACATCCCCACCCAGCACACACGCCTGAGCTAATCAGCATTTTCCATTTTCCTCTAACAAAATTAGCATGAAGAAGCGTCCCGTGTGTGCTCCTTTATCAACGCGCTGTTGTTTCAAGCTTCATCAAAGGGGGCTGACATTGTTTGCGTTGAGCAACACGTGTGCGAGGGGAAGGCGAGGTGGCTGAAAGTGGGATGGTTATAAAGGAATCCAAATGGGATTCAGATGTGTCTTTTATGCGTGGCTCATTTTCATTTCAAAATGTTAAAACCTGAAGAGAGAAAAAAAGAAAGCAGAAGCTGAGCCTATCCAAATGACAGTGCACTCAACATGCAGAAAATGCTCTTAAAGGGCTTATCTGGCTGGGATGGTTTCACTTACACGCTCATTTCTTAAAATCAGGAAATTGATATTGCTTGGATTTTCAATTTGATCTATTTGTTTTCAGAGAAATCAGGAAATAACTAACTATCCTCTGAAAAATCCCCTTTCTAGTCAGCAATATCGACACGCCATCACCCTCTTCCCATGTATTGGCGGGAGTTCCGGGGAGGAACTCGACAATATTTGTCCATTCAAAATCATTGTAATCGCTAACAATTTCCAAAGACGGCAATCACTCGGCACCAAAATGTATGTGGATATGGCTGCTTATGGCCACTTCAACCTCTGAAAATATCAAAAGTATGATCCTCGCCATGGCTCATGCGGAAGTAAGCAGTTCACAATTGTCTCATGCCAAATGTCCTTTCTTTTGACAAATCCCAACGATATGAACACAATGTGTTCCGAGATGCTTTTCGTAAGCCGAATGGACCATTTGCACGCAGCATTTCCGCATTTGGGCTACAGAGGCATGCTAACTCCTGGCCGCTTGTCTAAGGCCGAGCAATAGTTTCAAACTCTTTAAAATATACTCGTAATCTGCTGAAATGATGTCAAGTGAGCATGAATGACACATTATTTTATTATTCACTCCTGTTATCCGAAGTGTCGGCAAAGCAATCGAAGCATCATATCCCGTTCATCATACATTATGTATGATTTAGTGCAGGGGCCCCCAACCTTTTTTGCCCCACGGACCGGTTTATGTCAGACAATATTTTCAGGGACCGGCATTTAAGGTGTGGCGGAAATAATACAACAAAATAATATGGTATGAGCTGCATGAAAACTGTGGCGTTTTCGAAATCTAATAATAAACACAAGGAGCGTCTAATCTGGCCGCAACACTCTGATCGCTACGGTAATGTTTAATGCCTTCAAAATACGATACAACGCAAATTCAAAGTGCATGAAAATGACGACTCACCACAGCACCGAGCTTGATTTTCTGCAACCAGACGGTCCCATCTCGGGGTAATAGGAGACAATGACACCTCAAGTGTGTCCAGTCTACTTCGTAATTTTCGTAATTTTGTTTTAGTCGCCGTTGCTGCAGAAAAGCCCCGCCTCACACAGATAGCATGTCGGAAATAGCAACAGTGCTACTATGGCGATCTCAGAATATTCAGCCATAACTTTAATCCAGTTGTCTCTAACGTCCTTTTAAGGCCGCCGTCATTTGCGATCTCCAGCGGTTTTTTTTTTTACTCATTTTGCGAGCTCCCGCGTTTTGTTTTGAAGTAATCGGTCACGTGAAGGAGAAGCGTGGCTTGACGTGTGTCAAGCGTAACACAGACGGATGTAACGGAGAATCCGGTAGTTTTTCAAAATAAAACATATTTCGTATTCCAAAATATATAAAACGGAATTAAGGCAAGTTCTTTCTGTGTGGCCCGGTACCAAATGCCCGGCGGACCGTTACCGGTCCGCGGACCGGCGGTTGGGGACCCCTGATTTAGTGTATCTCGAGTGTGTGTCGCAGTGCATGCAGGTTGCTGTGAATGTAAGACTTGCATGGCTTATTTTGACACGCTCAACCCAACTTTCTTTATAGGGCACAAAAAACAACCACAAAATAGATTTATTATCATTTTACTGTCACAGTCTATCGTGAGGTGCGAAAAATGAGTTTTTGAAAACATAAAAGACAAGCAATAATAAAATAGTAATAATCTCAAGCATACTAGTAACTGGAGAATGAGGATAAATCTTCCCACAAAGCCGCTGACATCGCCACTCTATAGGAGGTTGCCTCGAACGGACAACGGGGAAGAGAGTGCAGCTTTGTGATTCGCCGGGGACGGACTGACACACTGTCTTCATCAATTCGATGTTGCAATCGGTAAATTGTCCGACTGTATAAACCTTTTATCTTCTTTGTCGTATCAAGCTCACTGGTAAAGGTTTTCAAATAAAAAGCTAGACATAATGGTCGGCACACCACAGAGTTGACCGCAGAAGGCATTTCTTCGTCTTTTCAAAGTCACCACTTTGGAGGAGGACATTTTGATGTTGAAAATCCCCAGCTCTGAGCTCTTGAATATACCTATTGCAAAAAAACTACGTGAACACAATTTTAATGAATGAGGTTATTTTTCCTCCAGATGGCATCCCAGTAGCTTGGAATAAACGGAAGCCATATTTTCCACTGGAAATACGTCATACGGTGCCGTACATGGAGTCCTTTGTTCTTAAGTCAATAGATATTCAATTTTTATTTCTATAAGTGTTCGCTTGACTCGTCATTTTTCCAGGTCCACTTCCAGGGTGTAGACCCTCCGCTGCCTATCTGCAAATGGTGCACTTGGCTGAAGTCATCGCTGGAAGTCCGTTGCTCTGAGTTTTTCAAAGTTTGTCCATCCATCCATTTTCTGAGGCGCATATCCTCACTATGGTTGTGCGTGGGTGTGCTGGATTTTTCACATTCCAACTTTGAAATGTCACCAAGTCAACCTCACAGGGGCTCGTGCAGCTAATTGGCTAACACCATTGCTGCTCTCAGGGAAGCCAGTAACGTTCGGCCACTGAGACAGCCAAGGTTATTGTATAAAATGATCTTCTTAACGGTCTAAGATAATTTCACTCCCACTCTATAGCGCTCAACTTTTTGTCCAAGTTCTTCCTAAATTGTGACTGGAAGACACTGATCTAAAAACAAATTGCAACATTTTGGCAAAAGCCTTCCTACGTTCAACTGTTCATGATTTACCAATTTCTTTGTTCAAGTGATTGCGGCTACAACTTTAAATTGGAAGTGGCAAGCAACATCCAGAGAATGTTTTGTCTTAAGTTAGTCTCCACGGCAACCAAAACACTGAATGTTGTTTGTTTTTTTTTCCTCCAAAAGGATAAATAGTTTGAGTTGAAGATGTTACATAACTTCCGCTTTGGCTTGTGCAGGAGTAAGTCGACTTAGAGACTTTGTGTGATGTGCTCCCACTGCGAAATGAATGATGTCACATATTGGGATTACATGGAGGAGGCTTCCATTTATGTGTGTGAGTGTGCGAGGCTACTTATCACTACGTCCAGACAAAAGGCTTAGAAGACCCTGAAAGAGATACTTTCCTTTTATCAGAACAGCCCTATCTAGCCACTCGGCATCTGTTCCCTTGATGCACTTTTTTTTAGGTCACGCTCCGTTCAAACATGGCAGCTTACTGTGTCTGGACTTGTATCGCAGCTCAGGGTCCTGAGTCCACAGGGTGAGTAAATTCCGTTTTCACTGGGGAGAAAAATGATTGATGGTCGTCGGGGGACGTTTTGTTTCGACTCCAGGGGAGTGCCGCCGCTCCAATGAGATGGAATGCACGGGGACCAGAGAGCGAGCGGAATCCCATCCAGCCTCTTTTAGGCCCGGGCTGTAAATTCCCACGCTCTCCACCACCAACTGGTTATTTATTGTCGGCAGGGCTATTTACTTATACAGATCTTCAGGCCCTCTCTCGCTTGATCTATGAGCACATGAGTGCTTGTTGTTAGCATTCATGTGTGCTGGTTTCAACATGCGGTACACTTGCACAGTCAAGGTCAAGGTCAAGGTCAAGGTGAACTTTATCATCCCTGAGGGGCAATTCCTTTTGCAGCCAAATGTCAACATCAGAAAAAATCAACAATCCACACACACACACACACACACACACACACACACACACACACACACACACACACACACACACACACACACACACACAATATGCAGAGTGTTATGCCATATCATTCAAAAGGGCAATGGAAAATGGTCTGAATGAGTTTTTCCATCTGTTTGTCCTGCACTTGGGCATCATGTCTCTGTGCTCTGACAGCAGCAGTTTATATTCAGAAGACAGAGGGTGACTTTGAAAGCAGGACTGAACTGCACATTCGAACAACGTTCTGAGTTTCTGAACAAAACTTTGTTTAACAGTGCTGTTCGGTTTTTCAGAGCGCACTAAAAACAGAGTACCGGTGCGTGCTCTAGGTGCTCCAATTGGAGAAATGGTGCACCACTGCATCAGGCAGTTCAGATGGAAACAGACTACCGCATCTATAGATAAGTGGGAAGTATTGTATTATTGACAATGATGTACAGTATATTGATACAATGATAACGCAATAAGTACAGTATATGAAACTGTAGATTTGCATACAGTATGATCGGGCCAAATCTTCTTGACCCTCTTCCCTACACTGTGCAGGAAATACAAATGTTGCAAATAGGACCACTTTTTTCATTTTTGCTTGTCTCCTTTTCGGAAAAGATGTTTGCAAGAGGGGTCAGAAAAGTCACTAAACAGAGCAAAAACGGCGCTAACTTGGCAACGCTGTACGGAGACACTCAGGGTACCTCATTCTTGTACTCGTGTCCACACATCTGCATAAAATAAAAGAAAAGCACAACTTTCCAAATAAAAGCTACGCATATTTTATGTTTTACTTCTGACCTTATGGTCACTGTGAGGGCAGCTCATAGAATGTAGGTGGGTCGGATGTGGCCTTCGGGCTGTAATTTATACCTATGTATTGTATCCCCCCTGCCTGAAACAAATCTGTTCATGCAAAGTCCGAAGATGGATTAGTCCATTGCATAAGAAGGGAGGGGTGCACTCAAAACAATATGAGAGAATACGCAATTATCTGTTGTGTAATGTGTAAATTGAATAAAACAACAACTACAACAACAACAACAACAATACCGCTACTTCCACTACCACTACTACTACTACTACTACTAATAATAATAATAGGTGGCATGGTTGTCGACTGTTTAGCACGTTGGCCTCGCAGTGCAGAGGTACAGGGTCCAATCCCAGGCCCGGGCCTTTCTGTGTGGAGTTAATTTTAATGCAAGGCGCCTTGTTGGGAACAGATATGACGTCAAGCTGTTGACTGGGCCATCCCTTGCACCTACCAGTTGCTTTTTAGTGATCAACTGATAGCTTGTTATGGACGTTAAATCTGTCTTATATTTTTCTGGCTAGGTGACCCTAATAACCTGTCCTAGAAAAGGTCTTTCCAAACTTAACTAAATAAAGAAATAATAAAAAGTGAGTGAGTGCATCGGCACCACATGCTTTCTCACTGGACAGCGAGAGGTCCCTGGATCCATCCAGCTGGAACGTAGCATCCAGACTCGGATATGTCTGT
Source organism: Hippocampus comes (assembly GCF_001891065.2). Classification (NCBI taxonomy): domain Eukaryota; kingdom Metazoa; phylum Chordata; class Actinopteri; order Syngnathiformes; family Syngnathidae; genus Hippocampus; species Hippocampus comes. Next base: position 3,163,032 of record NW_017805002.1, read on the forward strand.
ATCAATGGCGTTCCCTCAGGGCCTACAGAAACACAGAGGTACCTTTACAACTTAAATGAAGTGAAAATCATTTATTTCCCATGGTCTTTTGTCTGGGTGGCAGGGTGGACAACTGGTCAGCACGTCGGCTTCACAGTACAGAAGTGCAGGGTTCGATTCCGGCTCCGGCCTTCGTGGAGTTTGCATGTTTTCCCTGTCCCTGCGTGGGTTTTCTCCGGGTACTCCGGTTTCCTCTCACATTCCAAAAACATGCATGGCAGGTAAACTGAACACTCTAAATCAAAGGCGCCAAACTCATTTTTGTCACGGGCCACATCTGGCCCCCGGGCCTTGAGTTTGACACATGTGCTCGAAATTTTCCCTAGGTGCAAAAGTGAGTGTGAAATGTTTGTCTGTGTGTCCGGCGATTGGCTGGCAACCAGTTCAGGGTTGTCCCCCGCCTCCTGCCCGAAGACACCTGGGATAGGCTCCAGAACATCTGCGACCCTTGTGAGAACAAGCAGATTAGAAAGTGGAGAATGGATAATAATAATAATTTATTAGTGTTTATAAGAGATTTAATTCACCTGAAAGTGTACCCATGCTTTGTTTGCTTTGTTTCAGGCACAAATACCCCAAATAATGTATTTTCCTTTAATCATCAAGTCTGTATCTGTCTATTAAAAATATCACTGAAAACAATATACAGTATACGAGTAATAGCCAGTCAAAGAGTGAGTACATGTTTTTGTAACACCCTATATTTGCATTTGTACTGAATTCAGATTTGTTTGGATTTGTATAAAGGACGTGAAGTGTGACTGTCTTGTGCTTGAGAGACACATGCAGTAGATGGCGTAAACAAACACAGTGTGGCTTAGTTTAAAGGTTAGTGGACATCATAGGTAATGATACGCTTTTTTCCAGTATAGGGGGACTTCGGTATTTCCCTTCTAATAATGGAGACAATTTCAGATTCAGATTCAGATATCCTTTATTTGTCCCACACTGGGGAAATTTACAGTCTACAGCAGCAAGATTGTGGGTAGAAAGAAGAAATTTAGTTAAGATGGTAAATAGGTATGTATATCTCGGTGTCTTGCGCTTAGTCTGTGTCGTCTATGAAAGTGACATCTCTCGGGACGCTCTTTGAGTAACGGAGCCCAACGATTTATCTGCTGCGTCGGGTGTGGCTGTGACAGACCAGACAATCAATAAGAATGAGAGAGAGAGAGAGAGAGAGAGAGAGAGAGAGAGAGAGAGAGAGAGAGAGAGAGAGAGAGAGAGAGAGAGAGAGAGAGAGAGCGGCATTGATCGGGCGCTCATACATGGGCTGCCCAAGCCGAATCATTACGCACTCACACGATCGGCCGCCGCGAGGCAAGGTGAAGGCCAAGGTCGTAAACAGCGCTGGGCGCGTTTACTCGGAGCGATGAGAAGCGGCCGGAGACGAGGTTGAACGGCAGCCGTTACCACTGATTTGTCTGGAAGCTGATGGGGCTGATAAAGTGGCCAAACCAGCTTCACGACAACAGTCAGGCAAGAAGAATAAACGCCTGCCTAGTTGTGGTCCAAGTATGACCTTCTTCTTTCTGGGATGCATTTTAGGCAAGAGCACTGGTTATTCGTAGATTGACAAAATGTTGAAAAGCAGAACATGTTCCCACTTGACACAGGTGACAATTTGTAAGCCGTCATTAGACTTTCAGCTCTTTGTTACATCAGTGATTCTCAACCACTTATTATGACAAGAGAGACCCTCCAGCTGAATTTAATTGGTCTGTTATTGAGTAGAAATTGTTCCTGATAGCATAATTAGCTGATAGCATAAAAAAATCCTGATAGCATAATTGTCCAAGTCATTTTTAACTTACTGTCACATTATTAAAAAAAAAAAAAAAAAAAAAAAAAAGTAATGTGCTTGCGAAAAGTTGTCTTTATGACTGCATAGATTCTTAGTCATCCAGCTAATGATAATCCGCAAAGGTTTGTAGACTCTTGTTGAGCATTCCGGTTTCAGTTCAATAATATTCTTGGATCGTCTTGTCTAACTTGCTCTCTTGAGGTTATGCCACAGCATTTCAAATGGGTTGAGGTTAGGACTTGACTGGGCCACTCCAGAAGGAATTTTGTCTTCTGCTGAAGCCACTCTGTTGTTGAATTATTTCTGTACTTTGCGTTATTGTTTATGGCTCCATCCTGCAGTCTGGTTGTGTTCTGTTCATTTCTATCTGCCTGCTCTGTGCAACCACTCTTTGCAAGAATACAACTCAAATGTCAACTCTCTGTGTTTCCCAGTGCTGAGATTAAAAAGAAACAGTAATGAAGACAGGCGGTTGTTATTCCAAATGACATCAGATTGTTAAGAAAGCCAATGTCACCGACACTTGAGAATATCACAAAATGTAATAATGTAACTTTTTAAAGATAAAAAAAACAAAAAAAAAAAACAGGTTGAACCCAACCATTAAGACATCATCAGTGAACCTTGAAAGCCAACTAGAGCAGGTAGTACTGGAATAAAGGTGCATCCCCTGAGGGAGGACCTGCTCAGCTCCCTGTATGACAAACTGTCAGGGTAATACATTGGCAAGATGCCTCCCAAAGACTGGAATATCTGCTTTACGTCCACCCTGATTTGAGACAGCTCTAACAGAGGAGACGTGTGGACCTGAATGCTAATACTGATTGATTATGGACCCTTTACGGTCATTTATATGTTTTGGAGGAAGGGGGGAGAGTGAGAGATAATACAGGACCTCTGGGATTCACTTCCAATCATGGGCTGTGAGCTGCTATTAAATCTAAAAGTCAATCAAAATAAATACACTCTGGGAAATTGGGAGCAAGTTCAAGATTGGTCATGCTATCACCATGAAATTAGGAGCAGCAAAACTCCCCTCAAATAAATAAAGGGAGTTCTATTTTGGAGCCCCTGCTTTTTTTTTTCCACTGCATTTGCTGCTCCTAGGTTCCATTCTAAGAAAACATGGTATTTCCTTCAACTGATATGCGGATGACAATCAGATCCAGGCAGTCCTCCATCAAACATCTCCAGTTGGTCCAAAATGCTGTTGCTTGCCTCCTAACTGGAGCTTGTAAGAGGCAGCACATAAGCCCAATTCTGGCTTCCCTTCACTGACATTTAAAGTTAATTTTAAGATATTTCTATTCGTTTTTAAATCTTGCCCCAGCTTACCTCTGTGACCTTCTCCACCCGTATGCACCTGCTCAGTGCCTCAGGTCTGCGGACCAGACGCTACTAAAGGTACAGAGGAGTCAGCAGAAGGAAACTTTTTCTGTTGTCGGTTCTTCCCTCTGGAAGAATGATTTTTACATTAAATGTTAGTCAAGCGCCCTCCCTGTCTATTTTTAAAACTCATTTGTAGACGGATCTTTGTTCCATGGTTTTCAACCCAACATCAGACTGACACTGACATTTCTTTTTCGGTGAGGAATTGACTGAATATGATTTTTAAACATTGTTTTGAAATTAAAAGTATTTGGAAGTAAACAAATTTCAATCACCTTTGGAGGTCTCACTGTAATCACTCTTTTTGTGTGGATAAATTTAGTCAATTTGATTAAAAAAAGATAGATATTCATTCAAAACAACCCGTGGATTGTACAACTCACATAAAAGAAATCTTAAAGAAATATTTTGATCCTTGCTGCCTTATTTCATTTTCTGCAGCTAATTAATCCTGCTTGCGAGTGTGAGACACGACTTGGAAGCGTGAGAAGCACACACCTTTCAAAGGAGCAGATGGGCTGACGAAAGTAACCCCTGACGGGTGCCAAATCGCAGCGTGGCGAGGTGGCAGCAAACCGTCGTATGGAAATGTGGCCGACAAGGAGTCGTGGAAAGGGGCCTCAGTTATCATCGTAAACAGTCCACATATGCTCGGTTATGCTTGGTCTTTCTGCACCTTGAACACAATGAGTAGAAAATGTTGACAACGACTGGGACAGGTTAGAAGGCAAATTGCCATTTAGCGGGAAATTAGGTATGCGAGCTGAGCCGCAGGCAATACAACCTTGAATGGAAAATTCATGAGGGGAAATGCACAAGGGCGTCGTAATTTCTATACACTTGCTCAATCAAATGAGGTCTAATACAAGGGCTGTCTTAATGGGAGCATAATATGGAAAATTGACTTTTTACTTGCTTGTATACTAACCGTTGGTTCTCTGGCATGCCTGGGCACCCATCATGTGTGAAATTAAACATCCGTCTATGAAAATGCATCTGTGAGTGAGACATGCGGAAATATGATGTCACAATTTGGCTAATTCACTTTACATACATTGGCCGCTTCATATTAGTAACTGCGGGTCTCCACGTTATGACATGTAATACTTGCAAAGAAAGAGATGACATACGGTAGATGGGTTTTTAAAAACTTTTCACTGTCTTAAACATCAGTAGATGCTTTTTTTTTTCTACAAACAATGCCAAACACAGCTAGCTATAAAGTAGCATGCCAGAACCTCAATCTGTTGTTGTCACATAAGGCGACAAGCTTCACTAGGCGGCATTGAAGCTTTTAGAAACCAGTTTTTTTTAAGTGTTGTGGAGACACAGGGTACACACGGACTGAATATATATAAGTCCGTGAGGGTATGTCGCTCCATGGCCGGAATTGTTTTCCGGTCGTCCGTTGCCAGCGATGGTGGGAGTCAGTCGTCAAACAAACAACAGAGAGATGGTGCTCGTACCACAGAGATGGCTGTATTTATGTCATTGGCTCCCAATGCTCATAAAACTCGATTCAAGATTCTTGTTTTTGCTCCTAATTGCCCCTTAAACAGCCGCACAACTCTATGTACACAGACTTTCACATTTCTCTATTCAGGCAGCCCGTTCTGCCATCATGTGTGCCCGCTCCAACTACAAATGGCTGGTGAATATTCAGCATGAGGCGGCCTGGTGATCCAGTGGTTAGCGCGTCAACCTCACAGTACGGAGGTCGTGGGTTCGATCCCAGCTCCGGCCGTCCTGTGTGGAGTTTGCATGCTCTCCCCGTGCCTGCGTGGGTTTTCTCCGTGTTCTCCGGTTTCCTCCCACATTCCTAAAACATGCATGGCAGGCTGATTGAATGCTCTAAATTGTCCCTAGGTGTGAGTGTGAGCGCGGATGGTTGTTCGTCTCTGTGTGCCCTGCGGCTGGCTGTCAACCAATTCAGGGTGTCGCCCGTCTGCTGCCCGAAGACCGCTGGGAAAGGCTGCAGCACGCCCCGTGACCCTTGTGAGGATTAAGCGGTTCAAAAAATGGATGGATGGATTGATATTCAGCTTGAGTCCATTGTGACGTCTTCTTTAATTTCATTGCTCAGATGTGACGAGACTAAGGGTGAACCTGTGACGTCACATTTGCATGATGTGTGCAAAGGTTTCTATGTTTGAGGGCAGGCAGTCGAGTGACTTAGATAACAGAGGCATACCTGTCACTAAATCTGATTTGTGTTCACAACAATGGTGAACAACTGCGCTATTTACAGTTGCTCAAATTGCTCGACTAGAGATAAGAGCTCATGCTCTGTGCTACCTGCAGCGATTGTAAACCAGGGGGAAGAACACAAAGCATTTGTGTCAAAAAAGACGAGCATGATGTCTATCAAATCTTGAAAGGCTTCGACGAACAGCAAGACGACAACTTGAGCCGGACACAAACGATTCAATGAACTAAACTACACCATTAAAGTTGTGATCAATGTACTGTGTCAAACAAAAGCAACATAACCCTTTCTCATTGTGTTGAAATAGCAAATGTGGTTCACCCATTCAGACAGCATCAAAGTCGGATCAGAAAATGGATGGATGGATAATTGACATTAAAGTCACTCACTCAAATCTTTTGAGTTTACTATTCAAAAATTAATGGTTGTTTTTCTGTGATACTTTTCCCCAGCTTGTTGTCGAAAAGCGCAACATGTTTTTCTGCTCTTTCTGAAACACCCTAAGATGCAGCCAAAGGCCTTTCTGAATAAGAAAGTAGCACTGTAATTGGTGTTATGGAAGTATGTTGAAGCAATGCAATGTCAACCGTGGGACAAGCTGTATATATCAAGAAGGAACTACGTTTGATCAGGGTTACTGGATACTTTCTGTAGTATTTAAAATTTTCATCAATAGTCAATTGTAAACATTTTTGGAGGTTGTCAAATTAGTCAGCGTTTTTCTTTATTTCTGGCAGGGCTCGGTCACTATCCTTTGTGAATTGGTCAGACATTTTTTTTTTCTTTCTAACATGAATTTGGCAACAGTAACAAAAAAACAGCATCTCTCAGACAAGAAAGTCTGAGAGAAAGACAACTGTAAAGCAACTTGAAAGCTGTTCAAACAGTCTGCAAACAGATGGTGAAATCTCTTTTTGCAGCACGCTATCAGTAACCACGGTAACGGTGCTAATAACATGGGACGGCCGGACCTTGACTGATGCCATGTAAACCAACGTCCCGCATTTCCATGCAGGCTATGAAATTAACAGTTTAAGAACACATTTCACAGTCGGCTGAGCCCATCGTGTGCGGCAGCTGCACCCTCCTCTACAGAAACACGCGCACGTGTACAGCGGGACAGCATGTGCAACGTCGGATTATATCCTACTTTTTGGACTTTCATTTGGTGCCAAAGGAAAGGAAAATCCAGGCGGAGTGTTCACTCACTTGCTTTCATGGAGACACAAACACTTTCACACACACACACACACACACACACACCGCTGAGAATTGTGTGTGTGTGTGTGTGTGTGTGTGTGTGTGTGTGTGTGTGTGTGTGTGTGTGTGTGTGTGTGTGTGTGTGTGTGTGTGTGCGTGTATTTGGGTTTCTCAGTGGCCACACAGTGATTAAAATGTACACCTGCTACAACATATCCATGACTGTGTCCCACATTAGTCTGTATTGAAATATTTATCGACATGTAGGCGTGGGCCAGCGATCCAGGTCAGTGGAGATGATGACAGAGTGGGAAAAGACCCCAGTGACGCCAAACAGGCAGGCAAGAACGATGTGCTGCCGCCTGCAGTGTTGATGCAGCGATTTAATTGCCGTAATGAGGATTTCCGCTCCCAATGACGGCGATGCCAAAGAGGAAGCGTTTATCCGGATGTGGGATTTCCCTAAAGGCGCACGAAACCAGGACATGTTGTGTTTAGGAAGTCGGCGCGCTTTCGTCTTTTCGAGCTGCATGATGCAAACTCAAAACCGCTTCAGATTTTTGTAATCCAATTATTATTTAATCCAAAAAAACAGAAGGATTTAATGTCGTTTTAAATTTTTAAACCCATCAATGTTTTTTTAGAAATAGATTCTGTCAGCCATGCATTACCTGTTACTAAAATGGCCACAAGATGGCGCCAGCGATTGGTATCCGTGACTGGTATCTGTATCTGATTCCCTGAAATATGGCTGGTATCAGCTTGATACTGTTACCTGGTATCGGTACTAGTTCTTCCATAATATCTCTGCTTCTGCACTGTTATTTTATGTGGTTTCCTCCAGTGCAGTAAGAAATGCTTCTCCTTGTCATTTTTATTGTGGCGAATGACAAACATATACAAAGAAATCAGCACAACCAGTTGTGACCGACAGCAGTACGAGCTTGATGTCGCTTCCAGATTGGCTTTCGCCACAGTCACGTTTCGATGTTTTGACTACAAGAATGAGAACCAAAACCCACAATATCAGTGCTTACTCTGTCAGTAATGGACTGACCAACCTTGTTCATCAGTCAGACCACTTCTTTGAGTGGCTACCTTCTGGTCACATCACATTTCCATTTTTTTCCGATCCGCTTATACTCACATGGGTCGCGGGGGGTGCTGGAGCCTATCCCAGCCGCCTTCGGGCAGCAGGCAGGGGACAACCTGAACCAGTTGCCAGCCAACCGCAGGGAACACAGAAACGAACAACCATCCGCACTCACACTCACACGTCGGGACAATTTTGAGTGTTCAATCAGCCTGCCATGCATGTTTTTGGAATATGGGAGGAAACCGGAGTACCCGGAGAAAACCCACGCAGGCCCGGGGAGAACATGCAAACTCCACACAGGGAGACGGGAGCTGGAATTGAACCTGGTACCACTGCACTGTGAGGTCGACGCGCTAACAACTGGACCACCGGTCCGCCCACATCACATTTCATGGAGTCAAATGAATCGAGACGAGTCAGCTTTCCCCACACACGTCAAGATTTTTCGATTTGACGCTTCTACATGTCCCGTTTTGGACCCTATTATCGGGACAAATCCACTCTTAACACACTTTAGACGGAAGCATAATGTTATTTGTTAATCTTATAAAACCTAACATAGTCTGGCGTTTGACATTGTTGTTCGGGAAAAAGCAAAATCGGGACAAAAACAGCCCCATTGTCTTTAAGTGAACGTGGCATAAGGGAGCCTGAAGTTAAAAACCCACTCACAGACCATGCCCTTTGCGTTAAAAGCGATTCTCACACACATTTATGATCTCAGTGTGCCAAGCCGCATTGGCTGTGTAAAATGAGCAAATGGGAAAAACAAGTCAACAAACTGCTTTTGTGTTTGTCGGAGTTGTAAGAGACATTAATACATTACACTTGTACATCTGTGTGTGCCTCTAAATATAACAGCCATTACTATGCTGCGATGCCTTATGGATAAACGTGCTTAAAGCCTTCCCGCTGAAGTAACTATCTGCTGAACAATCGCTCACTGTGCACATCACGGCATCCCAATGCATCACGGACGAAACCTCTTTCCAGACTGACTCACAGAGATAAAGTCACTTTTTTGCCTGGAGGGCTGCGATGTTATCCAGCACGGCACACTTGATTTGATGCACCTCTTTGGCAAGCTACGATGTCTCGCAAAAAAAAAAAAAGCCTCACAAGGCGACAACTTGGAGCTTTCCGACAGGCCACATCTGCTGTTGTTGTTGTGGTTGGCCTGGCACGCCGACTCAGTCCCTGCGAGAATTCATTTGCCCCGTCGTCTAATGAGCGCTTCGACCCCCGTACTTGGCCTGTCACTTGTCCCTCTGGGACTCTCAAGGCATCAAAACAAGAAGTGTTGTGGTGAATCATTTGCAGGGATAACACCATCGCCGTCATATGCAGAAGGAAAGTCTTGAAAAAAAATCTCATGCAAACCTTCAAATATGACAAAGGCAATTATGCAATTAGGATCAAAATTCTGAACTTGAATCTCCACTTTTGGAACACTTGATGGTGCTTCATCAGATTTTTGTCATGTAAAATATGTGCCATAGCTCAATAAAAGTTGGAAAAAGGATATTTGCTTCTGAGTCTGGCTCACTCATTCATTAATTTTCCGTTTCGCTTTTCCTCACTAGGGTTGCGGGAGGTGCTGGAGCCTATCCCAGCTGTCTTCGGGCAGTAGGCTGGGGACACCCTCAACCGGTTGCCAGCCAATCGCAGGGCACACAGGGACGAACAACCATCCACGGTCACATTCACACCTAGAGACAATTTCGAGTGCTCAATCAGCCTGCCATGCATGTTTGTGAAATGTAGGAGGAAACCGGAATACCCGGAGAAAACCCACGCAGGCCCGGGGAGAACATGCAAACTCCACACAGGAGGGCCGGAGCTGGAATTGAACCCGGTACCGCTGCACTGTGAGGTCGACGCTCTAACCACTGACCCACCGGGCCGCCTTGAGTCTGTCTCGTTTGGAGAAGAAAAAGGACTTGAATTTGCCCAACATGGCGTCTTCAAACCAAAATGGCTGACTTTGTCATTTTTTTTTTTTTTTTGGGGGGGCATGGGTCCTTGAGACTTTTTTTATGGTGCCTTTTAAAATATACATATGTTCATTTCATTTCTTGTTGAATAGTGAAACAGGTGTTAAGGCCTCGAAAATACTTTTTACTTGTGTCCAAACAAAGGAAATATATGTCTCCTCAACATAAAACCTGCTGCAAGATTTATAGTTTGTACTGTTTTTCACACAGAAATCCTGCAAAGTTTCCTCAACAGAAGACCCAGTATTAATTCATTACATGGTGAAAGGGCAACCATTCAGATGATCACGTACCTCATATGTATGTAGCAGCACAGAGGGACTCTCCTCCGAGACAAGTTTCTCCTATGGGAGATCTAATAAAAAGTCAAATCAAATCAAAATCAAATATGACATATAGAATACTTCAACACATGTGAGCAGTGTCCAACTTCACATCCTTATAAGCAAGACTGAATATTATCAATCGACATTTCTTTTTCCCCGCCTACAGTATATATATGTGCCACTTTGAATAAAGCTATATCGATTTCAAGTTGCAATTTTTAAGATAAATTTGATTTCGGGCTTCTTCCTGTGTGGAGTTTGTGTGTTATCCCTGTGCCTGTGTAGGTTTTCTCTGGGTACTCCGGTTGTCAAAAAAAAATATATATGACATATTATATTAATTTAAAAAAACATATTTTTTTCTCCCAAGGTGTGTTTGAATGACTTTTTTGTCTATGTGTACCCTGCGATTTTCTGGCAACCAGTTGAGGGCGAATCCCGCCGACTGCCCGAAGACAGCTGGGATAGGCTCCAACATGCCCGTGACCCGTGAGGATAAGTGGATTAAAAAAATGGATGGATGGTTGGTTGGATGGATGATTTATTGCTCTTAAACTTCTCATTTTGAGTAACAAGGCAGAAAGTAAATGGGAGTGAGTTTCAACATAGACTTTAATATATTAAATATTGCCACATAGCATTGAAGCCAGTATGTTTACACTAAGCACATTACAGTGACCAGTAAAAAATATTGAAAACTATATAAATGTCTACTATTCAAGGACTGAATTTAGGGATATCTACACTTCAGAGCTAATTCCCTGTTGGCCCCCAGTACGCGAATGAGTGACCTCACACTCTGTTTGAGTTTTTCTCCGTGGATCCAATTTAGTATATAAAATTGTTTCAACCCTTCAAACATGAATTTTGCCAAATAAATTGCTGCTTGATGGCAGGCAATCAAAAATCTTCCAACACTAGAATCAAAATATCTTACAGAAATTATATTTGTTGAAATGCCAATCACCGCTTGCACATGAATTGCAGCGTATATCCACAGGGGGGCAGTAGATAGATTTAGTTGGCGTCACTTGAGCGTGGCTTTTTTTCTTTTCCTTTTTTTAACCATCTTGTTTCAATTGGAAGCACACGGAGGAGTGGCACTGTTGGAAACAAGCATGTATGCTTAATTGGAAATGACAGAAAACGTTCAGGGGATTTTTTTTTTCTTGAGCTTTTTTTTCAATGACAAATGTTTCAAGTGAGGCAATCACATGCTCACCAAAGCAGATCAAGTCTCAGCGGGGCAAGGGCACATGAAATAGTTGTGAATGAGGGTCAGACTCAATGCACAAGGGACCACTATAGTGCTTTGTTACGTGCTAACATATGGCCTGCAATAGGCTGTTAAAGTCCATGTTACCATACAAAGTTCATGAGAGTTTTCCATGCTTTTTAATTTACATTTAAATTCACTTGCACACTCCAATGAGGTCCAACACAAGAGATGTCGCCACAAACTACCTCCACAATAATGCGCTATTCGTTTTTGAGGTATTCGTCTGAAGCTTATTACTGTAGATTGTATTTTATTTTTATTGTGGAAATTTGTCATACTGAGAGCTGTGCTTAATATTCTGACCCTCTCCTTTGCCATATAATTAGCATATGAGAGCATTTCTTGGTCCTGAAAAATCCCAACATGACCTCGTTCCACCTAAAAAAAAAATTAATTAAAAAAAAAGTTTGTGTGTGTGTGTGTGTGTGTGTGTGTGTGTGTGTGTGTGTGTGTGTGTGTGTGTGTGTGTGTGTGTGTGTGTGTGTGTGTGTGTTTTTATACTTCTGGACTGTGTGGAGCAGGGTGCTTTGCTGTCAGAAAAAGACATTTTTTTGGCCCCCAAACTTGCGGCATTTCATAGTTTTTACTTCATCGCATCCAAGTATCTGCTACCGCAACACAACGTCAAAAAGTCTGTGTCATAAGAAATCGTGTGTGTGTCCGTTTGAGTCAACCATATGTGTTTCAAGTAAGCAGTATTTTCGTTTAAACGCTAAAATTGCTTATTTGATGTTTTCCAGAAAGGGTACACAGTCTGCTTTGCTGTGCTAGGACCTATGTCACCTTATTAGCATTTCTACAAAGGAGAAGCTGACGAAAAATGGAAAGAGTCATAAAAAGGCTCTTATGATCATGGGAAAAAGAAACAGTTATCACTGAAAGAAGGATGTGTCACTGCTTATTGACTGTGTAGTAAATGGGACATTATTGATCTATTAATGTCTACTGTGGAATTAAAGCACGGATGAAGTCGGGATTATCTCTCATTTTCTTCTCTTTTTTTTTTTTTAAAAAATGTTTAACTTCGTAAATCAAAATTGCCTCAAACATTTTATGGAGGATTGAGGCAAAAAGGACAGTACACGCCACCTTTTGAGTATCAAGCAGGACAACCAACCATACGTGCAGACAGACTCTCTCACAAACTCACTATAGAGGCCTTGAGGAGGTTCCAACATGAAATTTTGCCATTTTGGAGTCTTGTTACTCAAGTGGAAATTCGATCCAATGCAGAAATGATGTCCTACACAACACGGTCATTGTCCTGAAGCAATGAGGAGGCTTCCACCCAAAAAAGGCTATCTTGCCCGGGGGCCTAATCTGGCCGGGTAGTGGGGGGAGTAGTTCAAAGGTCACACGCTTTGGATGACGTCTGAGCAAAGGCGCATCAGATCACTCGATCTCAATTCTGAGAATGATGAAAGCGACATCCAATTCCCTGTTCTGTATCTCAGCCACTCTTGCTTCTCACTTTGGCCCCACCGATCAGTTCATCTATTTTGTAAACCGAGAGTCTGAAATGGTGGAAAAGGACAAAGTGGAAATCCACATCTGGCCCTGATCATCTCCATCTACAAGTTTCAACCACAAGCTAGTGGAGGAACTCGGCGGGATGCTCGCACTCTTCACAAAGACTCAGCAGAAGAACACTTAGGGATCACACATCAGGTTCTCAGTGAGGTCGCTTTGTGTACATTATTTATGAAGGTAAATCGTATTAGCACTGAGCACACGGAAGCAACAAACCCTTCCACGTCTCCATTAATATACTGTAAAAGGGGGTTATGCTGTTATAGTTTTCAATCTTGCGAAAATGTGACATCATGACCACTCGTAGCTGTCTTCATCAAGTGAAATGGTAGTGAAGGAAAATGAAAAGGAATGAATGGGAAGAAGTTCCAGAAGAAGGCAAGCGGCAGGAAGGAAAGAAGTGAAGCACAGAACGAAATAAAAGAGTGAAAAGGAAGAGGGGCAAGAAGTGGAGCTGGGAAAGAAACGAACTGAAGAAAGGAGGGTATCGGCGGAAGGGTGGAGAAAGTAGAATTCTGAGGATGAGATGAGTCAAGACAAGAGACGGAAAAATGAGGCAGACGTAAAACGAGGTCAAGGGAAAGGAGGAAATTGCTTAAAAAAGGAAAGCAAAAATAAAGAAAGAGAGGATATCAGTTAAAAAAGGTGGAAGGAAAGAATTAAGAGCTCAAGAAAAGTTACAGCAAGGAGGATATTTCAGGATGGGTACAACATTCGAAGCAATGAGATGAAGACATGATCATAGAAGAAAGAAAAGAAAAAGACGTGCAACAAAGAAAGAAAGGAGGGAAGCAATGAAGCGAGGAAGCTTAAATGTTGAAGGGAAAGAGGACAACCGAATGGTGAAACAAAAGAAGATGGAACTACCGTATTTTTCTGACTATTAGTGACACAGTATTTCAAAGTTTGGCTGGTCCTGCAACTTATGCTCAGGTGGGACTTCTATAACCTAAAAAGATTGCTCAAGAAGGTGGTGGTCGAAGAGGAAAGTAGAAGAACTAATGGAAGCAAAAGAACTAGAAAATAAAAAACTGTAGTCATGGCAACTAAGGTGTGATGTAACTCTTCTCCTCTACCGTGCGATGTCCACTACCATGCGGCGTCCGCCACAACAGGGATTTAGTATTTACAGCAGCAAAACTCTCAATAGCCAACCAGGATTCTCCCTTGGTTCGCAATCCAACGTGGCATTCTGCTTTGTAGTTAAGGTAAGCCATTTTAGACGACAAGAAAAACTTTTCCGTGGTTCGAATCAGAAGTTTCACCCAACTGGAATTTGATGGCTGCTGTCAACATGAGGTGCATTCGGAAACTCACTCTGATGCCCGAACACCAGTCTGAGAGTGCATGTGTCTATATTTGAGTTTGTGTGTACGTGTCCTGCACATCTGTTACGCTCCCTTCAGGTAGTTCAATCCCTTCAGTTGAGATCGTCTTCCCTTGCCGACTTATCATTCGCCCACACCCTTATCTAAACCGAATGACATTCTGATGTCATTTCTGTATATCCTTGTGAGGTGAAACAGGGAGTCTGCGTCATGCATACAGCTTGTCATCCATCATCCATGTAGAAGAGGTGGCTCTGCTTCTGAACCGGTACCCAAAGCCCCTCTTGGTTATGATGGGATTCAGGCCAATGGAGTATGCCACATTTACTATTCACCTGTTGGGTTCCAAAGTTGTAGTCCACAGCCTCATTGAGTTTTTGATGAAGGTTCTTAGAATCCTGTTGATGTTGTACAGATCCAAGCATTCTCGTATCCACGTTTGCGGCAGTGAGTCGGAGGCTTTCCTGTCGTCAATCCAGGCAGTTCACCGATCGGTGCTTCTGGTTTTACAATCTTGGGTGATTGTTATGTCAAGTTGTAGTCGACGTTCGGCACCCCTGGCGTTATTACCTCTGCCTTTCTGTCGTCTGCTCATGTATTGACCCATATGCCTACTCATTTTGGCTGCTCGGATGCCTGATAGAAGCTTTCGTGTGGTGTTAATGCAGGTTATAAATCTGTAGATTAATGGAGCCGCTCCCTTCCGTGGGTCCTTTATGATAAGGACTGTCCCACCTTGTGTTAACCATTGTGGGTGGATCCCTGATGTTACTGTAGCAGCTGGTTTATTTGTGCTGCCAGGCAAATGACATCAGTGTTTTTTCATTCATCACCTAAATCTTGACCCTAACCTCAGTGGTGGGCAGTGAGGAAGTACCAATTGAAAGGTCCATCAGTCCGTCAGTGATGGACTCTAATTTTGCTGAGGACTGACAGAAACTTGACAGCCGCATATCTGGCGTGTGTTGTTTCGTGGGGGTGACTACAGCTGGGTTGCTTTGGGCGGAGGGGAGGAGGTTCTCCTCATCCTCTGACAGAAAAAAAATATTTGAACATTGTTAGTTAATCTGGTGACCTGTGGTTGTGTTGGATACTAATTCCCCATTCTCCACGCCTGCTCCTCTTTTAGGTCGCCTGGGCCGGTAAAGAAAGCTGGCTGTGTTGTGTTAAAATGTTTAGACTAGTTTGGGCGCATAGAACATCCATCCATCCAATTTCCAATCCGCATTATCCTCACAAGGGGCATGCTGGAGCCTATCCCAGCTGTCTTTGGGCAGTAGTAGACACCCGAAACCGGTGGCCAGCCAATCGCAGGGCACACAGAGACGAAACAATCATCCGCGCTCACACTCACACCAAGTGTATTTCGAGTGTTCAATCAGCCTGCCACGCATGTTTTTGGAATGTGGGAGAAAACCGGAGTACCCGGAGAAAACCCACGCAGGCATGGGGAAAAAAAAATGCAAATTCCACACAGAAATAATAAGAAAACCTCTATTTGTTTTAGGATCGAACGCAGGACCTCTGCACTGTGAGGTTCACGTGCTAACCTCGCTTGCATAGAACATATTGCAGTAAATTTTTTTGTGTGTGTGTGTGTCCACTTCAAACAAAATTGTTGGAGATTGCACTATTCAGAATTTTGACACCATTATGTTCTGGTTTGTCCAGGTGAATATTAACTCCAAATTATGGTTATCAGCCTCCTTGACTGCTAATAATTTTTTTCAGCCCTGACAGTCTATCTCTGATTTAAAACCCTTCGACTACAGTAAATCGGAGAAGGTACTTAATAAAAACCAACAGTTTTATTTCGGGTGCTGTGCTGTGAGATTGACTCAACTTCTGGTGTAAACTCTGTGCCTTGGCTCGATAAAGATTGTAAAACAGTGGCCTAAAGCTGTTTTAATAACACCACGCCCCCTAGCGTTGCGAGCGCCTAATCCCCGTGCGTAACGCAGTAAGCAGATTTGGCGTCCATATGCTCCCATTTGGCTCCAGATGTGCGAGGCCGCTGACATCAGTGCGAACACAAGCAGCGCATTTAATTCTCCACTGCCGTCGTCTCACTTATGAGGAATAAATCACCGACTCCCCTGTGACCTTGGAGTAACCTTGGAGCAAGGCTCAGATGAGGAAAGGACACCCACTGTACACATGTAGTATCCAAAACAGTGTGAAACCGGATCCCATAAATGGTGCTGATAATGAAGGAAACTTTTGAAGAACAATTTTCAAATTTTTCCAAAGTTAAAGGGTAAATGTTTGGCACTCGAACAAGTTGAACTTGAAAGATGTGCTGCAAGTTCGCCAGTGCTGCCTCCAATTATAAATCCGATTTGTAAACTTGAAATGCAAAACTTACCCTGCAGGTTGAATGGCACACACGAGGTGAGCCAGTGTGAGACATCTGCTCGCGATCAGCTCTAAAGAGAAATACTCTTGGGAATTACTGTACTTATTCTCGCTTTACACGCAACTTCGTAAAAAGTGCACATGTTTGAGATCGGACGGTGGGAAAAAGGAAAAATAAGAATGAAGATCAGACTTTTGAAAACTGAAGCAGGATGCCAGGGATTTGTTTTCAAAGTCATTATTCGATCTCGACTGATTCTTTAATGCTTATAGTCGTTGAGGGCATGTATGAATGTTACTCCATTGCCCGGCATTCAATTAAAATATTTGCACATGTTTAGTTTTTATGTTTCATAAGTAGAAACGAATGCTGTTTCATTGATCTCAGCTGGTAAATATGAAAAAAAAAAATCTGCACTAACAACATTGGAGTCTGATCTTTGTGCAAAATGCAATCCTCTTTCATGGTTAGAAAACCATATCGCTGTAATAATTAGCAGGACTGACCAAATTGACAAATTTGGAACTTGATGATCTCAACCCCGTGTGTGTATCGATGAAATAGAATTAATGTCACTTTGAGGGGGTAGTATTGAGGATTTTCGACCAACTTTTGGTGTTTTGCGGAATGTCGCACGTTAGGAATACTGCACTTATGGCGCATTTGCAAAGTTGGGTTTAGCTCAGTGCTGTTTTTCCATTGCAAAAATAAAATGGTATAAAATGAACTGATCCATGTCGGACCACTTTTTGGCCGTCTTGCTGTGTACGAAGCAACCACGGTGGCAAAGAGCCTGAAGCTCTACACATTGCAGTCTGCTGGAAAGAGAACGGTCACGTTCCCAAACGTTCCCAATGCAGAGTTGGATGTGAAGAAAGAAGAACAAGGCTTTCAAATGATCGAAATTTAAGTTGAGGCTTTGCATATGCCAGCAAAGTTAAGTTCGAAATTGCTGTGACTCCTCCTCACCTGACAGTTCCTCAAAGGTGAGAGATAATGTGGAGATGCCTGGAGGGGATAGTCAAAAATATTCATCTTGACCTTGACAGATTTCAGTGAAACAAGTGACATACCTCAATCCCAGAAATTAGATTGCTCACTAAGACTGCATTTTTTTAAACGTGATGTGATGGGGTTTTTTTTGTTTTTTGTTTTTTATAATGGTGAATGTGATGTTCAATCAAGGTGTCTATTTCCATCAAAAGTGTCTTCAAACTTTTAATCGATCCCTCGGCCTAAATAAAGAGTAATAAGTAGTCACTGAGCTGTTTGATGATAAAAGTAAAGAATGGGCCACAGGATGCGAAGGAGAGAATTGTGTTTGCAGATCAGAAAAAAAAAAAATTAAAAAGCATGTCAAAGGTCAAGGCTATAAGACCAACTCCACTTAGGTTTTTCATTCATTACCAATAGGGTACCAAAAATTCTGTCTACAATTTGTATAAAACACAAGATAGTCTCTGTGAAGTTTAGGGTGGCTAACAGCTCTAATGTTGACTGTTATGACGCAACATCCAAGATTACTTCTGCAAATCAGCGTCAAGCAATTTGGCATGATGGTTCGGAGTGGTATTTTTGCTGATTTGGCGCAACAGTGGGCCTCATCTGCGTTTATTTACACCCTTTGGCTTGCAAAATATACCCAATGGACCTTTATTGAGCAATTAAGGAGCGCAAACGTTTACAAGGCACTTTAATAATGCGGCCGGAACGGAAGTTCTCCACATGACTCTCGAGGTTTTCAAAGTATCGTCTCAGAAGTATTTGTGAATACTACAGTCTTGAGTCGTCCCAAAGAGCCAGTCAAGAGGCCCAGGACGCAACAAGGCAGGCACTAGGACCTCACAGCACATTCAACAAAGACGCACAGTGTCCTACAGTACTTGCTCACTATTCCAACTACCGTACTTGCTCACTATCACAACAAGTTTCCAACAAGTGCAGTGTTTCCGAGAGCGACGTTTGGGACAAATGACAAAGAATGTGCTCGTCTCCTCCTGGGCATCCTTTGGACGCGACCTGGAATATATTTCAATAATCCTCTGGAGCAGCAAGAAGCCAAGCTTTTTCAGAGGTAGACCACTATTTCTCTTTAAAATCCTTGGAATTACAGAAAATTGCAACGCAACAAAAGTCGTTTGAACAAGTTTTTAGGCGTAAAAGAATGGAGCTTTATTCCCGCTTTTTAGGTGCAACGCTGTCCAACTGAGGCAACTTTCTCAGGTTTCATTTGCACAGTTTTTACATTTCCTCCCTCCGTGTTAGGTGATAAACACAACCTGGTGGGGGGCTTCAATGACTACTGTACTACTGAGACATTTTCTGAGGGCTGAGCGTGTTGTAGGTCAGCTTCAGAGGGGAACCTCCATCACCTGCGGGACTACTGCTGGAGCATAGCTGCGGGGATCATCAGGTTACATCGTGGCTGCACACCTCTTCTCTGGAGGTACAAAAAAAAAAAAGAAAGAAAAAAAATCCTGCAGAGTTCCTGCGTTTGTGTGGTATGTTGGCGTGGAAACAAGGAGGTAGCTGCAGGGCAATTTTCTCAAATTATGCCAAAGAGCACAGTAAATGAATGATTGCGTTCTTGTCATAATAGCAGGTGATTATACCGGAGAAGACTTGCTACTATTTGGATGTGTCTTCAGGAGAAGATTTGCTCAGAGTTAATCGTTTTCCTCAAAAACCATTCCCCGGGCTTTTTTTTTTTTGGTCCCCGTGAAAAACCTTTATATTGTTTCATAGTTTGCATGCATACATCACCTTCCTCTGGGTGCAGTAAAGCATGAACTCCTGCAGATGGTATTACTGTTCATTGTTCCACAAAGACTATTTTCCAAGTTTTGTCAGGAGACAAACGGCAGTTTAAAATACTGAGGAGTGATGGAAAAACCAATCAGGGTGGGACAGCGAGGAACTTGAAAGACATTTTGGCAAGAAAATGTTACAGACAAACAAAGCTGTCTCTTTTTTTGCTTTTTTTGTCGATCAATGAAAGAGGTGGAGAGTGTCAGGAAGACTTTCGCCTTGGTTGTGACTCCATTTGTCCTCAATTTGTTCCGCTGGAGGAGAAACTGTAAAGTATTCGTGAAGCTTTGGTCACAAACGGATTGGTTGAGGGGTCAAGTGTCTTTTAAGTGACTGGCAGATTTTGAGTTAGAAGCACCGTTGCCTGCAGAGCTGTTGAGACATCCTTGAAGATGTTAATGCACTGATTTACTAGTGAAATAATGGTGTCAAGTGGTATTCATAAAGTTCTAACCTTAACCTTAACCTATACCTCTTAGGCCCGTCGCACATTGAGCAATGTGGCGAAACTCCACTCAACGCTTGCGCAGTTTGCGGGGTCCTGCATTGCCAAATCTTGGCCACTGCTTTTGGGGTGATTCCAAATTAGAACTGCAGTTGTGACGATGTCACAAATTAGAGCCAATTTAATGCATGGTAGCTTTCACACAGGTCGAAAAATCCATTTCCACGTTATAAGCTAGAGAGACACTTCGCTCACCATGTGCCACCAAGATATAGAAGTAGAGTTTATATACTTTGGATACAGTACACACATTGTGTTTTACAAGAATACTTATACATATTTATAATTTCGTATGTACAAATTACCTGCAAAATATGCAGCATGCGAGCAGCATATGTACCGCACTGGTTACATACAAATGAATGGGAGTGAGACCCACCTTTCCATATATCCCCATTTTCTCATCATTATTCTCAGCCAGGTCTTCTTTCTGTAGCAACCTGCGTCATCCTTAACTGACTTATCTTTTGGATTAAAACAAGATAAGGTACAGCATACTGTATGAGGAGCCTCAGGTGGCGATGCAGGCTCACACATTTCACATCAAAAGGAGTCATAATGCTAAGTCGCCCAATATGCAGGGGTCAGTGGCCAACCGGCATTGTTTTTGCTTTGGGCTATTTGGTTTATCAGCGTTATTTGAAGAATATCTTGGTTTGACATTTATTTTCCCAATGCATTTCAATGGCCATCACTTATACGTGGATTTTCAATGTTCATGGGCCAGTTGGTCCCTATCTCCCAGGAATAGTGGGGTTCCACGCTATAGCACACTAAAAGTTGTACTATCACCATTAACCACTAGATGGCAGACATAGCTTAGTTGCAATTGCTCCAGATCCTATACTGCCGTATAATGCAACATGAGTAGGCCTAATTTGTTAGGCCTAATTGGAATTACATACATGACCCACATAGTACCTCATTACAGTTTTGAGTGAGATGATTTTTGTGAAAATATGCACAAAATGACTGTGCACTAAATGTTGGTTTGCTGTTAATCAGTTTTATGCCATCCTTGAATGGGAATGTTTGTGCACAAAAGCCCTTTGCATTGGGGAGGACTCATAACAAATGGTTATTTTTTGGATTGTTCACACCCTTTGTTGTTCAAGGCTGGATCTTTTGTATATGCACTGACAAAAGTATAATGACAAATTAAATATAAGAAGTGCATGTCTTTTGCACCTATGCATGTATTTTGCCGGAATCGAACCCTGCACTTCTGCACTGGGAGGCGGACGTGCGAATCGGTTCCCACCATTCCACCTGTGTTTTGTCCATAATCCAATTAAAATTTATTTGTCCCAGTGTGGGACAAATAAAGGATATCTAATCTAATCTAATCTAAAAAATGCTGCATTTGATCATAGTTTGACCACCTTTTCTCTTTCTCAAGCACAAGAAATACGTAATGCTCTTAATATTTTATCTTTTCTATTTTAATGTCATTTGATTACAACAGTTGGCCCATATGACAGGTTTGAATGTGGATCGAGGGCCATAGATGGGTCTGTATTTTTAAAAAGATCTATATTCATTTTATGTGACAAATTTAGAAAGATCAGAGTCTTCGAGGTACCGTATTGGCCCGAATATGAGACGGCCTTGATTGTAAGACGACCCCCTCTTTTTCAAGACTCAAGTTTGAAAAAAGACGTTTTGAACACCAAATAAATTTTTATACAGAAAATAATTACAGTACATCTGAAACAAATGATTATAACAATATATTTCAGAGAAAAAGCATGTTATTTTGCCTCATTCAAATCTGAAGTGCAATCACATTCGTAAATGAATGGCTTCTGGTTTTTGAAATGTAAATTAAATCATAACTTCTCCTCATCTGCCGGTTAACCTGGCCGATCTTCGACCCACTTTTCTCCAGATTGTCGCTATGTTTCTCCATTTTCTGTTATCTCTTCTATTATTTTCTTCTCTTTTCCTTCTTACCGCTATTTTTAGTTTTCTTCTTCGTGGCAGGGGTTCACTTTGGCCTGGGGAGTCAAGTTCAGCATTCGCTTCAATGATATCTGGCGCCATCTAGCATCGTGAATAGGTATAATGTCTAGACCCCGAATATAAGACGACCCCCACTTTTTCAGTCTTATTTCAATGCAAAAAACACCGTCTTATATTCGGGCCAATACGGTAATGCATTGGTTTTCTGACCATAATTACTCTTCTTGCAAAGAAAATTTGATAGTCAGAAACTGAAAAGTGCTTTGGTGGAGAAGAAGAATAGTTTACATACCAATCGAGATGCTTATGTTCAGGGATGGGCCAGTACCGATATCAGGTATCAGGCCCATACTGGCCTTATTTTAAGGTGTCAAGTACTCATGCAGACTGCTGATACCAGCTACCGTTACTTCACGCAAATATAAAATCTGACATCAAGTAAGTCCTCCTTGTCAGGAGGTGGCGCTATACTGGAGCAGTTGGACACATCGGCAAACCATCACCTCCATCAAAAGAAAGATCTTCATTCAAATTTTTTCTCATTTGTTAAATCAAATTGTATCTATCAAAAGTACTAGGGGTATCGGTGCTTGGTATCGGTGAGTACTCAACCAGTCAGTACTTGTATTGGTATCGGGCTGAAAAAAATGTCATATCAAACATTCTTTATTTTGTTAGTTGTGTTTGGCTCGATTGGCAAATCACAATGTTATTAAGTAAATAAGAGCTCTCTAATGTCATTGCAGCTTTTGTCATTGCTCATTTGTCTACATTCAAAAAATTGTACAAAAGTTTTTGCTCCAGTTTATCAATCATCTTTTGACTTTTTCTCCAAAGCAACAGTTTCATGTCTTCCCAGAATTTTCTGGTTTAAACATTAAATTCAAACAACAACAGTCCAAACTCTTGGGTGACTTCAGTAGCATTCCTACCAGTCCAACAGCATCTCTCACACACACACACACACACACACACACACACACACACACACACACACACACACACACACAAAAGTTTACTTTTTTTTCGTGACTGTGTTCAGCAGTATGTCAACACACTTTGTTGAAAATGGGTTATGGTGTTAGAATCCCTTGATGTTAAAGAGCCTGTGGTGATAACGCCCCAAATAACAGCCTTTGACAGTCCCAAAAACATTGTCGGTCTTTTTCATTCGCATTGAGTCAACTCTTGTTTGGTTTCCCTGAAGTCCATAACAAAGTAATGGACAACTGAATGCATCATCATTTGAGATGATTACTGATCCCCGAGGAGCAATCGATAATGAGTCCTTGCCGAGACACACAGGCGAACAGCATTCCATTGAAAGACAAACTGTCAATTTCTTTATCCTTGAACCTGAGCTTGTATGCTCGGCATCTTCTGGCCCACACATTGCGGAACATGCCTACAGGTAAACTCACTGCTTGGAAGGACGCTTCTCATGTCTCTCCAAAGACTTGGCAAGAAAAAAAAGGCAACGTGACTTGGGCCTTTACTCATCAGACATGTGCGAGCTCACTGTTTAGACACTGGGACTATTTCTAATGCTTTCAAGCACGATGTTGGCTGGAGGCAGAATGAGGTTGAAGATATTTGGGCGGAAAAAAAAAAATCCAAGTTGATCCGCAGCTGGTCCAACTGATTTTTCTTGGGTTGGCACTCTGAGGGCTGCCGTTGGGTTTAGTGTCATTTCAGGCCATTGTTTTTACTGTGAGACCACAAACTACACCTCGGATTCAGCAAGAGAGAGAAAATGTGCACCTTTATAAGGGACAAAGTACAAACATCTTCTGTGTTAGCACACATCGATTAGAGCAGCGGTGGCCAACCTGCGGCTCGTGAGCCGCATGCGGATCTTTGGCTGGTTCAATGCGGCTCCTGGGCTTTCACATGACGGTCGAAAACGCCTTGGCGGTGGCGCTGCCATTCAAACAACGGCGCTAAGTGCAGCAGAACTTAAGATGTCAGCCTATCATCAATCCGGTTACTTGATTGACATACAGGGCAACCAGTCAGAGGACAACTGAATTTTGACCTTGAAGTCACCACTCATGCGCAAAACAACGGCGCTAAGCGCTAAGCTAGTCAGCGTTTCTCTGATTTTAAGGCAGGGCTGTAATAGCGGACTGGTCCCAAGTTGACCGCAAGTGTTGGGAGGAGGAAATGGGAGAAGAAAAAAAAGATTTGTGTGTCTGTGTGTTTCGGTTTCGTTCATGTGAGGGGCCGTTCCGGCTGTTGCTCATCGTGGCGTGCGTGCGTACATATACGCGCATGTGCATGATCGGGCGCCCGTGTGTGTGTGTGTGTGTGTGTGCATACTTGTGTATATGCGTGCATGTGCACGATCGGCTCAATCGCGGGAGGATGGTCGCTTCAAAAGTCGATATTCGGTCAAAACGTTTGGCCACCCCTGCCCTGTGTGGCAAGCTGACCCAAGTAGTAAGTAACCGCTGAAGCTCTCCTGCAGACAGTGCCTGCTTTGAGTGGCAACAACGTAATACAAGCCAGATTTGAAGAGGATTGTTCAAGAGAAGGAATGCCAGAAGTCCCCGTACTAAGGCGCTAAGCAACATGCATTGTAAGAGAAAAACATTCTTATATGTTTGTTTGTGGACTTGGTGGAACTGAGAGTTTTTGTGCGTGAGACAGTGCACACAATATGCATTGTTGAAAATGACTGGCCTGTGGTCTTAGTACCGGAAGAGTCAATTTGTGTCGTTTTCATGTTGGTGTGTGTCTCTCTTTGTGTGTGTGTGTGTGTGTGTGTGTGTGTGTGTGTGTGTGTGTGTGTGTGTGTGTGTGTGTGTGTGTGTCCATGTGTATGATGTGGCTCTTTGCAGTACCACACGGTAAAAAAATTGGCTCATAGTCTCTGACTGGTTGGCCACCCCTGGATTAGATGATTTGCTTCATTGTTTTAATCTGATGTCCATACGGTAATTGAAGATTGTATGGCACTTTCGAATCCATCCTAAACTTCTTAACTATAGAATGGAACTAAAAGATGCCACTTGTTGAATATTGTTAATATGTTCAACAGTACACTCAAATGTGCAGTCTGGTTTAGTTCATGAGCTGGTGGTGTTGCATAAGCATGTGTTTGAAAAAAAAATTCCGTGTCTCATCACTTCATGACAATTTTGACTGTTTAACATAACGACACATTTTGCATTGCACACCCCGTAAAAAAAAAAAAAAAAAAAAAAAAAGCAATGCTTAGCAAGCAATGAAAACATGTTTTAAGACTCACTACTGACAGAAAGACAAACTCAACCACCGATGCTTTGTTTTGATTACCAAGTGCAGACTCACTTAAAAAAAAAAATGTTTTGGTTTCAACAGATGAGACCACCAGTCAATGCAATGTTTACGGAACAGCTGCCCTAAATTAACAGCATCGGTAATTACATGTTTCCGCAATGGTTAACAATCCAGTGTGCAGAAGCTCCTGAAAGATCTTGTAAAAGTACAAAATATGTTGTGAAGACTGGGAATTGGAGGGAGAGAGAGAGAGAGAGAGAGAGAGAGAGAGAGAGAGAGAGAGAGAGAGAGAGAGAGAGAGAGAGAGCGAGAGAGAGAGAGAGAGAGAGAGAGAGAGAGAGATTTCGGAAATTAATCTACTTGCGATTTTTGTCCCTAAAGATTTCGATGTAATACGCATCTTTTTTCTCCAGTCAGTAACATCACCGCACTTGCTAAAGTGTAAGAAAGTAAGATTAAAGGCTACCTGCTGATGTGAGGTAATATTTTCCAATTTTAAAAAAAACAGCAGCATGCATGACAAGCGGTGACGGCGGCAACTCATTGACGAATGACGTTCAGTCGTCAATTATTCTGTCTTCATTTGCATTCATGAAAATGACACGGATGACGAAAGAGATGTCCACATGCGGATGTATTGATCCTCAAAAGACAGGAAATGGCATCTTCCATTTTCAAATCATTTGAATGGATGATGTGTTTCGATGGGTCGCTGCTCAGTAGCGCCCCGCGCACAAACATCAGAGACACGTCAATTCAAGTCAACATTTTTATTATACACGTGCGACACACATCAGACAGCTGTGGTGGCACATGACAGGTTGTGTATTTATCAGACTGAGACACCCAGCCAGTGCATGACTGTGGTCTCCAACCTTTTTTGTGTCACGGACCAGTTGGGACGAGTTCATGCTGTTTGCGGACCAGGATCCAATTTTTTAACTTGCTTTTAATTTGCCAGTTCTAAAGCACTGGTACTGACAATGATGATTACAGATTAATATACATTTTTTTCATGAATTTTAAACAGTGTTGTTCTACTTTACAACAAATGTAGAATAAAGTAAAAGAACACAGTGAACTATTAAGAAATGGACCAATCAGGAACAATAACTATGCCTTATAATGTAAACAGAATCATTTTTAAGTTATGATCCTACATATGGCGTTAGCATCATTAGCACTTGCAAATGTGACTGATCAAAAGATGACGTGATTGATTGCTGCTTTCATCCCGTGGCTGCCGGCTAGTTAATTAGCGACTAAAGTGCTCATGTTGACACGGGCAGGCTGTGCAAACTCTGCTGGCATTTTCATGCTTTCCGCTTGATCACTTGGGTGCCACTTGTTCAAATGATTCAAGAGGTTTCTTGTGTTGCTTTGATTGAAGTTAATTTCAGAATTTTGTGTCCATTAAAAGATAATTTGCCATTTGGCGTGGCCTGTGACATGAAACGTTTTTCATGTTTTATCATGGATATTACATGGGCCACATAAAGAAAATGAAAATGATTTGATAGTTCAAGACAACTTTTTTTTGCATTCAACGGAATACAACTGAATATTCAAAAATATCAACAACCAGTGATGGGGTGGACTTCTGGAATTTCGGGAAAATATGTTCATTTCCCCAACGGCCGTTCATGAGCATCACGGCTTGACAGAGGACAATTACCCCCGAAAGACAAGAGGTTGTGTGAGCCCTGGGGTGCCCAAACTTTTTTGACCGATGACCTACTTTTCGATCAACCAACCCCCCGCGATCGAGCCGTTACCGCGCATGCGCACATATGCACGCACACACGTACACACACACATGCCATGATGAGCAACAGCCTGACGTTGAGGCATGCGACGCACTTCGGCAACCTGTTAACGATCGTAGCTCACACGTGCCATTTTAAAATGCTTCTCTCGGCCCTCCAGATTCCCATTCTTTGCCCGTCCCCTCGGTGAATTGTACAAAACAAACTCTGAATGAGAATAATAATAACGATAAAAGATATAGCGCAACAACTCTGATCACAAGCTGCAACTGCAGACTGCTGAGCGCTAACAACTTCCGGTGGCGCAGTCACACGTCACCGTAGGTTAAAAGATTACCTGCTTTATTTTATTTTATTTTTTAAATACTTTTTGTGAAAGTGAGACTGATAGAATGATTTGAATGCAGTGTGCATTAACACAAAAAAATATATTACTAACATGCACAGACGCAAATGTTGTTTTTTTCCCTCTCCACCCCTCCGATCGACTTGGGAGCAGTCCTTGATCTACTGGTCGATCGCGATCGACGTAATGGGCACCCCTGTGTTTGCCCCTTCCTCGCTGACATCCAACCTGATATATCCAGCCTTAGTGTGTGTTCACAACAGCAAGCATGGAAGCCTCTACGCAGGCATGTCCCGTCGTCTCTCGTGGCCTCGAGCGTTCTCCCCACGAAGGCAATTCCCATGTACGCAACACACGCAGCTGCCGCTTGAAAATTCAATACTCCGCTGCGGGAACCTTTCGATTGGATTCCACCTCCCCCTCACATACCATTGTACTTATTTTTGGCTATTAAGGAAGCCAAATCAAACACAAGTGAAGACTGAGTACAATGATATTAAGGATGAGCTGCAGAGACCACACCCACAAAACACACGCACCAGCTCATTAAATCGTGTGACTCACGAATCACAACAGCCCTGAAGTCTGGCTTGATCATTTAAAACATGCGTACTTTTTGAACTAAGAGCCAACCAAAATAATTTCCTCATGCCAGATCATCCACACTTACAGTACAATGGAGAATAAATATATTTGATCATCTGTCATTAAAAAAAACAAAGAGTAGGAACTATCCAGCAACCAGACTATTTCGATTTGAGTGAACGTTCAATCATACTGTTGCGGCCTTATGACAATCCTGAGTCATGTGAGATGAATTACAGTTTTACAAACAAGTATTTTGTAAAAAATACACCCGAAAAAATTGACAATATTTAGTGACAATTAACACCGTGAAGCATTTTAATGCAGACTGTTTCAATTACAGTGAATTGTCAAGTTTAATCATTTTAAAAAGGAATGAAGTGTCGCAAAGTGAGGTCACCTTTCTGGGCCCAATTTCACAAGTTATCAATGAATCATAGCATACTTGAATTTTTCTGTCTTGGAATGCAAGTAAATTATAATTGACACATTCATCAACAAATTATAATGTGCTTTATTTTTTGTAAAACTATATATTACATGTTGTAAAGCTATATATTAAAATGTGAGTGGATATGGTAGTTTATCTATGTCCGCCCTGGCAACCAGTTCAGGGTGTCCCCTGCCCCCTGCCTGCAGACGGCTGGGATAGGCTCCTGTACGCCCACGACCCTCCTGAGTATAAGCGGATTAGAAAATGGATGGATGAATGGATAAACATTTTAATCTCCATTCATCCATCCATCCATTTTCCAATCCGCTTTATCCTCACATGGGTCGCGGGGGGTGCTGGAGCCTATCCCAGCTGTCTTCGGGCAGTAGGCTGGGGATACCCTGAACCGGTTGCCAGCCAATCGCAGGGCACACAGAGACGAACAACCATCCGCCCTCACACTCACACCTAGGGACAATTTGGAGTGTTCAATCAGCCTGCAATGCATGTTTTTGGAATGTGGCAGGAAATCAGAGTACCCGGAGAAAACCCACACAGGCAACAAACAGAACATGCAAACTCCACACAGGAAGGACGGAGCCGGGATCGAAGCCACGACCTCTGCACTGTGAGGTCGACGCGCTAATCACTGGACCAGTAAAACGGAAAAAAATGTCTGAGAATGTTTTACTGTTCAGCCAAAGAAAAAGTGAAAAGAAAGTCAGCCCTGAAAACATTCGAGGTTACCAAGATATTAACCTATTCATTAATTGCTGATTAATCAGTTCTGTGACTGAGTTTGGTCCAACTACTGGAATTGCGTTGAAAGATTTTGAGAAACAACAACACCACCCAGACCTCTAAAAAAGGAAAACCAGCTGAACTTTTAATGCGGCCTGATTGCAAAGCCAAAGCTCATCTACCTTAACGGAGGTACTAAAAACACAAAAATGCCCGGTGCTCTATTTTCAAGAATATCTCCTGCCTGCTATTGTTAAGAGAGCATCAAAAACACTAAAACGCAACATGCAAAGGCACCCTATTCGACCTGCGAATCCTCACAAATCTCACCGGGAGACACGCAAAGCTATAAAAGAAAGATCTGCTCTACACTTGTTTTCCCTCAGACAAGCCGCTTCTTAAACACATTCCGTGATTTATTGTGTTTGCAGCACGGCACACAGTGTGGGCCGCGAGGTACAAAAGGCGACGGACCTGCTTCCATGATGGCCGATGGTGGAAAGAATGACGTAAAGAGCAAATTAATTCCTTGCGACAAGAGTGAAATTATAACTTTTCCGTCGATATTTTTGCTGGCAACGGAAGTCGCTGTGCTTTCCAGTGACTGAGCGGGCCACTGCAATCAAAGAAACGTTGGATGGGATTGGTTTGGATTCCCAAGCATGCTCTTGTGCAGTTCAGTTTAGGTGACGCAACCGTCTTCCTTATAATGGAGGAAATCTGCCATGTTGCGTTTATTGACCGAGTCAAACTGTGCCTCACGTGTTTGTCATTGACACTCATTATATTTCACGTCAACTGGTTTTTAAAAAAAAAAAAAAAGCTGTTGTGGCTGTATGGAACATTCCTTTGAGAGCTGGTTTAACTTAGCCCTGACAACGTGCATTTTAATAGATTTTCATACACGTTTGTGTGTGTGTGTGTGTGTGTGTGTGTGTGTGTGTGTGTGTGTGTGTGTGTGTGTGTGTGTGTGTGTGTGTGTGTGTGCGTGCGTGTGTGTTGAACAGGAAGTGTCGATTCTTCTTACGAGAACTTTGCAGATTGTAAATCACACAAGTTACACTCACAGTTGTGCAAGCGCGTATATTGTGTTACACGGCGGAGAAAAAAAAAAGTCTAATGCCACGCTCGTCCAGATGTTACCTTTAGATCTTCTGGACATCACAGCTGGCGCTAAGTTTGGATGGAGCGTTAGGAGCTAATTGTCAGTGCTGCAAAGGATTAGACCGGCCTTTATAGAAGCGAGGGACAATGGAGGAATGATATTTAAGTTGAAGTTGTGTTTTGATGCAAATTGGTTGCATTAATCCATTAAGCGATACTCGACAACACAACTACAGTAAACCCCCTCTCTGTCATTTATGTTCCAGAACAACGATGATGATGAAGCTGCCATAATAAAATACATTACCGGTACTCATAATAACATACACAATACTGTAATTGGTTTATAGGGACCAGAACTCCCCTGTGAAAGGTGCAAACCCCAATCTCGGATTTGCTCCCCTTAGGAATTTTCGTGTATGTGGGTATAAAAACAGTTCAGTGGTACCTCTACTTACGAATGTCTCTTCATACGAAATTTTCAAGTTACGAAACGCCTCAACAGGAAAAAAATTGCCTCTTGTTACGAAAGAAATTTCAAGATAAGAAAGGTAAAAATACAGTTTGGTTTCCGAAACTCAACAGACTTCTAGCTGCTCTGCCATTGGCTACTACCAAGCATCTTCCTGGCATCCGATTGGCTAAGACGGACCTCTACCGAATGTACCTATGTGTGTAGATAGATCGATATGCGTCTATGTAGCGTCCTTGTCATTCGCTCCTCCGGCCATGAGACGTTCCTATAGTTTTATGCCAATGTGAATCACCTAGAATTAAGTGTTCACCAGTCGGGCGATCGCTCACTATGCTGTTTGCCTTGGACATTTTCGAAGGATTGTGAAAGGCGACAAAAGCAAACGTCCTGGGATCAGTTCTTTACAAAATGCCAGGCGAAAACCACTTCTGAGAGAGAACATGAACTGAATACAGCAAAATACGATGAGGATGCAGTTAAATTTAAATGACCATCATTTATATTCTTTATTCTTAGTTTTTTACATTATGCACAACTGTCATTTATTGTGTAATAATCTAATTGTAACATGTATTTGTTACATATTTTGATGCATTTTTTTTATGCTTTAGAAAACATTTATGTCTGAATTTTCGGGCGGCTTGGAACGGATTAGGGAATTTATATGTAAAACGCGTCTCTACTTACAAAATGTTCTAGTTCAGAAATTTCTTCCAGAACAAATTAATTTAATTATAAGTAGAGGTACCACTGTATTTATACTTTACATATTTGAGACAAAAGCGGCCCAGTGGTCGACTGGTTATCGTGTCGGCCTCACAGTGCAGAGGTGCAGAGTTCGATTCCGGCTCCGGCCTTCCTTTGAGGAGTTTGCATGTTCTCCCTATGCCATTTTGAACACCGCTTTATCCTAAACAGGGTCGCAGGGGTGCTGGAGTCCATGCCGGCTGACTTCGGGTGGAAGGCAGACGACACCCTGAACTGGTCGGCAGTCAGTTGCAGGGCACATATATAGACCAATAAACATTCACTCCCACATCCGCAGCGTCACTGAGTGGAAACCGACCCCACACTGCCCACTCACAAGTCAGACGAGTGTACCACTACACCATCAGCGACTCTACTGGAATAGTATTTCACATAATATTATTAGCTACTGAGTCCCGTAACATATTAAAATGGAATTCAAGACAAAACTTAAACAGCAAAAATAAGGGAATTATCATAAGCAGGACACTTGCCCGTAAAGGTCACGCAACTTAAACCTGTTCAGTTAGAAAAAAAACAAAAAAAACTCTGCATTGAATTCTTTCATTATTTTCGCACAATGATAAGCAGATGGCTGAGAAGCCATTGTTTGTGAGAACAATCACTGTCGTGATTTCATGAAATAAAATGCAAACGCATCATCAAAATACAAGCAGGAACAAACCCAAGTCAAAAAGCCGTGTTAATAAATCTGAAGGACATGTTGTTTTTTAGATCTGATCTGAATCAATGTGCCATCCATTGCGGTATGCAAAATGACGATCACTGTGATTGGGTGTTTGCTCGCAAATGCAAATCAGTTCACCTCCGGGTGAAAGACCTCCGCTGGTTCCAATTAAGTTGAGGGGGCTTTTTCACTTTTTCACACAGGCTCATCTTGGTTTGGATTTTGACTTTTTCACACCACTACAATAGACATATGAGTGATGGGGCTAAAGAAAGGGTTTAAAAAAAATAAGTAAATGTTATTATTTTTCCTGGTATAACAACAGTCACAAAGAGAGATTGTTTTCACAAATCACTAACACACACGCCCACCCATGGAGGAACCTTCATTATTCATGCTGGGGTTAAAAAACAAAAATCCATGATGTCATTTTTTGGTTATTTTAAAAGAAAAACCACCAAACCTCAAATTAATCATACGTTGGTCTGCTGGTGTAACAACTTTGATTCCCACATAATCAAAATCTTAATCATCCAAAACACATTTTCACAAACATGTATGAATGTCGGCCCTGACCAGAGCTGCAGTTTGCGGTCCAGTTTTCGTAGCTTTGCTTGGGGTTTGTCCTGTTTTCTTTGTGTGCGTGCATTGGTGGATTTGTCAGATTATTTTTGTTACTTTTTTTTTTTTTTTTTTTTTGGAGTGCCACAATAGAAGCATCCATCCCACCGAGGCACAACAGAATGTCCAACTAACCGACCATGCACATTTTTGGAATGTGAGAGAAAACCTGAGTACCTGTAAGAAAACCCACGCAGGCACGGGGGAGAACATGCAAACTCCATACAGGAAGGCTGGGGCTTGGATTCAAAACCCAGACCTCTGTACTGTGAGGTGGATGCGCTTACCAGTCTTGTCTATTAGGGATGTTCGATACCACTTTTTTTTTTTTTTTTCCGGTACACGTACTAAACTCTTGAGTAGTCACCGATATCGATACCAAGTACTAATACCACTTGTACTTCTAAACCCCACCATTAATCAACAGGTTTCAGCGCATGTCGGCCGCCATCCGCACCCTGCGTGTTGGCACCACTAGTCAACATGTGAGAAAAGTCTTAAAATAAATTCAATTTTCATTGCGCTGCGGTCACACTCAAACGATGCACATTGCACACACACACACGGACAAGCACACATTTCATTTTTTAAATAATGGCAACAATCCCTCTTTTTAGTGCCACTCGACATTTTCATGAGAAGACATATTTTCAAGGATATAAAAACAAAATCAAATGATTAAAAATATCACTGAACATTAACTCGGCTTCATCAACTCATGGCTGTTTGACATATTCCATCAAGTATTGTGACAGTAACGACACACTGTAGTCTCGTGGCATTTATTATTCTATGATAAATAAAGTTGTCGTTAGCCCGCAATTGTTGCCTGCGCATTATTGGACATGAATAATCTTGTGATTAAGCTTCACTTTGTATCACTGCCCGTGTTCCTTGCCGCTGATATAAATTGCAGTGATTGGGATAAGCCTCAAGATGTTAGCTTGCGGCTAACATTGGACTCATCAACTAGTTCCCACTAGCAGTGAGTGAGCAGTGACGTCTTACCAGTACATCACTGGAGCCGCTGGCTGAAGTAGTGTCAAACATGCATCACAATGATCTAATATCTAAATATTTTTGGTCATTTTCAACTTTTAGAGCAATGTAAACACATGATTGTTTTCTTTTAATATCCATAGCTGTCATGTTTTGGTTTGTGACCAACAGGTGGCACTGTGGGGCTTTTCCCTGCAGCTGCACACCTGTTGGTCGTTAGGTAATTAGTGGCTATAAAAGGACTCCCGGCTGACTACTCACTGTTGGGTCATTGTTTGTTGCTTTTGGCTACTGTCATGTTTGATTGTTGCTGTTTGTTGGCTGCTGTCATGTTTGTTTCAATCATGTTTAGGTCATTGTTATGTTTTGCCTTCAGTCATGTTTTTTGTTTGATACTTTGGACTTTGTTTGTTTTGGATTTAGTTTTCTCTATGTTTGAATACAATTGGTCAAGTACACCCTGCTCCTCCCTCCTGCCTGCTTTTTGGGATCCACCACCACCACCTTGTAACGTGACAATAGCATTCAATGTAACAGGTGTAAGGATGTAGCGTTCAGTGATTTCTGTAACAAAATATGGACAATCGGTAACAGTTGGCAGCTCTGCAAATGAATATATTCCCACCAAAACGTCATGGGAAAACCCATAAAGTGATTTAATAAAAACTAGGAAGGGGAAGTCATGCATAAACTTTGAGGACAAAAACCCTTATCTCCTTGGTGCAGGGAATAAATAACGTGGCTCATGAGAAAAAAAAAAATCGCCTTGGGAAGTAAAAGACAACACGGTTGCCAGAGCAACAAACTGAACCTGACTTTGATCCCCGACTACCTGCAAAAAGTTATTCAAGTTGCCTCTCATGATGACCTCACCGTGGACCATTTGACGTTAATTAAAGGATTCACACTCATTATGGCGGATAGGAGCGGTTCAAGTGATTAAGGATAACTGCTCTAGAGTGGCTACTGGCAATATGAGGTGATTTTTACTTGAGGTTTAAAGCCTTCGTAGTGCTGCAGGACAATCGATTGCATGTTTTCTCCATAGAGCAAAAGTGACTGCACATATACATAAACATCTAAAATGACAGCAGGTCTGTCTGTCGTAAATATATTTACAGGTATCTCAGGGGTTGGAGGGATGGGATGGATAGATAGGAAATTTGATTTAAGAATGATGGATGAGAAAATTTCATGGATGGATGATGGCTGATAAAAGGACACATGGATGGATGGATGGATGGCAGAGGTCAAGGGAGGAATATATAAACGGACTGACAGCGAGAATGACAATGAGGATTTCTGTCTTGAGGATATATTTACGAATGGTAGATGACTGACAGGCCAGTCTATGAAAGAACCCATTTCAATGAGATGTGGCCTTGGTGGAGATCTGTGATATTTATTGTTAAAATGTGCAACTTTGAAATTTTTGGTGCTGAGCCGAATGGGGATTTTTTTTTTTTTGAGGGTCTTTGGTGGAGTTTAGACACTCCACCCATTGTCATTCTAGGGTGGTGGCAGAAAAAGTTAGCATCAATGACGTGTTATGTAATTATTGCTCCCTTTATCCAAGTGTCGGCAAAACCATCAAAGCATAATATCTCGTTTAATGAGACATTTGCTGTATGACAGGGCATGCGTGTCCATGTGAACACAGACTTGCACGTCTTATTTTGACAACCCAACTATGTTTTGAGGCCACAGACACAACCACAAAATAGAACACAAAGTCTTTATTGTCACGGTCTATGTTGCAGATCGAACAAATCTGAGTTTATGAAAACATAAAAGACAACCATCCATCCATCCATTCATTTTCTAATCCGCTTATCCTCACAAAGGTCACAAGGGTGCTGGAGCCTATCCCAGCTGTCTTTGGGCAGGAGGCAAGGGACACCCTGAACCGGTTGCCAGCCAATCGCAGGGCACACAGAGACAAACAACCATCCGCCCTCACACTCACACCCAAGAACAATTTAAAGCATTCCATGAACCTCCCATGCATGTTTTTGGAATGTGGGAGGAAACCGGAGTACCCACAGAAAATCCTCGTAGGCACAGGGAGAACATGCAAACTCCACACAGAAATAATAAGAAAACTTCTATTTGTCTCACAATGGAGAAATTCACAATTTACAGCAGCAAAGTTATGAAAGGAAGAAAGGCCGGAGCCGGAATCGAACCCTGCACCTCTGTACTGTGAATGTTCTTTTGATGGCAGCGCGGGCACCCGCAGCAGCTCCTCTCGCTCCCGAGGAAATTTCATCTGTGCTGTATGTTGCACATAGAACACATTTGACAATAAAGTTGATATGAACATGAAGACACATTGTTTTGATCAGAGAAGAAGACAACAGCAGTCTCAGTCTGTCACTGAGACAGACCCAACACAGCAGACGCTATCAAGGACATGTGAATACTTTATTCTTTACACATTTCATAGCAATCTCCTTAGTTTGTAAGGTGTAGGCAGGGATTAAATTTAGATTTTATGTGCACATGTGTAAATGGTTTCCTCACTCCTCCGGTTTCCTCCCACATTCCAAAAACATGCATGGCAGGCTGATTGAACCCTCTAAATCAGGGGTGTCAAACTCATTTCACATTGTAGGGCCACATACGGCCTCGGTAAGGCGGGCTGGACCATTAAAATTATACCATACTCTGTTATAAATAACCAAAATAATATGTCTTTCCTTTGTTTTGGTCTAAGGAAGCACAAGATTGTACTTCTTCTACTCTGATCAAAACAGTGTGTCCCCGAGCAGATACTCCATGAATTGCACCTTATTAAAAATATTCATTCCGTGTCTTTTATGCATTTTTTCACTTTTAAATGATCATGCGGGCCTGATCGAACCTCCTTGGGAGCCGGTTCCAGCCCGCGGGCCATATGTTTGACACCGCCTGCTCTAAATTGTCCCTAGGTGTGAGTGTGAGCACGGATGGTTGTTCGTCTCTGTGTGCCCTGCGATTAGCTGGCAACCGGTTCAGGGTGTCCCCTGCCTACTTCCCGAAGACAGCTGGGATAGGCTCCCGCAACCCCTGCGACATTTGTGAGGACAAGTGGATCGGAAAATGGATGGATGGATATTTACATGACTGTATATTTTTATTTTTTCAGAAAACTCGATTATTCAATAGAATTTTCAGTAGGCTACCCGAGTACCAAAATATTTGATCACTCCAGCCCTTCGTCAAACTGAAAGGTGTTTCTTTTTGGATACTGTCGCTGTCACCCATGACTCCATTAGCCTCCGAGCTCAATGCTGGTGCACGGCCCAGTCTTGTGAATTCTTGTAACCCGCCGAGTTGAGAAGCAACTGCTGACTGGACGTTTTATTTCTCTTTACTAAACCACTAAGTCGTTTTCGCATCAGACGTCTGTTTTCTATGAGCGACCTTCCGCCATCATAAAAGAGGCCAACACAAGTAGCGGACACAAGATTTACATATCACTAAATTCCTCACAAACTATAATTCACTGGGAAATTAGCTCAAATAACACATAATAAAGGCTTCCTTTGCTTCCCCTCGCAGGGGCACATTTGGGTTGAATAAAGGTTTTTTTTACAGAGTAGCTGTTAAAAAAGTGCACGCTTAACACAACACCATATTTGGACGGAAAATTGACATATGATTGCAGCTAGTTATTTTACAAATAGATTAGCATGAATTAAAAGTTCTTTAAAAGAAACATCAGTTAAAGAAACTATCTTTATTAACCATTCAACTTCATGTACATATCATGACATCCAGGGCGGCCCGGTGGTCCAGTGGTTAGCGCGTTGACCTCACAGTGCAGAGGTACCGGGTTCAATTCCAGCTCCGGCCTCCCTGTATGGAGTTTGCATGTTCTCCTCGTGCCTGCGTGGGTTTTCTCCAGGTACTCCAGTTTCCTCCCAGATTCCAAAATCATGCTTGGCAAGCTGATTGAACGCTCTAATTTGTCCCTCGGTGTGAGTGTCAGCGCGGATGGTTGTTCGTCTCTGTGTGCCCTGCAATTGGCTGGCAACCGGTTCAGGGTGTCCCCCACCTACTACCCGAAGACGGCTGGGATAGGCTCCAGCACCCCCCGCGACCCTTGTGAGGATAAAGCGGAACGGAAAATGGATGGATAATGACATCCATAAATGTACTCATGGGTGCCATTCAACTTCCTTTTCCTGGTTGGATGAACAGTAAGCTCATTTCATTTGTCTAATTGCAGCTTCCTAGAGCATTGCTCCTCTGTTTACATACAAGCACTTCTCATGAGAAATTCCATCGAGGAGGGAGGAGACTGACGAGGAGGAGGTAGAAATGTTTTAGGGTCATTAGACGATCACTCCTCAATGTCATCATTTGTTGCAGGAGTCTGCTCAAGATGACCTCACATCATTGACACGTGTCACAAATGCTTGTCAGAATTATTCTCACCACAAATGTCCACTTTGTGCTTTATGTCCCAAGTGGGATTAAATTAAAGTCAAATATCAACACTGTTACGCTTCACAACTTTGCAGATGCAAAGACAAACGCAATCTGTCCCTAGTGCGTCTGCCCCGCCCCCATCACCCCCAGTGCCTATTTGGAAGGACTTGTAAATAGATCCTAAATGCAGATAGACTACTCTCAAAGAGTTAGGGATATTTAGCTTTCATGTGAAATTTCTGGACGATCCTAAAATGCATTCAAACCTTAACAGGTGAACTTAATGTGACCTTCTCTAAGCTTTTGAATGCGCATGTCCAATTGTTAAATGCTTCAGTACTTTTTGCACAAGTTCCTGTTCCCTAACGGGGACCTTCACGGCAAAATTCCAAACAGGCGTTTGGCTCTTGAATCGGCCAATAAATGTCCTGGTTCAATTAGAGCCGGTGTTGAAACAGTCGTCCTCATCATGCTGTTCACATCAAGATGACACCTAAAAATGGATCAACGGTATACCTTGGTATTGTGATGCTTCCACCAGCACGTTCTCAGACGGAAGTGGCCACAGAGCTTAGAGTGTCACAGAGTGTCATCAGAAGGTTGCGGGTCAAGAAATAGCAGCCTAATTACCACGAACCTTAGAAGCAGGTTTGGTTCAATGTGGTAACCACGAGTGGGTGTAATCAAGTCTTTTTGGGTTCAAGTACTGCGCCAAATATAACACACATGCAGCAAAATACGTATTTTCAAACTATCCATCCATCCATTTTCCGAACCGCTTAATCCCCACTAGGGTCGCCGGGGGAGCTGGAGCCTATCCCAGCTGTCATCGGGCAGTAGGCGGGGGACACCCTGAACCGGTTGCCAGCCAATCGCAGGGAACACAGAGACGAACAACCATGCGCGCTCACGCTCACACCTAGGGACAATTTAGTGTGTTCAATCAGCCTGCCATGCATGTTTTTGGAACGTGGGAGGAAACCGGAGCACCCGGAGAAAACCCACGCAGGCCCGGGGAGAACATGCAAACTCCACACAGGGAGGCCGGAGCTGGAATTGAACCCGGTACCTCTGCACTGTGAAGTCGACATGCCAACCACTGGACTACCGGGCCGCCATTTTCAAACTCAAATAACAAAAATTTTCAAGAAATTACACAAACATGTAATGTAACTATTTCGTTTAAGGTCCAGCTGGTTCATATGTCACCATCGAGGGTGTGCAAGCCTTCCGCAAATGATACAGCAGATGTCCCTCGATTTCAGTTATTTACGCTGTTAAGATCGTCGATGTTCTATCCTCGCACTTCATTGCGCGCTTAAGACAATCGAAACGCTCGTTAATATGGTGGTGTGAGAACACCTTGCAGGTTACGTTCAATGTTGTGAGGAGCGAGGATTTTCATGACCCATGAAGGAACTAACATTGCCACATCCTCGCCGTCGGGAAAAGGGAAGCCACCGGCGGCCATATTGCCACCCTCAAAGTTTGCCAAACTTGTTTACATTGATTGTTTTTTTTTTCCGCTGCATTTTCTGTTTCTATGGCAAAAATGCCACCGTGTATGGCATGTGGTTGTGCCACTATTCAAAATGGGTCATCAGAATCTAGACAAGACATCGAATGGAACAGTCTAATTGCTTTTGTGCGCTGCAACCCACACAAAAGCAACACGAACCTCACAGCTTTGCAACCTATGCCCCAACCACACTATTCCATTCAATGTCTTGTCTAGACTTTGATGACCCATTTTGAATAGTCAGCAAAGTAGAGGAGGAATCTGATTCTGCTACCACATTCATTGGTCTATTACACTCTACCCAAAAGCAAACAGGAAGTAATGTTGTGTCGGTCGTGAATGTTTCATTCAAAAGAATGAATCTTTTGAGCAGTGTTGGGAATAATAGC
Source organism: Hippocampus comes (assembly GCF_001891065.2). Classification (NCBI taxonomy): domain Eukaryota; kingdom Metazoa; phylum Chordata; class Actinopteri; order Syngnathiformes; family Syngnathidae; genus Hippocampus; species Hippocampus comes. The sequence goes on from NW_017805002.1 coordinate 3,202,944, forward strand.
TTTTAAGTATAACGGCGTTACTAAAGGCCTTCGTTTTGGAGTCAAATCCTCAGGACCATGCAAAGCACCGCAATAAGGCATGGGACACTTCCTGTGCCATGGCGCATTGTTCATGGTCATGTAGATTTGCAGTCTGTTTACTCGGTGGTAGCGCAGTGGCTTACATTCCCCCGTCAGCTTGTCTCACTTTGCACTCGCTGAGGCGAGACGCCATACGATCGTGACAAACGACTGTTGTGGTCTGTCAACGGGTGTCGTGTGACGGGCGAATGAAAACATTCCGCCTTGCTCCTATGACAAGACGACACGATGACACAACTACAGGGAAGATGCATTATGATTGTGATGGACCATCAGCTGACGGTGCTTTGTGCCATGCCAAATCCATTATGCCGCTACGGCATACATGTGAGAAAACGCACATGCATGGCGTCTGGCTTTGCAGCAGTGGCAAGCCGTGTATTTGGAAATTGAGCCTTCATCGGGGATTTACCGGAGTTAATATGACATTAAAGTTAAGAAAGGCATTTCCCTTTTGTTTTCAAGCCAAAATTAAACACGTCACCCAGCTGTTTATTTTCATTCAAAGTTTTTTTGATCTCTAATTCACCAATAGCATTGTCAAAGAAAAGGAATCTGGAGAACCAGTAGCAGCATTTTAAAACGGTACACACGAGCTGCGATAGTGATGTTTCTGCTCTTAACACGCTCTAAAAGTGCGTCTCCAGCTCCCTGTCTCAGGTCTCCAGGTAAGGTAGACAGTTATTTCCTTTTCCCAAACTCAGTCTTGGTTTGTATCTGGTTTCATTTTCTGTTTCGTTCATATTAGGGTCCGTTATGGCTGTTGCTCATCATGTGGCATGCGTGCATGCATGGTGAATGCATGCATGTGTGGTAACCGGTCGATCGCTGGAGGTTGGCTGCTTGAAAAGCAGGTCTTCATTGAAAAAAGCTTTAATACATAATACTCACTGATGTATCCTCTTCAGCTGACACTGACAGCAGTCGATTGAACTTGCCTATTCACTGTTTTGCGCTCAGGCCGAAGCAATAAACTGATTGCTTTGGCACCATTTGGTGGCATCTTCATGTCCAGGAAAGTACACCAAAGTGAGTTGAGGCGTACATACACGCATAAAGAAATAATAAAACAAATTTTTTAAATGAAATAAAAATTCACAGTATTGGAAACAGTACAGCCAAGAGAAACTACAAAATTGGGAATAAATGAAAACAATTTCATGGAACAAACCGCGCCTCTGATAATGTTAAGGCAAGCAGAGAAGCTAACCTGCTTTTGAGGCTTGGGTATGTTCACAATGTAAAAGTCCAGTCGCGATGCTAACAATGTGTTTATAGTATTTTTATGAGGGCACTAAAACAAATGTTCTGCCTTATGTCTCAGCAGGCGGGCCAAGGAGGCGAGGTGTGCTGGACGGGGTCCACATGGCAGGAGCCCCGAGCGCAGCACGCAGCTTCATTCGCATCCTCTAGGTGCCACAGTGAGGCGCTACCGTTCCCCAGCGGACTCTGAAAAGGTTAAGCGGGATGCACACCGAGAAGCCAAAACACCCTTCCGTGTGTATCCAAAAAAAAAGACAATACAGCTCTGCTTACCTTGTAGGTATCGACATGATAGCAGAGCTGGGGAGTTACAAGCTAAAGTGACTCCATTATAATTGTTAATAAGTAACTTTTTGGAGAAATTCTACTTATCAGAGTACTTTTAATGCAACATACAGTACTTTTTACTTTTACTTGAGTATATTTTTTATGAAGAAACAGTAATTTCACGTAACAGCTCGACATTCCGCTCACTAATAGTATTTTTATCCACAGCTATTTAATTTTGCTTCCGAGCTCCGGTTTGGTTCATCAGACTTGTGTCACATGACTGTTCGAACAATCCAACGTAGCAACTTGTAACGTTCGACTCCATTCATAAGTCAAATAGAGCCTGGTAGTGATGGGTTTAAACTGAGACAATTAATTTAAGATTATTTCTTTTGGCTTAATTTGCCTTTATTTATGTTGTATTTTACAAAATCTTATTTATTATTGTCAGCGTTAAAGTGATATTGTTGGCCAATATCTAAAGTTGCACATTCCTGTTTTTTATTTTTGTCAAGTTAATGTTCATGCTCTGATAATAATAATAATAATAATAATAATAATAATAATAATAATAACAATGATAATAATGATTAATCGTAAAGCATCTGATTTATATGACACTTTTCTGGACAACTGCATGCCGGATACAGTATAAATCAGAAGTTAGTCACCAATTTCTCAGTACTGTATAAGTTTTTTTCACTGAGTCCTTATTAGTAATTTTTTGGAGGACTACTTTCACCTTATTCATGTTTTATTCTAGCAGTACACTAATTTGAACAAGTTTTGGCCACTCTGTCCACCTCTGTATGATAGCAGGGGTGTCACAAATGTTAAAGATGTGATTTTTTTTCTGCATAATAGCTCCTCTACATTAGATTGTTTAAGACACTGTGTAGTCTCCTACTGTTTCAGTGGGCCTGGATCTTTCCACAGCCTCACAAATAAGGGCACTCGATGTGTTTTGTTTTGGGGGGGTTTGGTATGTAATTTAGTCCCACTGCCCAATCTCAGACACATTTTCAGAAATAGGCATACTGTATAACCAAACCGTTGTTTAATTAGGCCCACTAGAGACTCAACTAATTCCACACAATCCCTTAAAAAGTAAACATTGACATCATATGTCGCCTTGATCAACTTATTTTCCCCACCCCTGAAATCAGGCATTTTTAGCCGCAAAGCCACATGTGCCACATCTGTTGATACCTTTGATGGAGGAAAGGTGTTGCACAATGTGTTCTTCATTGCACCCTGCATGACACAAAATAAAGACCAAAAAGTTCTTTTGTATGTAAGGAAAATTACAAAGCCGACATTTCGCTTTACTTTGGTTTAATTCACTCGAGCGTGACCCCAGACCTTCCTCATGTGTCACCTCGAATCACGTGAGGGGCTTTTGTTTAATTGGAATTGCCAACCGTTTGAATATCTACGTCGAAGGCGAGCCCCCACACCCTCCCCTTCCCGGGGGCAAAACATGGCGTAACAAACCTGCGTGACAGAAGAGCCCGCCGACGGCGCCGTCACGGGTGTCGACATGCCTGCTCGTTTCCTCGCTGCCTGTCAGTCCTAACAGAAGGAAAAAAAAATTACAAATAGTAGAAATGACACTTTGATGGAGGGTCAACACCGTCATTCAACGCATTTGAATGGGAATGAAATTTATGCTGCGTTTTGGTTTAGCAGATGATTATTCCAAGTTATGAAGCATACCTCAGTCACATTCAATTACTGTAGTGCCACAAAGTGGTTGGAAAAAAAGCATCCTTTCAATATGGATCTGTGTTGAGTTTGCCATTTTGGCCAATTTCTTGTATGGGAACTTGACTTGAAGAGGATTTTTCTGTTTGGCCCCACTCGGTCGCGGTGGCTCTGATTGCTTGTCTTTGGTGTAAAAAATGAGAATATTTAACTGAGAGCCACTCAAACTTGCACAAACTCTGACATGTTAAGAGAGCCAGAGGCCACTGGAGCCATTTGACGGGTCACAAAGTTTAGGAAAATAACTCTGTTGTTTCCACGTTGACAATGGAAGTAGTTACTTGTAAAAACGGAGGACATATGCATGCATGTTAATATGAGGGACCCCCCCCCCAACCCTGTCCAACTTCCAGTTTTTTGTGAAATAAAAGGGAATGAGATCAGGATAAACCATTGATTTTTTTTTTTTTTAACTAAAATTTATACAACCCATTTGAATTTTTTTTTATATTATTTGAGGATCAGCAGTTTGGATCACGGATGGATTGAAATAAACGGAGAAAATATGGCTGCAGGCGCACACTCTTTGATAAGTTATAGATGTGGCTGCGTTCAGAAAGAATCACGTGCATTCAAACTAATCTTATGTGAGAGTTAGCTTACACCTGCCACCATTAAAAGTGCTTTGGATTAACTCCAAATAAAGTACACCTGCTCTAACGTTTACAGACATTTTTTTTGTCTTCTAGCATACGCCTGAGGGATTTGTGTTAATAGTAACTGCTCCTTGGAAAGCTTAGGAATTTACCTTTACTTTGCCTAAGTAGTAGTCCAGAGTAGAATAAAAAGCTCCAAAGCCTGATGCCGCGACCACTTCACTGTAAGTATGCCGTTCTTTTGGCGATGAGTTGTGTGTGCCCCAAATGTACTTTTTGGAATAAATTTAGAAAACATTCAATTATGCTTGCATCAGATCATAGCACATTTTCCCGTGTGCTTGACTGGTTTTCTTTGTAAGATAAATTTGTTTTCTGTCTTGCTACCTTATCTCATAGCTGAGACATACAAAGAAGACAGGAGATTGTTGTCACGTGTACTAAACAGCTGGTACTTGCCAGAAATTTTTACAGCTCCTTCACTGTTGCTGTCGGCCTCTTGGCGGCCACTTTCGTTGTCGTCGTCTCATAAATATTGGAGAGATGTCGGAATTTTGCGAGTGTCACTGGTGTGCCATATTTTCTCCACCGGATCACGACTCTCTTCATTTTGTTCCATGGTGTATTTGAATGCCCACAAAATTCTTTTGCATCCTTGTCCAGAATATCCTTTAACTTGGGCTGTCTTGCCCATTTGGCGGGATAGGCAGATGCTAACAGTGCCGTCAACTCTTGGAGGTGCTAAAAATCTGGTGAAAATTCCCTTTCAACATTAAAAAAAACCCAATGACTATTAACTCTTATTTTTAAGTCAAAAGGATAGAAGAGTGAATTGAAATTAATATAAACAATTAAGTAAGAAAAGAGGAGCAATGTAAATTAATTACAAATCAGCGTCTCTGCCCAGACAGAGCTGCGGTTTACGCACTGTGCGTCACCTACAGTCGAATTAACCTTTGATTGCCCGGTTTACTTGCTGTTTGTTTCTGAATTTATGATGGTGGGAGATGTTTTATGAAAAGAAAATGATTCCATGATAGAGTAATACAATTAAGAAATTGTATTTCTAGTCAAAATATTTCACACTAAAGGACAATAAGAACTTGGAAATACATAAATGATTTAGCATTAAGCTAAAATGAAAACAACAGCAACAGCCTCATTTGTTATGAGGAAAACATGAAACGAGTAAATCTAAGACTATTAGAGGAATTAAAAATGTACTTTACTTATTTAAATTACAGAGCATAAAAAAAGGGGAGCAAAGGAAAAAGTGGAAGGAAAAGCTGTTGCTCCTTTTGGTTTGCACATTTAAATGTCACAAATGCAAGTGACTCGTGATTTCTTTGACGGTAACAAAACAGTCAGGAAATTGAGTTTACCATTTTATATTTTTGAGGGGTTATTAATTTAAATAATGGTAAGATTAAAAACTCAACTTCTTTTGTAAGCAAATGTAAATCAATGCTCACCAATTTCGGATAGGGTGTCAAATTGGCTCGGGCCATGATTTAAAAACAATGATATCTTGCTCACAAGTCAGGCGAGTGAACCGCTCCACCATTAAGCGACTCTATTATCCTAAGTATGCTTTTAAATAAATAAATATATCGATAAATAAAGTAGGTAGATCATTTGGACTTGACAAATTTATAAATAGCTCACACGCCGAAAAACTGTGTGCACCCCTGTTGGGTCACATTATAAGTGTCAAAAGTTTTGAAATGATAAATGTCGTCTTTTTTATATCACAAAAAAGAGGCATTTGAACAGGGGTGTGGAAACATTTTATATTTTTCTTGAGTGGATTTTACTAAGAATACATAACTGCTCCCCACAGGCGGTGTGCCCATGAGGTCGTCTATGCTGGTCCTGTTGCTTTTCTTCAGTGCCCAGGCTGTGGCCTCCATTCGGGAGGACTCGGGCGCTGCAGCCCCCAGCACACAGCGGCGGGACTCAGGCGCTGTCGCCGCCGCCCCTCGAGTGGACCCAAAACTCTTCAGCAGGCGGCGCAGGCTCTCCCCCAGGGTGCTGTTCAGTGCCCAGACGCCCGATGCCGAGCCAACCGGGTCCCATGGCGAGCGCAGGAGCCGGCGGCGAGCGGGACAGTCCCAGCACCGAGGCGTGTACTCCGTGTGCGAGAGCGTCAGCGTGTGGGTGGGCAACAAGACCAAGGCCACGGACATTTCGGGCAACGAGGTGACAGTGCTGCCTGATGTCAACATTAACAATGTCAACAAGAAACAGTACTTCTTCGAGACTACGTGTCACAGCTCACACGTGGGCAACTCGGGCTGCCTGGGCATCGACGCCCGACACTGGAACTCCCGCTGCACCAACTCACACACGTTTGTGCGGGCGTTGACGTCTTTTCAGAACCTGGTGGCGTGGAGGCTCATACGCATCAACGTGGCCTGCGTGTGTGTGCTCAGCCGCAAGTCATGGCGGCAGTAATATATATATATATATATATATATATATATATATATATATATATATGCACACAAATTCATTACACACTGTCTATATAAAGACTTCTGTACAGAGTAAATTATTAGTATTATGCCAAAGTACGGGGACTGCATGAACTGTGTATAACGGCAGGCCTGGGTCAAAGACTATATTACGCTTATGAAGAAAAATTCTCAGTCCACGAAGAGAAGAAAGAAAATCCATTTGCCACAAAATGTCGGCAAATCACAACTAATATGGATATGCATGTGTGTGTACTGTATATCTCAAATCACTTCAACATCTTTGCATAAATATACTATGATCCACAATAATCCCTTCAGTATCATTTCTAATTCATCTTACAACAATACCTTTAAAAAGCTTAGAGATAATTTGATTATGGCAGAATACAAAAAAAAAAAACATGGAGTAAGGACTCTTGAACTTTGGTTAACAACCCTGGCTGAATTTAGCCCCTCCCTTTACACCAATCGAGATGTATCACTTCAACACAATTCCTTGACACCAATTACAGAAAATGCCAAAATACACTGCAAAGCAGCAAGTTAGGTGAGTTTTTCACTTAATTTAAAAAAGTAGTTTAAAAGGTAAAGGTAACCTCCTGGGCGATTATGCTATTAGGATAATGTTATCAAAGAAGAAGTGACTTTTGGCTTTGTTCATGGTTTAAACCAGGGGTGTCAAACTCAGTTCCTGGAGGGCCGCTGTCCTGCATGTTTTCCAAGTCTCCCTGTTGCAACACACCTGATTCAAATGAACAGGTTCAATGTCAGGCTTGCGCAGAGCTTGCTGATGATCTGATCATTTGAATCAGGTGTGTTGCAACAGGGAGACTTGGAAAACATGCAGGACAGCGGCCCTCCAGGAACTGAGTTTGACATCCCTGGTTTAAACTACAAATATAACACAAACAATTTCATGCCATGTCAAACTTGAGGCACCACGTTGCTCAACTCAAATTCCCACCCCACAATTCTGACGCCACAATTTGCCAAAATTCAGAACATCTCAATCAAAGAGACATTTTCAGAAATCCTCAGCTCACCAAAGATTGACTGGATTGTTTAATTTTGTACTTGGTGAGTGGGCAGGTACTCCAGAGACACAACTATTTGTGTATTAAAATTGAAAAAGTATTTTTTTATTCCACAATATGTCCCCATTATGACCCCGGCTACACTTATTTCAGACATGCAAAAACACTGTTGGACTCCAATTTCCATTAAAAACAGGGGGACACGATTACACAAGGAAATCTACATACTGTCGCTCTGTGGAAAAATTGCAATTATGCAAATATTTCAAATGTCGTTCAATCCGCTGGCTCCAAGATAGCAGGGTATAAATAATTCCAATAATGTAATAACGGATAATAATCTAATGACAGAATAAAATGCAGCTGAAGTGAACACGGCTTTCCTCCAAACAGCGGGTTTAAACTTGTCATAGAGGCTGCTTAGCAGACAGCACAGCCCTCAACATAACAACACAATTATACTAGAAGTATCCTGTTTTTTGTTACTTGGCCCAGGTCTGAGGAAACCATGTTGAAAATAGTGTTTATTATTTATTAAACATGTACCTTATACATTTTGTGTTGGAATTCAATCACACGGGCATCCAAATCACTTTATACAGGATGGGGGAGGGGGGCATATGACTTCAATTTGCTGCAATTTTCATCCATTTTTCCATATTTCAGAAGCATAAGAATAAGATTTCCTGTCAATTACAGCTTTGGCTGTAGTAGGTAATAATATGATGCACCATCCTTTTATTATTCTTATTAATCTACTATAATTATTATTAGTAGTAGTAGTAGTCGTAGTAATTATTTTTTTTAATTTTAGAAGTGATTATCAGCTAGTCCAGTCTGAATCAATTCGTTTTTGTTGTTGTTGTTGTTGTTTTTTTTTTTTAGTCGTGAGCTTGTCACATTTTCTGTTGCAGCTAAAACACTGAGCAATATCTGTGAAACGCATTGTAATATCTGTGAAACGCATTCAAAACAAACAAACAAAAAAGGCTACTGTTTGCAGAAGAATGTACTTGTTTGTTTTGTTTGCTTCTGGTGTTGTATAGCCAACCGAAACGAAACACTGACCTCTAGAGGAGAAATGGCGTAATAACGCCTTTTCGGACAACAATGCCGCTTACTCGCTTTCCGGCGAAGCGAAGCCACCGACGACTTTACTATGTTATCTATCGCTAGATTCGCTAAGCCTGCCTAACTCGAATACCTTAAATTCTCCGCGGCCTTTTCACCGCGTGTGGCAGGGGTGTCCAAACTTTTTCGTTTGAGGGCCACATACAGAAAAATGGAAGGATGAAAGGGCCACTTTTAAATTTAACTTTTTGAAACACGCTAAAGTCAGTAAAGAAAGCAATTTTATGTTGTTTATATTGTCTAGTTAATTTTATCGGGTTTCCGTTAAAGGTGTTAAGGCAAATAGTTAACAACCGATTCGTTATGCTTTACAAAAACACGTGCTGCTGAATGCCATCACGTCGCATAAAATGGAAATTGCGTACATTCGGGCTTCAGGAGTAATGGAATACATGTAATTACGTATTCAGGATACAAAAAAAGTAACATTATTCCGTTCTGATTACATAAAAACAAATGTGATCATATTACAGTTACATTTATTAAAAATTTGGATTATTTCACAGGATTACATTTGCATTTTTCAGAACATTTTAGGGTTGACTTTCCCTTTGAAGGATCAAAGCTGAGACCTGCAACTTGAGTGAGTTTTGTGAAGAATTTATCAGACGATTGGTGTCTGGCATAAGGAGCAACCATCTCAGGAGAAAAAATCTATTACATGATTGTGGCTTAACGAAGGCCATTTCAGTATGTCAGATTCACAAAATGGTGGAAGAGCAGAGCAGAGCAAGACAGGAACAGAACATTAATGTCCCCATATAGTTTCGTAACAAATGTGGATGCTATGCAAACCAAACGTGAAAATGCGAGACTATGACAACGCCAAGTCTGACAATAAAACAAACTTATCAGACCTATTCACCGATTGCAGCAATTGTGGTGGTAGTCAGGCGGCGAAACGAAGCAAAATGTCCAAATTTTGGCCAACATGCAAGATAATGAACGATTTTAAAAAAGTGCTGCAAATCCCAACTAAAGTGTGACAGACAAAGACAGAAGGTCAGGACAGTGACCATGAAACCTACTATTACATACAAATTATTTGAAATGAAGTATACATAGGTGCAAAGTGCAATGTCCTTACTGTAAAGACTTTTGAAAAAAATAAAATGAATGAGCGAATAAAGCCTTGCAGGAAGACAAACCTGCTGAAGGTGGTGGTAGGCTAGGATTTTTTTTGACTTATGCTGCCATCTAGGGGCCAAATCGTATACTTACGCTTTTTCCATCAGTAATCGAAGTGTGTATTTTAGCGCCACAAAGCAATTTTTCTTTTACTAAACCCGGACGAGGGAATGACTGACAAATTACAAAAGCAGGTGTTCATACGACGATCTTTTGAAATAATCTAAAAACCGGCATCCCAGTGTATATACAGTAATACATATCAATGCCAATGAGTATTTTGTCTCTTCCCGTGCACATTGACAATGGGTGCTGCTGTAGCACGCGGGTGGTGGGCAGTGGCTCAATAAGTCTTGTGATGCTCACACCATCGACTCCCCTGGCAAACAAACGAGGTCGCTGTTTGCCGCCCACATGACATGAGTAAATGGTGGCACAAAGGCAGCCTAACCACGGGAAGCGCGGACGGCAGAGCGGGTGATCCCACTCCGGGCCCCTCAGCGATGCCCCACATGTCAACCTCATTGGCATGGCGTGGCACGCCACATGCATATTGTACAGTACAAAACAGGATCCAGGAATACTGAACACTTTCTTCGACTCTCCTGTACAGGAGAGTACAGTGTGTAAAGTGGCACTTTTGGGGGGGTCGGGGGTAAACCACACCTTTGGCTGTACAGTACATGGGGGGGTCGGGGGTAAACCACACCTTTGGCTGTACAGTACAAATACCCTGGTGGCGAAATACCCACTGCTGAAGGGCAAGGAACAAGCCTCAATCAGTCTTTGTGGAAGACATTTTTTCACAGGTTGATAAAGCATTTCAGATCATGGATAGATGAAATTTAGGTTTTGAATCATCCAAGTGTCTTTGAATAATTTAGCAAAACAAAAAAATACTTTAGGTTGTTCTCATGCTTTCAATCATTTGCAGCGCCATTAATCTGCTGAAGCCATCATCACCTTCTGCGTTAAATTAACAGGGAAATAGAACATCTACCAACCACTATCTACCTCAGTTTCAGTGCAGTAATATTACCAGTAGATGGTGCTGTTGATTCGCTATTTCTGCTTTTTGTGATCGATGATGCAATATGAAGTAAGGCTGAACGCTTGCTTCAGCACTTCCTGTCTCACTCATGAATTTGAACGAGAAATATGCAAATGATGCAGTTTTGAACATTCCTGGAATCAAAAAGAAAATCAATATGAGGCACAGACCAGAGAATGAAAACGTATACGAATTTTATTTAATCATGTATTTATCTACCTTTCCCAAGCAGAGGAGGCCCTCTGCCTCCCCTGGCCAAACATCAGCATACTCGGGCTGCATCATATTGGAAAAACATGCGATATGGGTGTTGAATTCTGTGATAATGATATTATTGAGATATTTTACATGTACCTAAAGAACTGTTATATTTAGCGGTATTATTCCCCCGAGATACTGTTGTCCTATATTGCATCTGCCATTATCACAATATCGAAAAACCCTTGATTTTTTTTATTTTATTTTATTTTATTTTTTCTTCCCTGATCCGCTTTATCCTCACAAAGGTTGTGGGGGGTGCTGGAGCCTATACCAGCTGTCTTGAGGAAGTCGGCGAGGGGGACACCCTGAATCGGTTGCCAGCCAATCGGAGGGCACACAGAGACGAACAGCCATCCACGCTCACTCTCACACCTGTTTTCCCCTGCAAAATGTTGTGCTCCCTTGCAAATATTGCGAGATTAGGTAACATTTTATTTATTTATTTGCAAGGGAGCGCTTTTTCGCTTTTGGGTAAATGAAAGCAACAAAAATAAAGCGTTTTCCCCCCTTGTGCGAGTTTAATTGAATTTTACTTTGAAATTGACTTGAAATCCAAAGTTTGTTCAAGATCTTCAGCATGGTTTCCAAATAAGCGAAGATGTCTGAAGCATACTGTCATCTCTCAAACAGGCTACAGTTGCCAAACTGACTCGGAAGTACATAGACGCGCATTAAAAAAAAACAGAAAAGCATTCCTTGAATTTAAAAAAAAAAAAGCATTATGTCGCAAACTTTATGAGGTAATGTTAAAGGTGCTTTTTTTCATTCCATGTCACCTTAGGGGCGCCGTAAAAAACTGATCGCTTGGGAATGTTCACATACCTTTTTAACTGGGTCCATAGATTCGTCTGCTACTCCAGGAGTTGACAAACTGTCCCAAAGTTTCCCAAAAACTGGCAAAAGTGTCTAAGAGTTGTTCATCTTTGCAACACAACACCAAATAGCCGCTAATAGTCACCATCTGTCTTTCGCAAACATGCTCCCAAACATTCACGCTTTGTCTCAAAGCATCACTATAAGTCGCTACCCCCTGATTTTCGTCAACATTTGTCAAAAACGTTGACGAATCCAGCATTCAGTCCATTCCCACACATTCCCCACTCAGAGAGAAACCAACTCTAAACATTACTGCTTGTTTTTGGATCTGGGTTTCACCTGTGAAAACTGCATTTGCTGTTTAGACCAGAGAGCTCTTGATGAGAGACAAGCAAACCATTTTGAAGCTGAGAGGAGAGGGGAAACTCAATCAGAGCTATTGCACAAACACGGAGCATAGCCGTAACAACAATGTCCTTAAAAGAAAGAAACTACTGGTGAACTGAGCGACAGACATTGAACAGGTCAGCCAAGTGTATCCACAGCAGTTGGATAAACAGAAACAACCAATCAACCTCCACAGAACAGGGATGAAGGTATCGCAATCCAGGATTCTAAGAAGAATTGTAGAAAAGAAATATACAGGCCAGACCACATGGTACAAACCACTCATCAGCAAAAAGAATCCGGAAGCCAGATTAGATTTTACAAAGAAGTACATAGATGAGACACAAACGTTTAGGAACAAAGTTTCATGGACTGATGAGACCAAGATTAACCTCTGCAAAAGTGATAGAAAGGCCAAAGTATTGAGAAAGAAAGAATTTGCTGATGATACAAAACACGCAAGATCATCTGTGAAGGATGGTGGAGGTAACATCATGCAGCTTGCATGGCTGCTTCTATACTGATGAGGTAACTCATGATGGTAGCATCAGCGTGAGTTTGAAGTCTACAAAACCATTTTGCCCGGCAATTTACAGAAAAATGCATCCAAACTAATCAAGAGTAGCTTCATTATGCAACAAGACAATAACCCACAACATGCTACCATCATGGGGGAAAAAGTGGAAGGTCTTCAACTGGCCAAGTCACTCATCGAGCCTTAACCCAAGAGGGCATGCATTTCGCCTCTTGAAGCGAGACTGATGGGAGAAACACCCAGAAGCCAACAAGAACTGAAACACGCATTTCAATTGAAGAATGCCACAGCCTGGTGAGGTCAGTGAGTCGCAGGCTTGACACACTTATTGCAAGTCAGCCACCAAATATTGAATGTTCTTCACTATAAGTTCAGGTAAAAATGTCTGTTCCAATACTTCTGCTCACTTGAAAAGTGGGTGACTTCAAACAAAAGTTGCTCTCTCATAAGCTGTTTAACACATCTAGATTGAAATAGAGTACCATGAAATAAAATCTGGACTTCTACATTTTTTCCCTCATTTTCATCTTTTCATTTGAAATCCAAATGTCTTCATTACACAACAAAAACAAAGGTGGTGACGTTGCTGTGACAATACTTTTGCAGGTGACTGTATACTGCCTCCTCGTGACATCAGAAGGAGCACAATGTCCATTTTTAATTTTTTTATTTTATTTTTTTCCGCTGACGCATGAAATCGATCCGCACAAGCTCATGCATTGTACGTTCTATTCACTTATTTTATTACTGTATGTTTTTGTAAAGTGCAATGGCAGAGTGCTGTTTTTTCGTACAAAACAACATGTTACCATTTTTGGGGTTTGGTGCTGTGTTTGTGGGCACACACATAAAGACGCGCGTGCTCGCTCACACGCACGCTCCCACACGACCGCAGGGAGGGGGGAGATGGGCGGGGCCGCTCCCGCGCGATGTTGGTGTCGCATGCACGCACACCCGCTCCCTGGACCATCGCGGTCGCGACTACGTAAACGTGCACGGCGAGAACGAGGCGCGCATATTAGCGAGTACTGTTTTGTTGTCTATTAGCGTTAAAAGAGGCTCGCTCATCACGACTCGGCTCGAATCAGGTGGTAATCATGAGCAAAGTGCACGGGGGGATGAAATGCGTGAAATATCTGCTCATCGTGTTCAACTTCATCTTTTGGGTGAGTCCATTTGCACCAGTGTTATTGATTGATATGACATCATCATTTTTTTTTTTTAGTCGTCCAATGGGAATGAACTGCATGCTGAAATCTGTGCGTTTAAATGGTAGATTGTCATGGTAACGCTTTATTGTGCAATTCCCGAAAGAGCTAGCGATGCACTATGTTGTTGTTTACAGTCAACAGTGTGTATAATGTTGATGCTGCATAGAACCAGCTCAGGCCACCTCCAGCCTCAAACCATCATTTTCCATACTTTTGGACAATTAAGACGAGTTATGCGCTCGCTTACTCCTCTAACATCCTGTTGTGTTGCAGGTGTGACACTGTATATTATTTTTTTAAATCTACCTGGGAAAAACTATACTTAATTCCACAGGTTTTATTTTATCCTTTTCGTCATAAAACACTGAAAATTCATTACATTTGTTTCTGCTTGCTTCGTTTTCCATTTTCTTTTTCAATTAAAAAAAAAAAAGAACAACCTTTCTCATGCATTCAAAACAATGTTCAAATTTTGCCTGGCGGGGTATTTTAAAAAATACATGGAACTTTAATTCTGCGAGACTAATATTTGCTTGTTTTCCTTTTTAAGTATTAAAAAAAGAAAAAAATCTCTTCGCTTGGCTCATTTTGCTCCTTTAATTCACAAAAGAATAACATTTGAATGATCTGTTGTATTATATACTGTATATACAGTATATAATTTTTTGGGGGGGGCAAGATGGATTACTTTTATGCAAGTAGATTTATTATTTAATTTTACAAAATTGATTTTGCTCTACGTTCTTGCATTTTTTTGAGGATGAAATTTAGAGCGGGTCACATTGACAAATGAACACCGTTGGTGAGAACAAGGAAAAGTGTTGGTGGTGGGCAACCTGGTGCCGGGGGTCAATATACAGACCACTAAGGCATATCATCTGGCCCGTCATGCTAACTAAATTTGTTGCATCATACTTTTCATCCATTTAATATGACTTCTCAAAGGAAAAAAAGCTCCAAAGGTGCAGCTTTTACAAAAGCTGACAAAACATGTTCTTATTTGGATAATTCTCATGTTGCACACTGAATGACATTGCGCCGTGACTTTGCTGTCGGAGACGGCGTTAATCTGCTTTTCGGCTTGTTTGTTTTGGTCTGTCTCGATTCTTGAGGTATGCTCACATAAAGAGTATTTGCCCCCCCGCTCCTGGTTTCTGTTTTTTTTTTTTTGGCATATCTATCACACACAAAGGTTTAAAATAATCAAACCAATTGTAATATTACTGTTTTCAAATGACATTTCAATTAAATATTTTAAAGGACAAAAAAAAAAGTCCAAACGTTTCTGACCCTCTGTGAAAAAGTGAGTGCAGCAATAACTGAAATCTACCGTTTGCAATAATTGTTGATGAGTCTTTCACATTTCTGTGGAAACATTTTCTTCACAGAATTTCTTCAACTCCACCATATTGGAGGGTTTTCTAGCCTAAACTGCCCATTTAAGGTCAGACCACAGCATATCAATTGGATTCAAATCCGGACTTTGACATGGCTACTCCGAAACCTCAGTTTTTTTATTTATTTTTTTAACAATTCAGAGGTGGACTTGCTGGTGTGTTTCGGATCGTTGTCCTGCTGGATGATCCAAGAACACTTGATTTTGAGGGCGCAAACTGCCTATCGGACATTCTCCTTCAGGGTTTTCTGGTAGACAACAAAATTCATTGTCCCATCAATCACAGCCAGTTTTCCTGGTCCTGAGGTAGCTAAGCAGCCCCAGACCATCACACTGCTACCGCCATGCTTCACTGTTGCAGCATAATGTTCTTTTTATCAAACTATGTGCCATTTTTATGACAGATGTAATGGGCTGCATCTCTTCCAAAAAGTTCCATTTTTGTCTCATCAGTCCACAGAATTTTTTCCAAAAGTCTTGAGGATCATCAAGATGTCTTTTGGCAAATGTGGGACATGGCTTTGTGTTCTTTTTGGACAGCAGGGTTTTCGCCTGGGAACTCTCCCATGGATGCCATTTTTGGCCAGTGTCTTTCTCAAAATGGAGTCCTGAATACTGCCCTGAACTGAGCCCAGCGAGGTCTATAGTTCTTTGGGTGTTGTTCTAGGTTCCTTTGCAACCTCCTGGAGGAGTTGTTGTCACACTCTCAGCGTAATTTTAGCTGGTCAACCACTCCTGGGAATTATCGCCACTCTTCCCAGTTTTATCCATTTCTGGATAATCTGCCAAATTTGGGAATCAGCAATGGCCTCAGAAAATCTAAATCTGATTAATTTTTATTTCCTTGATTGCTCTCTTTATGATATAGTTGCTTTCATCACAATAATAAATACCAATCAAAACTGAGCATTGTTATGGTTTTAAAGGCATACAGCTCTTCTATTGGCTCTCAGTAACATTAGTGATGGACTGGAGAGTGTTTTAGTTCGATTGAGGCACTCCCAAACACTTAAAGCTGCTGTGTCGAATGACAACTTGTGTGTCATAAAAGGAGACAGCGGCTCTTTGTTGCAAGGGGCTCGTGGGACCGACAGCTCTTGTGGCGGGCGCCAAAAGAGGCGGAACCTGCACTCATGTGGTTGTGGTGGTGGGTTTTATTTTTGTGGGGGGTGAGCAATGGGGTGGGTTGCGTCACCGCCTCGAAAATAGCCCCCTCCCATGCTTGTGAGCCTGGCATGGCTAGTAGACTAAGTGCATCATAGGAAATATTAAAGACACAACTTCAATTCATTCTGTGACTATGCATGTAACTCACAGCACTTATATCTCAAATCACCTTTTCCCATTGAAACGTAGGGAAATGCCATTAATCCTTTCCAGAATAACTGTTTTTATTCAGAAAAATAATACTCTATAATATTGTAGTACAGAGAAAATGTGTAGCAATTATGTAGCTAATTTGAATGAAAATAATTAAACATTTTTTGCCACATTTGTATTAATTTTAATGGATATTGTGCTACTTGTTCTGGTGTGTGGACATTGGCCACCTGGGGGCAGTATAATACAGGCCGTGGATAGGGGATAGGGATTAGGATGGCCTGTGAGCAGCGAAAATCTGTGTAGAAATGACAAAAAAATAAAACTAAACTATTTTTAATTGAAACAAACACTCTGCGAATAGTGAACCCACAGGTGCCGAACCACAAGTATTTGAGGGTCCCTTGTATGTGGTGCCAGTCAAAATACTTCAGGAAGCTGCAGTAATTGTAGTCATTTTGTTATATTATATGTCTACATGTGTTGCTTCAACCTTTTGTATCAATATATCCATTGCCGAAAGGTTTATGACACTGCGACACCATCCCATCATCATCCCACACTTGTGACTTTCTGCCCCCTCAGTTATCCGGCTTGTTGGTTCTGGCTGTGGGACTTTGGCTGCGGTTTGATCCAGAAACAGTGGAGCTGCTGACAGGCAACAATGCCCCCGACACTTTCTTCATCGGTATGTACTTGAACGCCCCTCCAGTAGTGGAAACGGTACAATATGGTCCACATTGTGCACCATGCTACAACACAATCGAGTATAATCGTAATCAATAATCCGCTTGGTGTTACCAAACAGTCTTACACAATGCATTAGGGGTGCATCTCTGTTTGCCATGGCACAAGAGTGTAAACTACGTTTATAGTGCACCAAAATGCTTGTTTTCCATATTGTCGCTTTTCCACAATTAATAATCTGCGAATAATTAACATACCCACCCACCCACCGGAAAAAGGGTTATAATCGCAAATCAATGCCACAAGATGGTGGCAAAGCACATAAAATGGGGAGAATCATAAAATATTAACACCACACATTCAGAATGTACAAAATCATGTTATATAAACAAATGCTTTCAGTAAAAATGTTCAACACAAACAAACCACTTTCACAAGCAGCTCACGGATAGCATACCAGATAGATAGATAGATAGGATGTTGGTGGATGGATAAGCAATATACTTGAAGTGTATGGTCATGTAAAAACAACACTACAATGTGGTGCATCATGGTGTCTTATAATGCACAATCTTGCATTCTGCTGCATAACGGCACAATACTGTATCGGGTTTCTGATTTGATTCCCTCTTCCTCCTGAAAGCACCATAAATGGCTGCAAATGCCTCAGAGCTGTATGATCATAATAAGCAGCTCAAGGCTGAAATATACAGCAAACAGTAAAGTCATCACCTTCAGTGTGGAGCTTTCTTTAAAAAAAAAAAAAGAAAAAAAACGGCCTTCTGTGGCTTTTGTTTTGAGCACAGATGCTGAGGATGAGACCTTTTCTTTCTGTGTGTGCGTGCATGTGCCTCATATGACTTGACATGGTCTCCCTCAATGCCCCTCCTCGATGATATTGTAGAAAAACACTTAAAATCCGACTAAAATTCTTTGTCTGGAAAACACACCTGCCACATTGAAATCCCCGGTTATGATTATTAGATAATATATTTTATATGATACCAAGCATCAGCCTCTTCATAAGTCCCCTCAGTCAGCTCTTTAGTTGAGGAAAAACAACAGCTTGCTGGTCTCCCACGTGGCTTCATTAAATTTGTGCAGCCCTCACTCTCTGGAGGGAGGGAGCCGGACTACAACACTCGAGAAGGTGACGACATCTCAGCAGAAAGGCTAATGATGCAAAGCTAAGCTAACGTGGTGGCTAACAGGCTGATTAGAACAAAAGAGCAGGACCAGCATGTGGAACAGTGCTGCCCTCCCCCTTCACTGCAGTGAAAAGCTGAACTGCAGTCCCGTCACACGCAAATGAAATCACTTAAATCTTTGATATATATGTATTTTTTTGCTTTATTTACTGTTAAATGTCGGTGATGTACACATACTAATGGCGTCATAACATTACAATCCCCGTATAATTGGTTTTTAATAATGAATGACTGATTTTCCAGTGAAGTCACAAATGAATGAGTTCCAGTTGAATTTGAAACTTGCGCAACTTATAACATGTCTTTTTAGTTTGAACTGGATTTTCCTTACTAGAATGCTGTGTCGCATTTTGCATTTGGTTTTTTGATTGTACCTTTGGATGCTGTAAATACAATAGTAAATCTTGTTGTGGTCGATGCCACATGTTAAAAAGGTGGCTGTAATACACCAAAACTACTTGCCTAGCTCCAAAAGAAAGTAGAAGAAATGGAAGGAGAAGAAATAGTAGAAGAAATAGTCATGGCAACTAATATGTGGCATATGTCACCCCAGTTTAGCAAATTATATTTCCAAAATTGTCCACAAAATATGAGCGCTTTTAATGTGCAGTTTATTTTATTTACCTTTGTAAATTGAGAACGGAATTTGTTTCCTATAATGCAAATCAGAATCTGATTCAGATGTGTGCATTTGAAACCGATTTTTGCGTTTGACTGAAGTTTGTTTCACAAATCAGTTTTTTTGATGTGTCACGTGTCAATCACGCCACGCGTGTGCTTGTTTCCGCAGCTGTGTACATTCTCCTGGGTGCGGGCAGCTTAATGATGCTCGTTGGCTTCTTTGGTTGTTTCGGGGCCGTTCGGGAATCTCAGTGCCTTCTCGCCTCGGTAAGTTTAATCACAAGTTTACGTGATTTAGGTCAGTGATTCTGAAAGTGTGGCAAAGGCACCACTAGTGCTCCCTCAAGTGGTATGCAAAGAATCACTGAGTTAAGTGTTTACTGTGGATGTTAAAGTGGATTAAAATTGTATTTATAATTTAAGTACAATTCAGTTGTATTTAACGTTGAAATACAATATGTTCACATTTAATCATTTACAAATGTTTGTTTTCAGTGTGTTAGAATTAAAAGGAACACAATTATTAATAATGTCTCTTTTGCAGTTCTTTGCCTGCCTGTTGATCATTTTCGCCGCAGAGATTGCAGCTGGTGTGTTTGGATTCATCAACAAGGAGCAGGTACAACAAATAAAAAAGCTCTGCAAGTTAAGCAACCACTCTACAAATTGATAACAGGAGGAAAAGTACACTTTTACTGGGAATATTTGGGTCTTCAGCTCGGTCCCCGGCAAAAGTGTGGGTGTTGAAACACTTCCATGACTTGGCTGCAACAAAGAATATAATGATTAAGAAAGACAATTAGGAAGCAATTGGTCTACTGAAAATTATTTTGCCATGTGTTTAATAAATCTAGAGTTCATTCATGAATTTTACTCTTTGAATTGAATTGAATTCCTTCCAACCATATTTTAACCTGCATAATATTCAACCAGATAGTCGAGGAGGTGCAAAAATTCTACAGCAGCTCCATCAGTGATGCGTCCAATCCCAACACAACTGCCATTGCACTAATTTACCACAAAACTGTGAGTCATCTTTTTCCAATCAAAGTTGTAGACATTTAAATACATTGAAAAAAAGATTAAAAAAAAAACCAGCAACAATTATTTGATTTGCAGCTCAACTGCTGTGGGGGCTCAACGTCGGCGGCGACATCTGACCTGTGTGCTGATGCCCCAGAAGACACTCAGGTAAAGTGAAGCTGAGTAGTTGTGTCCACAAGATGGCGCTCCGAGATTGAAATATTGTCAATACAGTACCTAGTTTGTTTGAGGTGGTCAAACCCATATATCCAGAGCATTTGTCTTGATTTGGGTGGTGGGTGACCTGGAGCCTAGAAGAGTATAACTGTAGCAGTGGCGGTTCTAGATCAGTTTCACTGAGGGGGCCGGGCTGGGGCCGGGGGTTTTGATGGAGGGGCACATTCAACCCAGGGCTAAAAAGACAGATTCGAAATATTATTTGACTTTTTATTTCATCAAACTTTCAAAGCATTGTAGTCATAACATTACAGTGATGAGAAAAAAACAGTATTAGGAGGGCTAAAATATCTGCAAGCGTAACAATACGCCGAGTCCATCTGTTGAGAATATTCAAGCCAGGGGTGGATATGGTACCAGCCTGCCTTGAAGATCCTTCTCCTGTCCCCCATCAGGGTCCTGGGAAACTGTTTTAGCTCTGGCTGCATTGGCGGGTCCTCTTTACATCTACTGATGTCTGTGGACAAAGACAAACCAAATAAATGTAAACACAAGTTCTGCATGGACACAGCATATACACTAACCCGGTACACTTAGATTGCTGAGGCACTCAGACATATACAAGTGTCTAAAATGTATTGATTGATGCTATTTATTAATTGTATTAATTAGTTTTTATTGTATTCAATAAATATAAATTAATACATTCTCAAGCCTGACCAGAGACTAAAATTGCAAATACACTGAAGCTAAATGTTTTACATGCATATAATTATCCAAATTTTAGAAGGCAATGTCTTATATATTGTTCCTGTTAAATAAAAATTAAAATTAAAATGGGATACTAAAAAAGTTACACA